>NC_133030.1:38610625-38970000 GCF_048771995.1 Taeniopygia guttata
CTGGGACATAATGGTGGAAAACCATAGTTCTTCAAGGTTTAATGTCAACCGAAAATGAGATTTTAACAGAGGCAAGACTTGCTTTATGTTATAATTTAGCTCCTACCTGTTTTTTCCCTTGCTATAGTAATTAGTGCCTTCTGATTTTTCTCTCTGTCACTGCATTCTTAAAAAAGTTTGAGCCAAAGATATGTCAGCAGTGTGGGTGTAGACACCAACCCCACATTTTTGCCTGCACTTGTTCTTGGAGCTGCTAGTTCTCCACTATCTCTACTTTCTCATCTAAATGTAACCAGTGAAAAGGCAAAGGGTTAAACTCCTCTTAGTGAGTCCTTCTTGTATTCCTTTGGATTTATATGCCACAGTTTTTCCATGTGCATTCCAAAAACTTTTTTTTTTTTTTTTTTTTTTTTTTTTTTTTTTTAATGTGCTCAGAGAGGCATCCTCTGGTAACTATCTACTGTTGCTTGAAAATTTTGGGTGGAACTGCTGCATCCTAATGCCCCTCCAAAGGCAAGAGCTCTACTGTTAGTCACTTTCTGAGGTTGTCCAGAATTTTCATGTATTTTTTTTTCTTTCAGCTTGTGGGCAGCATGTCAGAAGGAGGATTTGGCAGGTCAAGTCCCTCAGTTGAAATGCCCTGTATGTAGAAATATGTCTGAGTAGACTAGGATGTAAAAATCAAGCCAAAGCAAGACATTTCTAATAAAGAAGGGCAGAAAGAGGAAACAGGAGAATGTATCTGAGCTGGAGAGAAGCCTCAGTGAATGCACTGGAGGACTGTCAGCTCCTGAATCCTTGACTTGTACTGAAGTAGACTGAGGTCAAATCTCTTTCTCAGACTTACCTAGGGCTTGAATCTGAGTGTTTTTATTGGCTAGCAGATCACTTAGAGAGAAGACTTGTGAAAACCATAATTAACTTGTAGTGAAAATTTATTTTAGGGGCACCAGATGTTCTTAATTTCAGTCTTTATTTCACTTTTACTGTTTGCCTTGCTTTCACAGGAACATTGGTGTAGACCAGCCACTAGCACTTTAATTACTGAGATACTTATGTACAACTTGCACTAGTATAGAGACCAAAGTGGTGAAAATTCTGACAGCATATGTATATTTCTAATGCTGTTTGATAGCTGCATGTACCATGATGGCAATCTAGGATGCTTTTTCTCTGCTTAAAATATGCTGAAATTTGATAATGTTATAATGGGATACCACCCAGAGCAATGACCTCGGACTCACCCAAAGAGCCAAGGGCTGGGAAACCACTGAAGGTGACTGTGTGTAGGATTAGATTTGCAGCTAGAGCAGTGAGACAGAATTGAGAGGCAAAGATATGTGACTACTGTGTTAGGATTGGAAGGTTTAAAAGAGCACCATGACAAACACATCTGATCAGGGTAATTCACCAGTGTAGTGGAAGAAGTATCCAGAAGCATTCTAGTGACAGGAGTGTGAGGCTTGTTCTTCACTATATATTTAACTAGGAACAAGGTACAGCTGGAACCAAGGCTCAGCTGGGAACAAGGTGCAGTCTGTCTCTCTTGCAACACACAGACTTGAACCAGTTTTGCAACTGGAACAAATCAGTGAAACTCTATTAACCTAATTGGGTCTGATGCTCTACCTCAAGGGGCTCATGTGCTTTGTTTGGAGATTCTTCCTTTAATTCTGTATTTCTTCCCTTTCCCCCCTCCCTGCATTTACCTGGCAGGTTTGCAAAATTTAATATAATGGCTATCTAACTTTCCTTCATCCAGTGGCTATTATCTGACTATGAAGACTAGGAATAAGTAGGTCACAGCAAAATACTTAGGATGTGGAAACTATTGGGAGTTTTGTAATTTGCTTGTTCAGGGAAAAATACAATCTATCTAGTAGACAAGATATTGTCCTGTACGAAACCTTTTCTTTGTGTCTGGAAGGTCACATAAAGACACAAATGCATTTAGATTTATATGTAGGTGATTTTTTTTTTTTTTTACTATATGTCAGTGTGAAGTGGTGTGTAAGACCTTGATGAAAGAGTCACTTTTGACACGAAGTTTTCCAGAAGGATAAATACTGCCAGCTGAATTTTCTTTGGATTTCTTTTGGGAGAGGGAGACAGCACTTTTGCAAAATATAAGAGAAATATAGATTTGCTAGTGATACTAAAAACAAAGCGTGAGAATTTCTTTAAGGTGCTTTAGTATCTTTAAAATAAGACTTTAAAAGCATACTGTAAAAGATGAACTTCATGCTGGCAGGAGGCTTATCTTCATGTCTTGCATGTTTTTTTACTTCAACAAACAGTCAGGAGATGTTGTTTTGAAAAATTCTTAATGTGGGTGAAATTTACAATTGGTTGCAGTTTACCATGCGTTGCTTATTGAAATTTCCAAGGGTAAACTTTGTATTCAACAAGGAAATGTGAGCAGGAACATAGTTTTTCTGTTTTATTTTTTTGATGATGAAGAGATAAAGGGGATTTACAAAAGGTTCATACAAAGTGCAACATTTCCCTTATCACAAAACAGTGCTCTAGCTTCAGACTGCATGCATCATGACAGAACATTCAGTTATCAAAAAATATCTATTTCCTTTTCAACAATTAATCAAGTTCAAAATAATTTACCAATCATAGATTAAAAACACTTATATTGCTAGATTGCTTTATTTCCCCAAAAGCACCTTAAATAGGAAGTGCAGCCCAAATCAGGTTTACATACTGTATTTCATTCTCTACCTCCAACAAAGGTTCAAAAATCAGATCCATTAAATATTAGTTAAGCATACATTTGCAGATGTTCTAAGCACTCCTGTGTAGCCTGAGCTCTTTACTTTCCTTGCCCATGATCTTGTCCAAAACAAATGGTAGTTCATTTGGCTAATCATACTTACAGAATTGCTCCCATCTTTCAAACTGTGCTGTGCCCAAGAAAAGCCATGGGGATCTGTTCCCTTCTTTGTACTATTGAAGTGAATCAGAGAGCTGCTTTGCCTACCAACTGTTATGAACCTAATTAACATTACAATGTAGTGTTGTAGTTCCAGTATTTATTACAGAAATCTTTTTCCCAAGAGTCCAGATCAGTTCATTAGTCAGTTGTGATTGTTTGGTTACTGCTTTTTATGATACTCATAAAAAAAGCCATCCTCATTATCGCTTAAAGTGTAAGTTACATGCATTCAGGCCTTTGGTTTTGTTTGACTCTGGTTGCTGCAAGCTACTTGAACATAAATTATGAAGATAAGATGCAATTGCATCAAAGCATGCCTTATTCATGCCTGAGTGAAGTGAAACACTGTTTGGGGGGTTGTTTTTTCTTTCTTTGGCATGTTTACCACGGGCTATTTGTGGCATGTCATCCTCTCATTTGATAGGAGTGCAGTTCAAAGGAAGACAGCTGGGGCTTCTAAAAGATCATGTGTTTTTGAGAGCATGGTGTGCCCAAAAATTACCAGCTATGCAAAGTTCTTGTATGTTTTCTCCTAAAGATTTACTGCAAACACAGACCAAGTGTGTGCTGGCTTTCTGTGCATTCCAATGCACTTATCAAAAGTTTTGTCAAAACTATGTTAGTCAGTCTGCTGGTAATCTAAACAAACAGATTTGTGTATTTACTTGGAACAAATTTGGCATCTTTTAATCTGTTTTGTATGAACGAGCATTAAGTTAATGCATGCAAAATATATGCATAGATGGTTCCCTTCTCTTTTCCTTTCTTTGCAATATATGCCATTTCTTCATCAGTTGTGTAATTCTGTTACACAGCAGCACTGTGTAACACTGCAGAGGGTGCTCTGTTCTGATGCACTGTGGTCTCATGCTCAGCCTGTATTTCAGTTTCTTCCATTAATTTAGCAAAAAAAGGATTATGTGTATATATATGTATGTTTTTAAGAGAACATCCCTAAATGAAGAAATATGAGGAACACAAAGGCTCTTAAGTGCTCTTCACAGCTGGATCATAAGACTGAGGACCAACACCACATGTTATTACTTCAGAGATTTGCACTTGCAGGAAACAACTTCCAGCAACTTCCTCCCTGCAGACCCTGCCTGCAGGCAGGCTGTCCCTGAGTTAGTAAAGGTCATGGAAGAGCAGTTAAACTACTCTGTGTGATTGGGATCTCTTTTCCTTCTCCCTGTGAGATCATGGTCTCTCCCAAAGAGCAGCTCCTATAGTTCTCTATCTGCAGATTGAGGTCATTGACAGCTGAGTTTTATCCTTACAGTGAAGGGTTTTGCTGCCCCATGCCCCGTTTCCAGGGTGCCTACTATTACTACTTCGTTTACAGATTTTCTGCAACAAACCTCACGTCTGCTGCCATTATGCTGTAGCCCATAGGAGTATGCTGAACATACTATCACGGGGCAGCAATTTACCTTACATCACAGTGTTACCTGCTGTAGGTTACAGGTGAAGCTACAGGGCAATCTAGAGAGAGAAGGTATTAGCAGACACTGTGCTGGTGGCTGTTCCTCTTGTGAACAGAGTCAGGGATTTTAAACAAGCCATTCCCCAGTCAGATGCATGGTGCTTATACAGGATTAAAAAGCAGATAAGCAAGAAACCTCAGCTGAGTAAAGGTTATCAACAGATCCTTTTACTGTGTCAGAACAGCTCAAAGAGGGCAGTGCTTCAGGAAGGCTGCTGTGACTTGAACAGTTCACCTGTCTGGGTTACATTTTCTGGGAATTGAAGATGCCTTCCAATAGAGGGACTTAGAGAAATGCAAAGATATCCTAAAGATGGTTTTTAATTTTTGGTCCTCCTGAGATATGAGTTCCTTTGTTTGTCTTGAGGACAGATAGCTGATCACCATACGGCTCTGTGAAGAAAAAGAAAATGTTTCAGGGTGGTACTTTTTAATTGTTCAGATGTACCTAAAGTGCTATATTTGGAGCACTAGCTTATCTCACATTGTGTTTCTATTGATTTTCAATCTTTTGTTTTAAAAAAGCAACCACCTGCCACCCTGCACTTCCATAAATCCTGCACAAGTCATTTCTGCAGATGTAGGTGTATAAAATATGAAGAGCAGAAGTAAAAGACCATGAACTTTAAACAGCTTCTCACCAAATCATATCTCTGTCATGGTATGCATTTTGTTTCTGTGAGCAACCTGGGAAAAAAATCTAGGCCTAACTGCTTGAAAACAACCTGACGTATGTCAGTGAAATCTTTTAAAGGAGCAAGAGATTGTTTGGAAGGCACATAGATGGAGAGATAGGCTACAGCAGCAGCTTTCAGAAAGGTATTGTGTCAGGATTTTTATTTTTCCTTGCTGTGGGCCAATAAATATTCTTTCCATAAGATCTTATGAAATGTGCAATTCTTGCCTTAGCAGTATGCTCCTAATTAGGCTTGTCATCTGATCATGTGAAGTTTCTCAGTCACATTCACACTTGTCATGAGTTATTAAAAGATGCTTCTGACTTATGTTCTTGCCCACCTGCATTTAAAAAGTATTCTTTCATTTTATCTGTTTCACAGAAAACCTGGAGCTTTTTTTTTGTCCCCATGCAAAGCATGGTAAGTGGTATAAACAGATAAATTACTGGTTTAGTCCACACTTATAACCTGAAAGTATAAAGAAAAGTTTCTTAGTATCAGATTCTAGTTTTGGAGAATTTGATCAAATAAAAATGGCTGTCTCTGGCCTTAAAAAGATATTTTAAATACATGTTTTTCATCCTCCAATTTTCCCATTTGGTGCAAGGCTTGGTAATGCTTATTAACAAATCATGCAGAGTTGTGGCCGGTACAAGCATGGTTGAGCACAGCATTAAGGGAGTTTTGAAAAAGAAAAAAATGTATCCGATCTTTTGGAAAAAATTAATAGCAAAACCATCCAGCATGTAACAGCATTATCAAGAACCAGCAAAGGAGCAGGGTGGTATTGCTTGAGTTCAAGATGTAACTTCCAAGGACTTTCTACCCTGTAGAATTAATAACAGTGAATTAAACTCCAGCTACATGAAGGAATAACATGTATTTGATGTAGCTCAACAAGGACCTTTTTAAACTGAAAAAACCCCAAACCTCCAAAACAAAACCAGCATGACACGAAGCTATAATTTGAGAATGACATCACATTCCTTCTCCTAGCTCAAATACCTCTCTCCTCAGACACCTGTGGCTTTGCATTTTGCCAATTATTTTTTCTGCCTTGGAATAAGAGATTATGACTTCACACCACGTACAGATAGTGGAGAAATAATTGGAGTTATCCTGCAGGAAAACGTACTAAGCATGATGTGGGCACAAAAATTTCATGCTGCTATCTAGTCCTTTTTGTTTAAGACATTAATTTTACCTTGGGAATTAGATACATATCTTCATTCTCCTGTATGAGTAGTTCAAACCTTTAGATGAGGAGCAGTTCTTGTGCACTGTATGGTTCAGTGTATATATTTAATTATTGCAGCCAGGTGAAACAGCTTAAAAGATGAGTTCAGACAAAAAGCCCAGTAACTTAGAGGGTAAACAATCTCTTGGGAAATTAGAGATTTGCCTTCAAATCCCTTTTCCACTCTGGGAATATATATGTCTCACTTTCCGGTAAAGCAACTTCGATCACATTTTCCAAACTCAAGCTTTGATTAAAAGAGCCTTCTGTTCAGTCTGTGAAAGTGACATATTTTGACCACATCCACTGGAACAGTTTCCTATGGAGGACATTGGGGAATTTATGCATCCTGTTGGGGTCTTGCTATGGGATGACCAGTAAGTATTGAACAGATTTAAGTGGCTGAATACATGCTCCAGAATGGGACTGTGGCTCCTCAGAGATGTTGCTGGATGCTAGGGATTTCACACTTGTCTGAATTATTTTTAATTATGCAAATTAGCAGCTAGATGCTAGAATTGGACATCTGAATAAACATCCAACTCTAAACTCAGGTAAGCCAAGTACTTTGCTTTGAATCTCATGTACTTCCTAGGGATTTGAAATAGCTTTGGATGATGCTAATGATTGTGTGGCCTTCCTATAATTTTGCAGTTTTGGGCAATCCACAAACTACTCATCAAAATGCTATTACAGCCAGAAGCAAGTATGATAATTTCATATTGGTCTATTGATGTCCACTTTCTTGTCTATTTAGGTGATAGCTAACCACTGCTTATTTCTGCCTGGGGATGAAACCTCTTGTAAGGACACAGTATTCACAATGTGCTATCAGTATTAAAGTAAGATTGTGCTGATATTTCATCTAGTACTATGGCATGGTATCTTAGTTTAGGGAAGTTAATGCATTCTTACTGTGTTTGTGACCTTGTGCTTTGATTCTGCTTCTGCACTTTACATCCAATTCATGAGTGAGCATTTAAATATGCAGGGGCACATTGATCCTGGGCATTTTAATGTAGAGCTAGGTTGCCTGATAACTAAAAGTTGGAAGGAAACTGTCAAAACAGCAGGAGGTTAAAATAAAAACAGGAAAAAGACAGTACTATATAAATATTTACATCTGATTTTGCCACAATAAAATCCTGAAATAACTGTATATGCAGCATTTTGCAGGTAAGAACACAAACCTTAGTCTGTCTTAAAAAATACCAAACAAAACTCTCCTCCCCATCACCCCTTTGCTCATGGGTTTTCTTTTATTGAAACATAAATTTTAAATCTTCACATTTACATGGGTGCTGAGATAAGCCACAACAATGTATGAGTGATGGAATGGGTAGCTGCCACAACTCGCTTGTGAATGTGAGTTTAATCTGGCCTTTTCTGCTCTAACATGTAATATTAGCTGTAAAGTAACTGCTAAATAAATTTTTCCCCCTAAAGAAATTTTTTGAATGAAAGTTAAATTATTTCTTAGTACTACCCTTGCTTGGTTTACTCAGATTTTAGTATGTCTACATACATTTTTTGAAACAAAACAACATGGGGAAGGGAAAGCAGTGATTTAGATGTTTGAGGCCTTAAGGGCAATTTTTAGTTAAACATAGTAAAAGTGGTTGTCTTGTGCTACAGGTATAATACATCATGGACTTTAAAATGGGCAAAGGAGGTGAGAGAGAGAACTTGTGTTAATAGCCCATATCACAATGATCTAATGAAAGAGATGACTTGAACACCTGACACCTGTATTTATAAAGAACCTCTGAAGAGAATGATACTAATGCCATAGAAAAACTGAGCAAATCTGTATGACTTTTCGAAGTAATGTGGTAAAATGGCAGATTTAGGGTTTTGTTAGCAGACTGCAGTAGGCATGCAGTCTCAACTGCCAGGGTTTGCACAGCTGGAAGTGTGATGGAGTTAGGGAAGCAGGGTAGTACTAGGGTTACATAGCCCATAACATTGTAGTTTGGGGTTTCACTTTATGCACAGTAACACCAAACCACCCACAATGCCCTTGTCAGGTCACGTTTGTACGGCCCATCACGTACACAAATGATTAATTTTTCCTTATTTGGACAGGGGGAAAGTTGTGTGAAGTGCAGTGTAACAATACTTGATTGGTCTGTCTGGAACAGAGGAGAAATTTAGTCTATGTCCTAGAGGAAATGCTGGAGCAGGGTTTCCAGCAGGTGAGCAGCTGTGGTCAGCTGCCCCTGCCTGCTGCCCTCTGTCTCCTTTCCTCTGAAAGGGACCTTAGGCATGGGGGCACAGATTTTGTCACTTACACAAGCAACTGTCAGCATGGTTGTCAAGAGTCCCTCAGGCATAAAGATCAGCTCTCAAGATTGTGAGCAGTGTGTGTGCAGCCGTCTGTGGCACTGGTAGTAGTTCAATGGCATGGTAGCACTCAGGTCTGCACACCCAGCTGTGGGGCAGGGGTGCCTGGGGGAGGCTGAGGCTTGCTTCCCTCTGCAGGGTGAGCAGCTCTTCTGTGAACAGCTACTGACAGCGTGAGATGCAGAACTTATGAGCTTGGAATTCAAAATCCGACAGGACTATTTATACCTCCTGCAAACAGCCTCTGACAGCTCCATATCTCATACTGTACAAACAGGAGCTGTGGTAATGGCAGCAGATACAGATTCTTAGTGTTTAGTCATGCCAGCCTTCTCTTGCACGGTGTCAGCTCAATCCTGAAGACATTGCATGTACTTTTTCCCCAAGAGAGGGGCATGTTTCTTTCAAGGCTGTGAGTCATGCTTTGCTATTCTTTTATTCTGAAGCTTAACAGAAAAGATCTGGTGTGCAGTTTGTGGAGTGTATAAGTGAGGTTATAAATCCCTCATTCTGGAAAGGGTTAGACAGAGTCTATAATATATGTGATGGTTGTGGTTTGACAGCAATCACATGGCGTGTCACAGCAGTTTTACAGAATTGCATATAGGCTTGTTGTATAGAACCAAATTTACATAAACAATTCTGCAGCTCTTCAAAGATGGAGCAGCTCTGCGAGTCAGTGAATTTTCAATTGCTTACATGTCAAATGAAAAAAAAATCTATTAGAATGAAACCATGAGTAATAGAGACTGAAGCAATAGACAAGATTGTGGTAATTACAGGATATATTGCAATATTTTTTAAACTGTTATGAATGTAAGTACAGAATGTTCAGGTTCTGCTTTGGTACGTTACAAATTAAACAGAATCATTCCATGAAATAGGTGATAAGCAATGAAAGAAGATGTCTATTTTTCTCCTTCTGTCAGGCTGTTTTTCCAAGGGTTGCAACAGACTAACTATTCCCAACTCTCTGACTATGCACTTTTGGCAGCAGATCTATTCTTTGTCACTTACAATAAACTCCTCTTTTTGAAACTTATTTTCGGTGTCAGAAACTTCTATTACTAGTAGACTGCATCAAACCAGCATGATGTATTGAGTAATATCACCTAAAGGAAGGCACCCAGAATAGGCTTGCTGCTTTACCAGTCCTGTTACTTCAGCTCTACTTCAGGAAATGTTTATTTAAAGACTCTCCTGAAGATGATGTCAATTGTCTATCTTCTGAAAATTTGGAAAAAAATTAGTGGCTAAAAGTTTATTGGAATAATTTATTTAATGGATTAAAGAAAAATCCTTAATCAACTTTTTAATTGGACAGACAATTTTATATAGAAATATACAGACTCAGAAAAAATAACTTCCATAAATATTAAAAAGTGTACTTAATGTAAAGCCTTTTTAAATTCCATCTTTTTTCCTTCAAAAGTGCTTTGAAATAAAATTTTCTTTTTGCCACAACAGAAAATTTATTAGGAATTCTAACAGATGGTGAAATTAATTTTTGACAAAACAGCATGTTTTTACTAATGAATCTCTTCATTTGGTAGCAGAAGAGAGGTTATAAGTAAAATAGACATTAGATATTCATAAAAGTAATGACAATAAACCAAGACTTCTTCACAGCATGATCAGAAGAGTCAGACCCTTGTTTTTCTGGTCATTCAGCATTCTTTACTGTAGTGTTGTGAAATGTTGTATGACCCAAGGGTCTGAATTCTGACTGCAGAAATCCTCTTTTATCTTCCAGCAATCTTTCTGCCATTTTTATTTCCTGAACAATCTCTAGTTTTTAAAATTGTTGAATTTTTGTATATGGATAAGTAACTTTGATTTAGCTGTTATCTTTCTTTCTTGATGAGCAACAGACAGGGAATCCACTCTTTTTTTTTTTCTTCTCAGTAATTTATTTATCATGATTAATTACCCTTATTGCTGGAGACTTTTTCATTATTTGAACTTGCCTGGCTTCAGCTTTCATACTTTTTCTGCTTTTAAATATCCTTTTGTCATTCACATTCCAGTTTTTCAACTTTTTTATAATGTATATCCCACACCTCCACACAACATTCCATTCTCACAATTGCTTATATTCAGAGGCAGTGCTGTTTTTTTCCTTCTGTTCCCAGGATTGTCCTATATGCTAAGTATTAATTGCATTCCTTGATCATTGGTGTCCACCCCTCCATTTGTGTAGATTAAAATGCATTTTGTTTATTGTCCTAGTTTTCAGAAAGCATGACCTCAGCCATCGGTGGGACTCATCTGAAAAGGAGGGGGCTTCTTGCTGTAGCCAGACTGATCATTCTTTAGCTTTCCACCAGTCTATCTGCAAAAGTTATGAGCAGTGTTTTAGTATTTGCCTCCAGATCACTGGTGTAAATGTCAAATAGCATTGGGCCTTGCTAATCCCTGTGGGATCTCACTCAAAACAGCCTCATTTGATTCCCCACCAAATGCTTCTTCCCACGATCCCTTAGCTGGCAAGCCACATCTTTGTTCCTTTTGGTGTGTGCTTTATTTCTATTGAAAAAACACTCCATGATTTATTAGTGTTTTCCTCTCCTCACTGTAAGCATGACTTTGGGGTTAGCAGGCCATCACTCCTGCCACAGGGCACCCTGCCTATGTGCCTGAATAGAAGCAATCAGCTCAGAAAGTGGATAGGTTGTTATGGGAAAGCTTGCAGTATTTCACCTTGTCTCTTTTTTCCCCACTGGAGAAGTGTATCCCCTGCCTCCAGGCCTGTTTCAGTTGTGTCTGTTAAAGATGAGTAGATTTTTTTCAACCAGAAAGAGATTCAGGGCAGCAGAGGGATGGCAAAGACTGTCAAGACATACTACCCTAAAGAGTTATTCTTTCAATTCTCTTTTTAAATTAATGTTCATTACTGTCTTCTTTCTCTGTTCTCTGGTAGGCAAGAAGCTGGTTCTAATTCTGAGTGAAAGTGGTAACAAGATAAAACAGGGTCATTAGTCTTACAGAAGAGAATGCCAATTACTAGCATGCTATGTTAATCCAAAAGGATTCTTTCAAAAACAAAGATGTTTGAAACAAAACATTCATTTGGACTTGCACAAAGAGCAACAGGAAATGTCAGATTTCGCCTCTTGCTTTGCCACTTTTATATCATAGTCATTGTGAATATCTATTTCTATTTAAAAAATGAAATTAAGGTGAAGTTCATAATGCAGTTACTGTTCATGCAGATACTTTTGCACACTAAAAACATTTTACTAGTTTATTATATATTTATATTTCATCTGTGTGTTTCTGTTACATAGTAATGCATAACCTAGCCAGATAAATTTTTCCGGATTTCAGAGTGTTCAGAGAATATTCACTCAAAATAAATTGCACGTCTTTGCATTTAGAACTACTTTTTTGATGTATGGGATGGCAGTTTCTTACTGATGAAGCAGTAAGTTGTGGAGTAACTGTTCAGCTGCATTCAGTTAATGTTATTTCATGAATGAATGGACAGAATGCCTCTGGTGAGTTGTGCAAGGCTTGATGCTGGCATATGCACAATTCATACTTTGTGTGAGAAGGGAAAGATATTTCTAACACAGGTTTTAAAGGTCTGGTGTGGTGGGACCGCCACCAAGACTAGGTTTGCACCATCCTAGAGTATTATGCCTGGCCTATGTCTTGAAGATCAGTTTCCCTGTAGCTCCTATGTCATAGCCAATATCCTAAATATTGAATAGGCATGGCCTGGGCAATGGTGTTTAAACAAATGAGTTGAGTTCTCCCATTTCTAGTGGGTCAGGGAAACGGTTGCTACTTAAGAATTACTGGGTATGAGGTTGTTTTGTAGATGAGTTTAAAAAGAACCTAACCCAATTTTAAGAATGAGAAGTTAATTCAATTAGAAAGGAGTATGACAAGAGAAGGGGTAGAAAGCTGTTTAGTCATAGATGTTTAATGAGACTGCAGTCTAATCAAATTGTGGATGTCTCTGTTGCCCAAGCTTGCATGAAATCACATTTAGAATTTTCGAAATTACAAATGCACAAAGTTCAACTATGTATGTGGCTATGAAAAGTCTATCAAACAAAAACCTCTTTTTGAAGTGTGTATTAGGGCTGCTTCAGAAACCTGTTCATGTTTTACTTTTTTTTCATGTTGCCATGACTGAAGTTTTTTCCCAGTTATTTATTGTCTTACTCTTACAGACCTTCACTTTACATAGAAGTGACTGCTTAGAATCATTTTGCATTGCAAAGTTACTGAATAGCAGACTATAATGAGTTTTTAATTTTGTATGTTTTTATGACCTGTATAAAGGGATGTTAAACACACACGTGATATCATTATTTACCTGCATTATAGTAACTTGTATGATCTTCTCTCAAGGAGGAGATCATAATGCCCTTACAACTGCTCCTCAAAGGAACAAAGATAGATAAATATGCAGGATCATGGAATGGCTAAAAATGACAGTGCAGTGAACATGAATGAATTACAGTATCAAGCAAATCTAGAAATGACTTTGCAGTTCGGGTACTTTCTTGGAACTACAGACAAGGAAACACCTAAATTTGCTTGCAACAAATTTGAAAAAGGCCTCTGTTCTGTGTAAGACTTGTATATCCAAAGTGTATTTTACTTTGCTTTTCCCTTCATTCTAAGTTAACTGTTTACAACCTTTAATGCCTAAAATTTCCAGATATCAATTTGCCTGCACTTTGTTGCTTCTGGTGTATACTGAAAAGAGTTATTGGCCTGAGGAATTTGCTCATTAAAGAATGCAAACAGAGGTAAAATAAGGTGATTTACTTATTCAACAAATACAGAATGAGCAGTAGGGAGAAGGTGTCTGACATGGTTTATTCTTCATCTACACAATAGAGAGCATAAATGGCAGCATTAGAGCAGGAAAATATTTTCCCTGTAACTATGATATGTTCCGTCTCATAATATAATTTTGTTCCTCCTTAAAGTGTTTATCAGTAAATGGAAGAACAAGCTTGGGAAGGACAATTATCTTATTACATTATCCTATAAATTATTGTTCTAAGCTCAGAGGAGTTTTTAATCTATCATAGTTTTCATTCCACAAAAAAGTATTTGTAATCCTTGCAAAATCAATGCTTCTCAGCATAAAAGACCAACAGATCCACTCATCCATGGTTCTGTTTCCCTTTTGCTTTGCAAAACAACTTCAAGACAGAAGCATCTGTTTCTGTTTAAAACATTCAACATCCCATACACCAATTAGAAGAGTGATGCAGAAAGCATCCATGTAATGCATCCCCCCCCCCCCCCGCCCCTCTTAACTTTTCACAGATTTCAGGATTTTTCTAGAAAAAATGTTATCGTTTGTAGCCAGCTTTGTAAATAGCATTTAATTCCACAGCTGCTGGGAACACAGATATTTCTAGCATTTTCCAGTGTTTCTCCTGATAACTTTCTGACAGCTGGAATATCCCAGCCCATCAATTCAGTCACTAGGCTCTAGAATAACTGAAGCTCATCACAATCTTTTCTGCGTTTGAGCCAGACCACTGTTGGGTTTTTTTTAAATTTATTTTTGCATACTTTTTTCCTTTACTACTTCTTTGCTCAAGTACCTTACCAATGTTTAATTTGCTGGTTTTTTCTGCTTGAAGGTAACCTACTCCTAAATATGAAATTACCAACCTGAAGCCATTTTTATCAAAACAGACTTTAAAATAATCATAGAATAGCCCGAGTTAGAAGGAGAGCTATAGGTCATCTAGTTCCTGCCCATGGACAGAGATCAGATTGCTCAGAGCCCCACCCACTCTGACCTTGGACACTTCCAGGGATGGGGCATCCACAGCTTCTCTGGGTGATCTGTTCCAGTGCCTCACCCCCTCACAGTAAAGAATTTCTTCCTAATATCTAGTTTAACCTGTTCTCTTTCACTTTGAAGCAAATTCCTTCTGTGTAGTTACACGGCCTTGTAAAACGGGCCTCTCCATTTTGCAGCTGCCCTCAGGTACTGGAAGGCTGCAATTAGGTCACGCTGATGCCTCCTCTTCTCCCAGCTGAACAACCCAAATTCTCTCAGCCCTTCTTGACAGGAGATGTGCTCCATCCCTCTGATCATCTTGTGGTCCTCCTCTGGAGCCACAGCAGCAGCTCCATGTCCTTGCTGTGCTGGCACCCCAGAGCTGGAGGCAGCTCTGCAGGTGGGGTCTCACCAGAGCAGAGGGGCAGAATAGGCACAAATGTTTTTCACAGATTGTCTCTTTCCAGAAAAGATAAGGCCATTAATTCCGAGACTTTTTGCCATTTCATATGCTCTATGGCTGGTCAGAACTTATTTCAAGTTAGTAATCACCTATGTGTATATCATGAAAGTAGAATAACACATGCAAATTGGAATTTAATATATGATTAAACAGAGCAGAGAGTGTGTCATTAAAAAATTGTAAGAAAACACATTCTTTTAGAATTAAATTTGGACATATATTGCATTTTTACCTGCTTAATTAGGTTCCTAAAGATCTATCCCTGACTGGGGTTTACGAAGATGAAAGGACAGAAATGCTTCTTTTATCTTGTCCTAGTAAGAATAGTCACACATGCTGTGCAATTCAGAATTCTCTGAAGGTTTTCCTCCAGTCCCATGTTCCATATGAAGAACAAGCAAACAGAATAATCTTTTTCCTTTATTTTCTTTGCAACTGAACAATTTACTGAATACTTGACTACTTGCCACATAAAAATCACATTTGCTAAATGGGAAGTTTCATGCCTGGATAAAACCACTTTGTATTTGGAAAGAAAAAGTGGTGGAGTAGTTCTTCCTCCATTCACAAATAGTTGCAGGTAACTTAAAGCAAGAGCTCTAATTCCTGCTACTTTTAGGAACTGGCATCTGCTGTGAAAGAAAGCACCTTAAACCAAACTTTATGAGGTGTTTTGAGTGAAGCTTGTTCAGTTGTTCCAGTTAAATTCTACGTTTTGTGAACTTATTTTAATGCAGTTGATGGAATTGAGGTCTGAGCATTCCCAAGTGATGATCCTGAAATTTCAGGTAGCTGTAGGTTTCATAAAATCATGTTCAAAATGACTATGAAAATCAAGTTGCAACCTACAGCACAGGTAGTATCTGTTCTTACAGTGCAGATGGGTCAGGATCCATTGTGCAAGGTCATCTTTGAGATGGTTTTTAGTATTGTAAGGTGATCTCTTCACCATCTTAGCTGTTTGCTCTTACAAAGAAGTTTCTATATTTGGGTGTCTGTTTGTCCTGTTATTATAGAATGAGAGTCAAAATGATTCAGGAAGGCAGAAAGAAAAAAGTTACCCAGAGTAGGTAGAATTCCTATTCAGAGTCCTTGTTCCCCATAGTGACAGACCAAGCTTTAAATCTGTATCCTTCTTCTTCCCTTCCGTTTTCCTCACGCAGACAGAATTGATGCTTCTAGCAATATTTTCTAGAGTTCTTGTGTAATTTCTGACGTACAGTTATAATATCATCTAGTCCACCATGTAAAGCCTTAGAATGGAGGCAGGTTCCTCCCATGATAATGAGACACTGTGTGCAAACAATGAAAACAACCTTATTGTTTTATAGGTTATGTTGAATAGTACAGACTTTCCCCTCCTGTGCTTGCCTTTAGGAAGTAAAGAGTTCTACCCTTCTTAAAAATTTATAATTGCAGGTATAGTTCATCTTTAAACCAAAATTCTTATTCACAGCAGTTTGCAGTTTGGGGATTGTTAACTTATGTTAACATCTTTTAACTAGTTAAGGTTTTAAAGAAATAATTTTGTACCATGAGTTTTCAGAACCACCAAACTTTTTATTCCTCTTCAAACTTAACCTAATTTTGGTCTACCTGATCAAGTTTATGGCAAAAGAAAGCAGTGTAATATATGAGAATTACTTGAAAAGGTAAAAACATTTGTGCCTTAATTTTGTGTGTTGTTGTCAATCGACTGATTACACAACAGGACTGGATATCTATTTTTAGCTGACCAGTAAATCAACATGAAGTGGCAGGATTTTATCAACATCATGATTGAGGAGGAAAGAATTTGCAGAGTAGTTACTGAAGCCATGGGTCATCCTCGTAGTACACCAAGTATCTTATTTTAATATACATTTAAAATTAATCCCCAAAATAAAGAAACTATTCTACACTGCACTATTACTGTGATAGCTGAATATCTGAAACAAGAGCATGCACAGATTTTATAATGTATTACTGATATGAGACACTACCATGAAACAAAGCAATATAGCAGAACCTTTCATGAGCATGACTCAGTACAAAAAACCAGCTTCTGGTCCAAAGAACTTGGTCTATTTCTGTGAATCCCCAAATTGAGAAAAAAAGCAATTGTTTTGGTGTTCTTCAGAAGACCAGAGAAAATATTATACTGAACAGCTAAATTATTTATAGTTAAACTTTACATGATGAGTGAGAGTTTACAGAGCCAGGTAGTTAGTCATAGAGTGCTGTGTCTCATATAACACAGAAAACTGATTTTCATAAAGGCTCTCTGGTCTCAGCAGCTGCATTGTGCATCATTCCAAAAAGTACCATTTTCTTTAAAATTCTAGCTTTATTATCATAAAATTGTTAAATTTTAGTGTAACAAGACTAGTTTCAGAAATGATGGCATGACTTGTGGGTCTTTTGATCTATTTTATTATTAGTATAGGGGCCTGGGGCAATTTAAATGCCTCAAGTTGCATGTGTGGATCTTCATGCTAATATTGAGCCCTGAAAATTCTGCAGGTGGATTGTTGTTGGTTTGTTGTTTTTTTTTTTTAATAACATTTGTACTAATTGACAGAACATCCAGTATTGCAGTACCTGTAACATATTTAAGGAAGAAGCTGATATTATGGTCTTTCTGCTAGAGAAAGATGTAAGACTTGCCAAGGCAGTGAGACATTGGCTGTGACTGACATACTTTGTACAAAACATGTGAGAAAGTTCTTATCTGATCTATTATGAAGTCATATTGCTCCTTGATACATGTAATTAATTTCTTATAATCAGCTTCCATAATTAAAAGGAATAAGCTAATCTAGCCCCTGGAAAATTTTCTCAGAAAAAATGTTAAGATTTCTCTGAAGTGATTAGCATTTATTTGCAATGAAACTAGAGTGTGAAATTGAAGTCAAACATTATTTTTATTTGCCCTAACTTTGAGCTGAGAGTTGCACCAGTTTCTTTCATTCTGCTGAGATAGGAGAAACAGCTCAGAATGTTCTCACTTATATCTCACTGCCTCTGTCTATACTGAAAGATCATTTTAGATCCAGATTAATATTTGGCCAAGCCTAATCTTGATTTTGCTATCTTCCAATTTAAAAGATGTTTCACACTATCTCTTCAGAGAAAAATTTTGGAACAAGACACCATCTTCTTGCTACAGTAGTTATTATGCATCCTTCACCATCTGACTTCTGTAGCTGAAGGGAAAAATTATTTTATATTTGCAAGTGTTTTGCTCGCTCTTAGCCACTAGAACAATAAAGATGACTTTTTCCAGGAAAGCTAAAACAACTTGCCCAAATATGCAAATCAAAAAAAACCCCAACAAAAAACCCATTCACATGTGTGCTGAAAAATCAGTGTTATAAAAGTTGCTGCTATGTATTGCTGGCTTTCTGGAATGAAAATTAGGACAAAAAAAAAAGTCCAAGATGGCATAGTGCAGTTAGCTAATAAAGGATGTTGAAGTAATGATGAGTTAATATGAAGCAGCCAATTTGTCTTTGTCCATTTTAATGCTTATCTCTTTGCAGACCATCTCCCAGAAACTGTTACTTACTGCAGGGCAAACCTGTACTGAGTTAGAAAGGACCAGGAAACAGCTGCTTATCACAATATATTTGACTCTCTGAATACATTTCTCTGTTTTTGAGTCTGGCACTACACAATTGTTTTCAATGTCTGTATATGTTGTAGTGTAGAATTTTTTTCTGATGAACCTTATGGCAGTTGTCTAATGGGATCATTTCCAGATAGCCTCCCTGCTTTTTTATAAGTGAGAACATAAAATTATATAAATTTTATTGCAACTTTAAATTTTATTTAGATAAATTTATTGCACTGTTTCAGGAAAGACATAGCCTTTTTTTTGTGGTTGGATTGTTTTTTCTTTTTCATATACATAACAATATTTGTCTATATTAAGTTTAATCTTATGTTATTGCATTTTTTTTGCCTTGTGACATCTTTCACTTGCTCAGTTTATATTTATCCCAAGTATTTCAATACCTCCTACACACCTTTTCCACTTGATTTTTCACCCATTTTTCAGATCATTAATCCACTTATTGAGAAGCATAGTGCTTAGCAGAGGTATCTGTGAAACCCTGCTTTTGATCTGCATTTGCTCTTCATTCCACTGATTACTATTTTCATTATTTGTTCATTCAAGGACCTTCCACCTTATAATGTGGCTGTTTAGACCCATTTAGCCTTTGACACTGAATCTTGTCAAAAGCATTTTGCTGGAAAACATCAGTAGTATGCTTTTCAAAAGTAATGGTGGGGGGGTCTTCCTCAAAAAAACTGATATTGCCTCATTCTGCTACAGTTTCTACAAGTTTTCATTATATAAACATCATATTAAAGGATCTGCAGAACCTTTCTTTACCATCTGATATCCTAAGAACTAAAGAAATTCCAAATGGAAGGTCATGTGCACCACAACCAGAAATTTGTCTGTTTTACCCGTGGCTTCTTGGAGATTGCCTGGGTATATAAAGCCTAGACCTCATGGATTGTTGGTTTGTTTCATAGTCTCTCCTTCTAGGCCATCAGTTTCAGACAGATCCTTTGCTAAATCCTCCACCAGGATTTCCACTTTCCCTGATTTGCCACAATAATTTCCAGTTTCTGGCTGAACACTTGCCTTTGAAGTTCTGCATTTTCCATCACCTCATATTAGAAAAAGAAACTGTAAATAAGAAAGATTATGCTGTGGTGTCTTAAATTCTGATTTATTCACATAATCAGGAACTTGAATGTCCATGGTTCGACTTCCACAGTTAAAACCTGATGGTCTGGCTTTGCTGCCATTAAAGCCTTGGGGACACTTTTCAATGGACTTTAAATCAGTCACATTAAAAACTAATCATGACTCATGTGTTCACGTTTAATATTGGAATCACTGTGTAAGCCTCTTTGGTCTGTATCCTGAAGGAATTGAGGCACCATCCTGTTCCCTATCAGATATACTTTCTAACAGTCTCACATATGAAAGAGGAGGCCATGCAGTCCTAAATGAAAAGTTGTCCAGTTTGTTCAGAATTTAAATATAATAATAGTATAACTGCAAAGGAGGCATTTCTCAAACAAATTCATGAGGAATGATACAAAGAAAAAAACCTAAACTGGGTCCACTAAAATTCAGTTCACTCAAAGCTTTTTCAAATAGTTTATTTCTTAAATGATACAGGAAATCAGCAACAAGATCAGTGTAGCATGGATAGACTTACTGTGATATTAAATTCAAGTTGCTCTATATGTAACTGACATGATATATTTCAGTTTTTTTTGTGTACTGACATAATTTATCTTTGTAGTTGATGAA
The DNA here is from genome assembly GCF_048771995.1 of Taeniopygia guttata. NCBI lineage: Eukaryota > Metazoa > Chordata > Aves > Passeriformes > Estrildidae > Taeniopygia > Taeniopygia guttata. The sequence goes on from NC_133030.1 coordinate 38,630,854, forward strand.
CTTAATTACATTTTCAAGGAAAAGTATAATGAGCTTTATAACTTGGCAGAGAATTCCTGAGACTACTGAAATGGAAAAGATAATATAACTTGTCTGTGTGAGACATTCATTTTCACTGTATCTATTCAAGAAAATTCAACATCAATGAGCTTGTTAAATCTGATGTTGAAAATTTACATCATTAGATTTCAAAGTCAGCAAGCAGACAAAATTAAGTGGTGGAGTTTCTCTGGGGTTTTTTTCTGGCATTTTTGAGATAGAAATAAATTATTTACGTGACAGACAGGTGGCTGTAAAGTGACTATGGCTGATTTTAACACCATGTGACAGTAAGGGAAATTAGAGCTCATTAACATTCATATGACCCAGTGTCTGCACCACTGATCAATGACTGGACTACTCTATGGCTTAAAATGCTTAATGATTCTTTGTTTGACAGGAGCTAACTGCTATTGGAGGAAAATGTGGATGATCTGATAGCTGGCAGAGTGAATGTGGCCTGCACTTTATAAACAAGGGAAATGTGAACCACTGTGGAGCGGAATGAGTGCAAGAAGCCTTCCAAGGCTTGTGGTGATTGACAAACTCTATTATGGCTGACACAGACATGCCATGCTTTGTGTAAGAGTGTTGGCATCTGACTGAGTGGAAGAGCAGGGGAAAGTGAGATTGTCTGTGTGATCAGTGGAAGGTGATCAGCCATCTGCTTGGTGTAATGCACTTACTGAAGATGAAGATAGAAAGCATATGTGTGCATGTGCTTACACAGGATCTCTCACCTTTTATACAAGGATCCATGACAATGTAAAACTGTATAAGAAGGATTAACACAAGACAAAAAAATATGCTCAACTCATCAATTTTTTTCCCCACCAGAAGGAATGCAAGCTGGTAGCAGTGTATTATAGTTCTTAAATGTGCCCTTCAGCAGACAGAAACAGCAGCTTTTGAAATTGTAGAAATAAATAATTGGGGGAGTATTTTTTAGAGATAATGGCATCATAACTTTCAGTCGCATTGTGATGATGAAAATAAGGTTATACCCTGCACATATTAAAAGATGGAACTTTTTTTTGACATTGCATTTTCATCTATTTCGCTGCAAATTTAAAATCAGCTGGTTTGTATAACTCTTCAGGGTACAGAAAAGGTTTGGCTTAGAAAAAAGCTGGAATGTGATTTAGTATGGCTTGCCCACCTAAAACTGTCATTGATGCTACCAGGATTTTGTGATTCAGAAAATGAGACTGAGCACAGCTTTTGAGTTTTATAAAAAAATTTTGGAGTGATAAGGTCCTGCTTAGAAGGAAATAGAATCCCTTATTTACCTCATTTCAAAAGTTATTTTTGCAAGGTAGGAAGATTGCCTCTAAGAAAAAATTCAGTTTTGATATGTATTATAACACTTAATTGTAGTGGTTTACAATTCACTATTTGTACATCTCGCAAAATCTGGAAAAACAAAAATACTCCAGAAATATAACCAAATTTAAGGTCAGCATTTAAGTCAGTCATTTAAAATATCAACATGTGACCCCAAAGTATTGCTTAACTTCATCATCCCTTCCTATCCCCTTTTTCTAGCAGAACTTACTTACCAAGAGTGTTTCGGCAAGTTTTATAACTCCTGAATTGCACAAAATAGATATGTCTATATATGAGGCTGGCTGTTGCTGCTGGGTCTATTTTGTACCCCAACATTAGAATTTATTAGAAGCGCCTCTGCGCGGGGGATTTCCCTGTTTCCAGCCGGTACCCGGGGCGTGCGGGGCCGGGGCTGCGCTCCGGTGCGGGGCGGCTGCGGGCGGGGCCGCGCGGTTTGCGCGCTGCCGGCGGGGTCAGGAGCGCCACCGCTGCCGCCCTCCTTCGGTCCGGTGTTCCCGGAGAACCTTCCAGTCGTCCTTTCTCGCGGCACAGTTGGATGATGCCTTTTTATTCTGCCAAGAATCAACTGAAAGAAATCTGTGTCCTAGTGTTTGGATTCGGTCATTTCTAGCTCCAAGTTTCTCCTTTCAAGCATTTGTGAGCTTTTTGAAGCTTTCACAGACCTTGCTAATTAGTATCCAAAGTGTGTTTTATTACTAGTGTATAATTTTTAAAGACGATCTAAAGAAAAGAATTATTTATTTTAAAGTTTCTCCACATATTCTTAATTGAAGTGTTGCAACTTGTGCTCTGGCAGAAAGGGGAGAATGTAAAGGACTTGGCCGTAAGAGCTGCTAGGATTAAGGAGGCATTAGCTGCAATGCTGGAGAGCCACTCTTACAGAGTCAAGCACATCGTAACAAAAACCAGGTCAGCAGGTTCCTAATGTTGCTAATTGCCCACTCAGTGCATGAAAGCTGGAAATGCGCTCTGCATGCAGCACGGAGCAGCTTTTGTTTGCTTCTGCAGGAGCATGTTTTCATTTCTGTTTGCTAATTGCTTTAATGTCCTTACTAGAGCTGAGTCATACTGAAAAACTCTGCAAGAGTGCCAGGGTTGTGGTTGTTTTTTTGGGCTGATTTTTTTGTTTGTTTGTTTGTTTTGTTTTTGTGAAAAAACCCGAAGCAGGCACTGCTCTTGCTGTGCTTTGGTATCATTTAGTGATTCACAGCTGTTCTCTGGTAGGCATATTTGACAGTAAACATGCAGGAATAAGGACTACATGTGTTTCATCAAAATTTCACTTTCAGGAGGAAATAATGTAACTAATATGTTTAAAATATTGGGATAGTTTTGGTTGTTAGAACAGGTGAATTCTAGGCTTTAGAACTGGGGCTATAATCAACAATGTCTCAAACAAAAATGTTATTACACTGATTTTTTTCCTAACAATTTATGTTGAGTACATTTGGCAGAGTTTGAGCTGAAAAATAGGCAATGTGAAGAGATGAACTTAAAAAATACTCAGCATCCTGAAATACTTTCATCCAGCTTTGCTGTAGAACATTTTATTTAACACAATTGAATTTGTAATTTTTCAAAATTTGAGCTAAAAGAGTTGAAAATTGCACTACAGCAGGCACTAAGAATATTTGGGTTCTTCTTTCATTTCCTTTGCTTGATTGCACTGATAGAAAATTTTGTTCTGAAATGCCACATTTATATATAGTGTTAATATTTAGTATAACTTTAACATACTGTTTTGTGAGTGTGATAGATGTGCAAACAATGATTGACGAAGTAGTGGCAGGGTAGGAAATAAAATTAACATAAAATATAATTTTTTTTCCTTCCTGGCTATGACAAGTGAAATTGTGTCTGGATATTTCTTTAATACTCTCACTGCCTGCAGGAATAATTTCTGGATGCTGAGACTCCACATGAAATATTTAGGACTATAACTCAGTAGTCACAGTGTTGATTGAACAGCGAAAAGTCTGTATTTCTACAGTCTTAGAGATTTTTTTGTAAAATAAGTAAAGTTGTTTGGGGTTACTTTTTAGCTTGTTTGTTTTGGTTCTGTGGGTTTTTTTTTTTTTTCCTTTTATGCATAGGGTTTATGGCAGCCTTTTTCTGTATGTAGAACATACAGAGGAAGAGGCACAAAATAAAATGTTTTACTTACTTTGTCCAGTGGATCTCATAAGTGTATATTGATGACACAGCATTTGGGCTTTCATAAAGCCACTTTGTAAAATGATGTTTTATTTTTAGGTATGTGTTTTGACCTTGGGAATTATTATATCTATGTTTTGCTAGAGTTGTTGCTTATTGCAACAGTTCTTAATCTAACAAAACTACTAGAATTTAAAGTTCAAAATGGAAATCAATAAATCAATCGAGTGTCCTCAATAATTGCTTCAAGTTTGCATGCAAATTTTTTGTTGTACATGATCAATAGTTGAGTGAACAGCAGGGAAATTTAAATGAATCTTGAAATACTGTGTTTAGTCTTAAATTTCAGGCCAAGGAATATGTTGCAATATGTACTAGTTTACAAATACCAGTCTTCTATTAATTGTGGAGTTCACTAAATTTCTGCTGGCTTTTGCCAATGTTCATTTCTTTAAGTTGCATTTGTAAAAAATCAGAACATATTTTTCATTAGTGAAAACTATAATTTCCAAGATGATTGGAAATTACAATGAAAGAAATGCAGTATTTGTTATTTTTCTCATACAAAGACGATATTCAAATCAACAAAGTTATTTTGAAAAAATCTATTTAGTTTTGAACTTCCAGTGTAGATTTTTAGGGTGAAGAATTTATTTAGATGTGCAGTACATCTCAGATATTATAATTTACTCCTTGTCTTTGAGCATTTTGTTGCTAAATTTGTTCTCAAAACAGCAATGTGTTTTCTTTTTATCTTTGCAGCTATTTTTGAAAGCAGTATGGTTTATGCTTTGACGCGTTAGCCATGGATGTAGCACTTTCTCCCATGAGAACACAAGAACTGGATCCGATGCCATCTGATGCCTCTCCCATGCTCATAAACATGACTCCTACAGTGGAACAAGAAGGGGAAGGGGATGTCCTGAAGGACCTTGACTCTGGGCAGCAGTATGAAAAGCCCCCTCCTCTGCACACCGGGGCCGACTGGAAGATTGTTCTCCACTTGCCGGAAATCGAGACCTGGCTTCGGATGACGTCTGAGAGGGTCCGGGACCTGACCTACTCTGTCCAGCAGGACTCGGACAGCAGGCACGTGGATGTGCATCTGGTACAGCTGAAGGTAAGATGGATTTTACATCACAGACTTCTCACACAGTGAAGGTGTCTCATTCAACTCTGCTGTTAGTAAAATCAACAAAAGGGCTTTTCCTAACTGCTGAAGTATATCTGACAGCCTGTGTTAAAAAGTGTAAATCCTTTTAAGGGAGATAATAGAAGCCACTCCATTATCAGAATTTTTGCAATGTTATTTGATCATCACTTAATTCAACAGTCATAACCATATTCATGAACATGTTCATACTCCAAAAGCAAGCAATAAAACATTATCAGTAACCTTACTGGACATCTCAGAAATATTCCCACTGATTTAAATGGGCTTCTGTATCTAAAACTGCCAAATAAAATTCCAGTAGAATTCCTAACATTCCAGTAAATGGGGCCACTCATTTGAAATTCAAGGCAAAATTCAGATAATTAGTGCTTGGGACCGTAAGTGTATGTTCATTTGCGTGGCCTGGTTTGCTGCAGCAGATGAAGCATGCTTTTGAAGGTGGCAGTCTCCAAAAATAGCACAAATGTTATCTCTTCAGAGTGAGCTGTCTTCAGAGTTGCATTCTGAGGCCTGTTTATGTGAACATAGTCTTCCTTCACACTCAGTGCAATGGTATTTTATTTGTGTTTATTTTAGGACTGTAGCTGTAAGCTGTCTTAAAATACAGCGCTGTATACTAACACTAACCAGAGTGATTGTACTGTAATCAGTCCTAACCAAATAGAGAGCTGATTTTGATTTATTAACAGTCCCACCATTTTTCTAAAAAAAAAAATTAGGGAAGAAATTAGGAAAGAAAGGACTAAATCCATAATGTGCAGTAAGTTTTTAGCAGATACTGTGAAAAGGTTTCTGCAGGCAGACATGAGAAGTCTTGCTGGGCTTGGTGGTAGTTTTGATCTGGAATTGCTTGTGGCTGTATTAGTGCAGTGCTGAGCTGAAACTGGAATTCTGTGGAGCTTGTGGGTGGTGTTTGCACACAGCTTTGGGCTGGTTCAGAGCACAGGCAGAACTGATTTGTGCCTGCTTATGAAATGAGAATATTCTGTACAGCTCACCCTCATATGTCCACTGATACATTTGATTTATAAATGGAAGTCAGTGAATGAATAGCATTCCTCATGGTTTTTCTTCTTTTTAGAGTTCATTTGCGAAGTTGCAAGAATCATTGAGGGTTCATAAAATACTGTCCTAAGGGTTTTAACTATGTAAACAAATGAGGCAAAGTTTTAACAAGCACATTAGGTTACATTCTGTAACCTGCTGACCTGTAAAACAGACAAAAAGAAACTGTAGAAACAAGTGTTGTGAAATTATTTTATATGGTATAATATAATATAGACTTTAGATACATTTTGAATAGTTTATCTACTATATAACAAAAACTAAAAAAAAAGACAAAAAATCCAAATCAAACAAAAAACCCAACTACAGCTTCATACTGATTTTTTTTCTGTCCTCTGATAATATTCCTGGAGGGGCTACATCCCAGTGATGTGTATTCTTCTGGAGCTATTGTGCCCAAGCTTGACAGTGGTCTCAGTGTGAAGCTTGACCATTGCTGAGTAGACTGGAAAAAGTGTTTCACATATCTTTCAAACAATACATATCCGTTTAGTATTTTCCTGCTTTCCAAAGCAGCGGGAGATCATTGGTTCAAGTTCAGCTTGTAATTCGCTGCATCTCCCGATCTTCCTTCCTACAATATAGGTTTCTCACTTCTCTCTTATCTATGAAATTTTACATGTAGGATTTTACCTTTGTCCATTATTAATCTTTTTTTTCTTTTATCTCATTCCACAAGTATCTCCTTCAAGCACACTCATTTTTTTCATTTGCAAATTTAAGAAGTCTTCTTTCTGCTCCTTTGCCCAAATCATAATGAGAAAAATAAATTATACAGATGCTGGATAAAAGTCTATAACATAATGGTTTCTGAATATAATTTTCAAAATGCAAATGTGGCAGCAAGACAAACAATTTTTAGTTTTATCATAGTTTGTTTTCCTCAGCCAGGAGATGTCTGATTCCATTTTCATGAAGCTTTCTGTTTGTTTTGGATGCTTAGAGTTGATTTCTTTCCTCTGGCTGTCAGTTGGCTTGTGGTGATAACACTGGATTTGGGATCCAGGCCAGAGCAGACTCTTTATATTATTCCTTGGAAAAATTGTTCAGCACAAAGATCATTTCTCTCTCTTGTGAAAATTTTCTCAATATCTCAGTTGCAGATCTGTCTGTGCTTCTGCTCTTTCTGTAAGCAAAAGCATTGCTTCTTCATTGTGGCTTGTTCTCTAGGGATTTTGGTGTTTGCTGCTAGTCTCTTTTCATGCTACATGACTTAGAACTTTACTAGTCACCACTGATCCTTTGAAAATACTTGTCTCATTTTTGCAATGCCCTTTCTCAGAGCTAGCCACATAGCATGAGTGGGAGGTTTTTCTTATATTGTCCCTTGGGAAATTTCCTGGAAGGCTCAGCTTCACAGGAGTGCTTCAGGAAGATAGTTGGGTGAACTGTAACTCTTCAGATTCCAGAATGCCCTATTTTATTCATTCATCTGGCATCACTCTTAAGTCAGACTGTTCTGTGATACTTTTACATCGCTCTAACACATTTGGTGTAGCTGTAACCAATTGCAAATATGGTAAAAGATATTTTTAAAAATTATGATTTTGCTACAAGCAAATATAGGTGTGCTCTCTGTGTCCTTGTATTGTCTTAAAGTGCTGAGATGCTTTCATTATCCATTTATTTTTTTTTATATTTTTAATAAAATATATTTGCTTTTACAGCAAAATATTTCATGGAATCCTACTGAGGTATAACTTGGATTCAACTCCTTTTCTGCTTTACTCTATATCCCTAAACTCTCACAAGGAAGGGTCTACTGTTTCAAACTATTGATAGCTGCTTTGTATTTTTTGGAAAAAAAAAGTTATTTGGGATTATCTAGTATAATATTCTGTATCTGAGATGTCTGTTAATTTATAACCTATTTTAGAGTAAAGCACTCCACCCCTGCTTTGTGACTTTAATACCTGAACCACATATCATGTATTGACATAGAAACCAACACAGTTTGTGCTATCATAGTGTCTTTTTTTGCAGACACTGCTGTTGTCTCTTTCCAAGTAGACAGACTTCAGTCATTTTTTTCCAGGATGCCTGGGTCAGTTGCAAACATCTTTTGACTGGATCTCTCATCTTTCCTCTTGACTCCTACCAGAAAATTTTCATGAATTTTGGATAGAGGTCAATATTATGTGACCATTATCCTTTTACTATCTCTATTTCTGCTTTTTTTGAGGGACAAAGACTTTTTAGTTGCTCTTTTTCCTTGAATTTAAATCCTGGCTAAGAGGACAGTGTGAGAAATTATCAAAACAAGATCTTAAAGATATTGAAGTGTATTAGAGTGTAATATATCTACAGTTAGGTACAGGTTATTCCTTTCTCCATTACATTGTGAGTATTTTGAAAAAATGTAAAACCCAGGGTACAGTAGATATCTTTCTCATCCCCTCCTCTCTAATTAGCTTTTAAAAATTTTCTTAGTTGTTTAGTAGGCCTACTTTTTTTTACATTTTCAGTTTTCCCCTGTGACCTGAGCATACTCCTTGATTTGGAAAAAAAAAGTCAAGGAATAACAGAAATAGATCTGTGTTTCTCAAATGTTATCTGGTCAAACAATCAGATTGCTTAGAAACCTCCCAACTTGTCTGGCAATTCTACAGTCTTGCTCAGACTGAAATTGTTATGGAAAAAGATGTGACTTGTTTACCACATCTTAATGTGCGCTATTACAATAATAGTACTCCTGTAAAAGTCATCTTGGTTTTGTAGCTCTTAAGCTAACTTGTCTTCTGCCTAAGAGAAGAAAATTCATTTTCACATGCCTCAAAAACTGTTCTAATCCCTTGCTATGTTTTATCAAACATAAACAGAGGCTAATTCTGTGCAGAGGGCAATCCTGGGCTGTTCACTTGCCTACCAGGTCAGTGCCTCCAAGGATAAAAGTGATGATGAAGCCAATTTTCTTGGTACTAATTAAGTTTAGAAATTAAGTGCAAAGTTACTTGTCAGGATTTATGGCAATCCAAGCTCAGAAATGCAGAATTTTAGGCAGTGGAATACTTTCACTGAAATGAGCAACAGAGGTGTTCTTGTGGTATTTAGACATCTATAAGCTAAATGGCAACTGAGCAAGATGATGCAGGAGTTTTCTTTGTATGAACACAGAAAGACCATATATATTTTACTGGAGATTCAGTTGCCTTCTAAAGAGAGCTGGATCAAATTTAGATAGAAAGCTGCTGGTTAGAATAAAATAAGAGGCTCAAAGAGTTGGGAGCCAATGAAAGGTAAAAAAAAAAAAAAAGGATAAGAATTTCCTATCTGTTTCTGAGTAGAGAAGTGATAACTATTTGGTTAGTCTGCTGTTATCTATGTATCAAGGGAATAAAAATAGCTAAAAGCTGGAGAAGCCTTAACAGGTAGCCCCAGAGATAATGGAAGATCTGGCTTGCATAATTTATCAGGATAAATGAATAATTAATAAATGTTGCAGACAGAATTCTGGACCCTTTTAAGCTTGGACTTTCTTTCTGAAGAGGCAGTAAAGGTGACCAATAAAAATTGTTGGAATTAGTGTTCTTGTGACAAAGGGATTTGAATATTCCTTGTAGTGGAATCAGCACTGGATATTCCATCTGGGCTTGGGCAAAACAGATTAAAAAAAAAAAAAGCAAAAAGAAAAGGCATATGTTACATGATAGACTCACTTGAGGTCCATATACATGGCCTTTGGAAAGGAATTTTGAACAATGTGTGGAGTGTCTAAGCCCTTCCCTTAAAGCAAGGGACAATATGAACAGCTCAACTTGATTTTCTACAAAGCAAACACCTAATAACACACTGAGCAAAATTCTGCAACCTGTGATACTTTCTCCAAGGATCTCTGTCCTTGGAAATGCAGTCATTAGTTCTCAGTGACGTATTTGGACAGAGAAGGGTGATGTGTAATTCAGGGAGTTGGTAGATATGAGTACAGCAGCATCTGCAATGCTGTGGTTGTCCTAAAAGTTGTCATAAAATAGACACTTAGATTGTTCAGCAGTCAGGCGACTCAGAATAAAAAGGTGAACATTTGACTGTTATGAGGAAAAAAAACCACTCACAATTTCTTCTAGTTCTAAAATAAAAACTCTGCAAAAAATCTCACTTTCATTTGGATATTTGCCCTTTTGAAACATATACTTACTCCAAAATTTCTGTTTTAGCTGTCACCAAGACATGAATGCATCTAAGTGCACTTTGAACCAACACAATTATCACAATTATTATTTCTTACTCTTCTCTCTCCATATTGCTCCTGCATTAAAAAATGTTAATTCAGGCTGTAGAAAATGAGCTAATATGCTCTACCAATGGTCTCTGGAGAAATATTAAAGTGACTATCAGATTCCAGCACAGATGTTACCTATTACAGTCTCCCCTAGCCTATATCTTAGTCTGATTCAAATATAAATGTTTACTGGATACAATGCTGTAATGATATAAATTTCGTTATGATGAAAAAATTTTTTATATCAAGTCATTGGGCAAATTCATTAACAAAAATGTTTGCTGAGAGAATGTACTGTGTTTAGTATTTGTGTCTGTGATAATAACACACACTGATGTTCAGATTTCCTGGGAAACTGTAAATTAATATTATTTCAGTGGTGTGAGTAAGATTTAGTACTGTCAAATTTTAGAATGAGAGGTCATTGTCAGCATATAATTATCTTTATTCACAAGTAAGTAATAGGAGTTTTTTATGATAGCTGTGACTTTGTTGACAGATTTTTTTTATTGGATATCTATGCAAATATATGTGTAAGCAAAAGCAGACACACAAAAGCAGTGCCACATAAATCCTAGTGGTGTTTTTTTTCTTGATGATTTGTGTAAGTCTCTATGTTACAAGGTAGATTAATATTATGTATTATAACAATCACCTATTTCTGATCTGCATTGTGAACTATGATGTTCACAGGTATTTTCTTGCTTTCTGTATTTCAGTAGCCTCTGTAGCTGTATTTCTTATTAGCCATTATAGAGGCTGGGTTTGTTACTTTTTCAGTTTACAGTTACATGTCACTTATAATACATATCCAAAAACTCCAGTTTGGCATAAGGGAACAGTCACAGTCAGGCACAGAAAATTGCACAAAATGTAACAATTTTTTATTTTTCAGTTTGTTACATTATGTTTAAGATTTCCTATGAGCTTTTATTATGGAGAGTTGACAGAAGAAATTTCAGGTTATAGCATGATTGCTGTCTGAATGCCAAAAATGCAACATGAATAGCTCAATAACATAACAAACTTGCATTTTAGTAAGAACAGGTTCTGAAAGTTGGTGATTTTTAAACATCCTTGGATATTTGCCTCTTGCATTATGTGAATTACTGCTCAGAATGAAATCCCTTTCTCAGTAGGTAACTACTAGAAACCCTGCTGTGGATTGATGTGATTCCTTTGTAAGTCAGCAAAACAAACAGATTCTGTGTCTTTTCTCATGGAGAAGGCAAAAGGAGAACTAATACCTGCCAGTTTCTTCCTGTAAATGATTCCCTGGAGAAAGACAGCAGTTTTCATGTAGTTAGTTATTATCCTTGCATTTCAAAAGATGGAGCACTTATTTTTTGGACGTGTTTCCATTTGTTTTTTGAAAACACATATAATTCAAAAGGCATAAAGCAGCACTGTATTACAGTGCTACTACTACAGCAATCACAGCACTCTAAAGTTCTGACAGAACATTTATAAATTCTCACAAAATATAAAATCTACTAGTAGTACATTGCAATTTTCCTTTACCACTGAGCAGTGTACTTCCTTTTCCTAATCTGTGTTAGCTGAGGGAAGGTGTCACATAAATGTCTGAGCTATATTCTTTTATTCTCCTCAGCTGGCTCTGGAGCTGTACATGCCCCTCACAGTGGTTCCATACTTCAAAAGGGACTTGAAGCAAGCTTCAAGATACAGTCTTCTCTTTTGGTGTGGTCTTTCATCTCTTTGTGTAGAGATGAATACATTTGCTTCTAATAAAAACCAAAGCAGATATTCCACAGGCAAGAAAGCAAGTTTCTTCGTAATAGGTTCTGTAGATTTAATCATAGTTTATCTATTAATGTGTTGGGAAAAGATGGTTTTATATGTGCATTTCCAGTGTGATTGGGATCTGAAGTTATGAAATACATTATTTTTATAACTGACATACATATAGGGGCGTATAGATGTGTAAGTGTATTTGTATGTGTATGTTTGTAGTACCATAACAGAAATACAGTGCCACTACTACCTCAACATTTGCATATGCACTTACTCCTTATGCATTTCTGTTTTTTGTCAAAAATTCTTCTGAATTACTTGCCCTATAATATTAGAGAAATGATACTACAGTTCACAGTAGTGCACTATTAATGTGTGTAAGACCTCTGTGTTTGTAGTTCACCTTGTGTTTCATAGATATTGAGGGGTTACTCTGTGTCTATATGTCTACTTATACACTGACAGAATAAAATCTCCTGATCTGATAGAGTATGGTTAGTACCCTTTGGAAAAAAGAAATTATAATCAAGGGGAAATGTTTTATGTTAAATGCTTCCAAGTATCTGTACTTTTGGGTACAGTAAAGTATTCAAAAGACCCCACAAAATAAAGAAATAGAATCGGTTTTTAGGACTATTAAGCTGTGTGGTTGATACACCTCATAATCAGCTTGTATGAAAGATACGGCTGACATCTCTTTCTACATCTCAGCACTAGATGTCCAGCAGCTAGGCAGACAAAATCATCAAGTGGAAATCTGCAAAATCATTAGATGACTATGCTCTAACATCATAGAGCTGAGATACTAAACTGAACATTCTTACTTGCTCTTCCTCAGATATTTTGAGGAAGAAAGCAAGGCTAAAATCCTTTTAATTTAATCTAGGATTTTTAGGCCATAAACGAATTTTGCAATCTGGACATTTAAGAATATTATCAGGTACTGTAAGACTCATAATAAAACAAAGGGAAGAGGGCTGTTTCCAAGGGCAACGCAGTAGGATTTGTACAGACGTGGTGCCACTGTAGCTAACCTATGTTTTCTTTGCTAAGGTCATCTGCACTTCTTTCATACAGTGTTTGTGGGAACTTCCCAAAAGTTCAGATGCTTGGTTTAAGTGAAGATAAAACTGTTTACTGCACTTGTTTATCTTTTATCAGGTACAGGATTACCTTTTCACGCAGGACTAGAATCTTAACTTGAACTAGATAATTTTGATACATTGGATTAAAACAGGAAATTTTACACAGTAAAATGGGTAACCTCATATGTATTATTACAAATACAGCCTTCTTTTCAAAGAGTACTTTAAATATTCGCCTTGTTTAGGAATCTAGACCATCAGTTCAATCTGAGGAATTAAAACAGAGGTAAATTGAAGAATACATGGGAAGGGAGCCACTCTTTTCTGCAAAGGAACATTGCATTTTTGCATTTTTGGTAACAAATAAGATTGTTTTCTTTCAAAAACCTTGCAAAATACTGCATGCTGTATTACTTTCAAACTTCAGGTAGAATAAGAAGTGATGAAGACTTTTTTTTTTTTACCTTATTACCACATTATAATTTAAATGCTTTTGATTTTCAGCTGAGATCAGCAAGAACAACTTCCCTGTCTCTAATCTGTTAAAGATTCAGTTTTGATCCTAATTATGAATAATGAATAATATTTATAGTATCTCTCAATGTTGGTTTTGTTTTCCTTTTTTTTTTTTTTTTTTTAATATAATGAATAGCTAAATCACCAAACTAAGCATTTGAGCAGCAAAGACTTCATGGTGATCTCCCCTGTGATTTAAATTACAGGTTTGTAGTTACAGTATTTGGGTGTGATTTGTGAATTTTGATCAGTTCTCAATCATTAGCTGGATTTTCTTTTCTTCTGTGTTATCTGATATAGGAGCCAGCAAATCAGAATGAAAGAGCCCCATCTGAAAGTTATTTAAGATGTTGCTTGAAAATTACCAAGGAAAAACCCATGTTATATGGATATCTTACAAACATCTGAAAAAGACATTTTCCTTGATTCACAAGAATACACATCAGATTTAGGTGGAGATGGGCTTAGGACTTTTATTTGTTAGGCTGCAAATCATGTTCTCGCTGTTGGTTGCTAGCTTTACTTTCCAGCCTGTCTCTCCTGTTTGATTTTCCTTTCAGCTATTTATAGGTTCTTTCTCAAAGTTTTTGTCTTCCAAAACTGCCATCTGATTCCTGTCCTTTTTAATTTTCTTTTTCCTGTTTGTCCTTTGCTGAAGCACAATGCTGAGTCATTTGCTGCCATGCTGAATTGCTGCTTCAAAAATCCCTGCTTCCTTTCTTAACCTGGCCCAGCAGCACGTTCTGGGAGAGAGCAGGAGTCTGACAGAGGACACATTTAAGAATACTTACTGCATTAAAAATGAAGGAGGGAAGTAGATGACAGTACTACAAATGGGCCTTACTTCTCTCTAGAGCATTTTTTTTTTTAATCTGGTCTTGTGTAATGTCTATGACCATAAAAGAGTAAAAAAAAAAAAAAAAAAATCAGTTTAAAGTGTTTAATGTGGTTTCTAGTATGCTCAAATCAATGAATGCATAGGGTATTAGGGTGTTGGACTTGCTTTTACTTCCAAGAGATTTGAGTGTGGTCGTGGTATGTTCCTGCAGCATCCAGGTAGTCAGCACCTGGTTTTGTGTTGACACAGTCCTGCATTACTAGAATTTGACCTTGCTGATTTTATTGGAGGTTTTATGCTTAGTTTTGTTTATTCCCCTATGAAAGATGAAGATTTAGTTGTTATAATTGAATGACTTATGATTTTGTTGCCTTGATGATTGATTAATTTGTCCTTGAATAGGAAATACAGCTTTTAGCTTTTTTGGAAGGGAGGTGATTTAGTTTTGGTAGTGAAAATACTGCAAGTGAGAAGGAACTATAAATTAAACAGCTACAAGAATTTCTAAGCATTCTCCATTAAACAGAAATTATTAAATGCTTCAAGTCTTCTTTGAAGGCCTCACTTCATCAAACTGCTCCCAGCAAATGGACTTTGCTCTCTTGCAGAGCCAGTTGCAATTGGCAAATTACCCAGTACATGGAAGTCTACCTAGCAGGGCCAACCAAACATAAATAATAATAATAACAAGAACAAAACACAACAATAATAGTAATAAGTTAAAAATAAATACACAAAGTCAAAATCTTTGCATTTAGTAATATAAAGAAAACTGAGAAACAATGGACATTTAAATATAGTTTTGCAAATGCACACATAGTCAACTTTATACTCATGGGAAGCTGCTGAACTATATGGAAGTACAGAAATGGGGAATTTAATAACACATTTGAATTGCTTTCTAACGTCTAAATAACATATTTATAATGTTGTGCTTTGTGTAGTTACTTCTGTAACTAATTTATTTTATTTTATTTCTATTAGAAAAATTACTTTCACAAGGTACCAGTTTTGTGTCATAGTATTGTAGGAAGATATTTGCTATTTGTCTTCTTGGTTTACTGCATAAGATAAAGTAGGTAAGTGATAGCTAAGCCTGAAAAATTACTTTGTGTATAATTAATTTCATTTATTATGTATGTCAATTTTATTCTTGCTCCTTATTTCTATTCTTACAGCATAGATAAGAAAACCACACAAAGCATAGTGTCCTAGAAAGCTAGAACTTATGTTAAAACAAAGAAAAAAAAAACCCAGAAGCCCTGGGCAATAGTATTTAATAACATGTTCAATAACTTCAATATTAAAATAAGTAGTGAGACATTTCAGGTCCAGCAGACATCAGAGGCAGCAGGTTCTGCTGCAGCTGTGCTGCAGCACCATCTAGTGCTGCAGGAGCTGCCCAGTGCTGCTGAGGAGGTAAAAAAGAAATAGGGAGGGATGGGAAAACTTTGGTATCACATGCACAGAACTTTGGAGCATTACCAATAGTGATCTGCAACTTTTTTTTTTCTAATATTTATCTGAAAAAAATTGTCTTTACTAATATCAAGGTCAGTGTGCTTGCAAAATAAAATGCTTGATCTTGTAATGGTAAAGTTGACATAGAACCCTCAGAGAAATATGTGTGCATTTATGTACATATATATATGTACTTTTGCTACCTTGAAACATTCAATATCTACAGTGAATTTTTGCTATTTCTCTCTGTCAGAAAAATACCAGCTTGGTAATACCACTAGCAGGAGACAGTGTTTAAATTAAGGGTGTCCCTGAAGATGGCATACCTGTAACAGCAGACCTTCCTGCTTGCATACAAAATTAAAGCTTCTTCAGGTTTGCATGGCTCACTGGGTAACTTAATATTTTGGTAGGTTTTGCAGTTGTTTACATGGCACACCCACTGTACACTTGACATAGTGCAGACCATACAGACACAATGTGGCTTGTAGGATGTCCAAAACAAACTGGCAGCGAAATCAGTGGTAAGAGCAAGTTACGGCAGCTCAACCCATCTGCGAGACCACCGCTGTTATCACCCCTCACCCTCCCAGGCAGCCTCTAAGGCAAGTTCTCTCTCTGTAACAGCATGGTTCTCTTACTGTTTTGCTTACAGTTCCCAATTTATTTAAATCAAAATGAGCAGTTGTATTTTGTGGTAAGAGTTATTACAAAATCAGTTTCCTGGAAGAGGTGCAGACATCAGTTTAGCAACATCCTACAGACATAATGTACCCAGCATGAGAAATGTCCTTATGCATTAGAGAGAGTAATGGATTTTGTTTAACTTCCTTTGATAAGTTTAGAACCATCAAAATATCTATTATTTAAATATGTTTCTAAATGATAAACTCCTTTTATCCAAATGTACTTGTCCTTCACTGAAAAAAACCAAAACAATCCAAGCAAAACCAGTGAAAACTATGTAAGATAGGCTAAATTTGAGGTAGCTGATTATGAGACCCTGCATGGATCTTCAGAAATATCTGTGCTGTGTCTTAAAAATCTCTGTGTGAGTTTTTCCTTCCTTTTTTTCTGTCTTTGAAGTTCTGTAGGAATTATTCACACATAGCTCATACAGCTGTGCACATCAAATGCTAATAAGAAGCAATGTGAAATATGCAACAAAATACTGTACTGATTTTATGTGCGGGATGAATAAGGGGCTTCCAGTCCACTGAAGCAGTGATAAGACCAAGATTTTTGTAGGTTTTGTTCTTTCTTTTGCTTTGGAACAATATGGGCATTCATTTAACTAGGGAATAAAACTATTTGGTCTTTTGCACAGTTTCATTTCACTGCAACTCACATGGACTGAAAGAACAGCTGAATAACTTGATATGGAAAACTTACAGGTCATGAATATCGGATGTAACAGCTGTTTTCTTTAAAAAAAAAAAGAATTATGTAATCCCATTGCTTAGAAATGTTAAGAATGTGACAATCAATTGCTTGGAATAGGAGAAGGAAAACCAGTTTTAGCCAGCCTTTCATTTCCTAGGAAAGACCATGTTTAGAGTTTTACATTATTAAATCCTTCAGAGAAAAATCGCAAACTGTTTTTGTATTATGAACTCAATATTTTTTATATAAAAGACTAAAAGTGCAGTCCTTGTTCAGCCTATTTATTCTATTTGTTCTCTGTGAAATTTTAGAGATGCAATTTATAGAAAGTATTCCTCTGCAGTATCCTTACTTTTGGTTTTCCAGGAGGAGGATGAAATTTTGGAACAGACAAGTCTGACTCCACTTATAGCCTTTGAATTGCAGAATATGTCTTCAGATATGTCAGCTCATACTTTGTAATGATAATGCACTGAGGATTTTTAAACAGGATTCTAAGCTTGAATTGTGTGAAATCTGCAGCTCCAACTGTTTTCAGTTCAGCTGTTTGCTAGAATAACAAGGGAGTCAATGTGTGGACTCTAAGCAGGTCCATTTAATTTCTTGTTTCCTGAAAAAAAGAATTTGAAAGTGTAGGGAGGAGCAGATTAAACCTTCAGTCTGGCTGGGTGCTAATGGAAGATAGGCTGCAGCCAAGGGGTACCTAATAATAGGTATGCAGTGAAAAAAGTGATTCTCTGTGATACTGCATTTACATTACAGTAATGAAAATGCCAAAGGTGGTATTCACTGATATTTCCTTTATCAGAAGGAGAGGTTAATGTCTGCTATCTCTCTTCATCTCACATAGGTGCATTTCTTCCTGTAGTTATTCTGACAATATTAAATGCAAATACAGGCAAATAGACAAGCACTTGGGAGAGATTTGTTGTTAAACTTTAATTTTTAATTATGGAGACTGCAAAGCTGTATTTTTAAAATTAATCTCCTTTGCTTTGAATCTATTTGTTATTTGTAACTGAAATGTTTTCCATTTCTGCTTATCACTTGGTAGGGTGCTTAGGGAAAATTTTAGGGGAAATAATAAAACTATCTATTATTAATTGAATCTTCATTATGTTTGAACATTCCCACTTCTGTATTTAGACTTGGATTTATTACCTGCAAGAGAATGAAACCACCCTATTCTGCTATTTTCAAATCCACAAACTGAATTTTATCTTAAAAATTTTAGAAGGAGAAAAGATCATGCATCCATCACTTTTCTTGATACCCACCTGGAATTACTGTGTGTAGGTCATTGATGTACTCTAAGGACAGCTACACTTGTGTGAATCAGTAAATACCAAGTAGAAAAGAGCTCTGAATTTTGGTCTCTTTTATTGCCATTGGGAATCACAGAAATGTAATAGAATGTTGTAAAACAATTTTTTAAAATCATACACTTTTGAGTCACCTATACAAAGTGGATATAATGGAGAGAAAGCTTATTCTGCTTTTGAGAAGCTTTTCCAGTTGAAATTTCATAGCAAAATTTTGATTTAAATCAATATTTTATTTTTTTTTCCAGTGATGATTTCTTTAACAGGAAAATTTGAAACTAGCTTAACTCTTCTTATCCAGGTCAGTTTGCTATACGCATAAAAGATCAAGTTAGTTGTAAACAAGGACTGCATTTTTAGTCTTTTATATTAAAAAATCTTAAGTTCATGATAGAAATTTTGTAGGCTGTCTGGTTAGTACAGGTTAGCTCAAGGGCAAAAGCATAGGAATTAAACCTCAAGCAGAAGGATATAATTGAAAGAAGTTACAGTGATGTT
Organism: Taeniopygia guttata; assembly: GCF_048771995.1. Classification (NCBI taxonomy): domain Eukaryota; kingdom Metazoa; phylum Chordata; class Aves; order Passeriformes; family Estrildidae; genus Taeniopygia; species Taeniopygia guttata. Next base: position 38,649,710 of record NC_133030.1, read on the forward strand.
GCAAGTTTGAAATTAGAAGCCTTTCGTATAAGTTCTGAAATGTTTTTCCTCTAAAATAACTGCCAAACCTCTCATTATTAACAAATAAATATATAAATTAATAATACTAACACACATGCCCCCTCAGTAATTTCATTTAGACTGTATAAGTCAGCACAAGTGATGAAATTGATTGTGGGTGTCATTTCACTGAGCATTTTACCTTACCCTTCCCAAAGTATTTGTATTTCAGGGAAAACATATGACTCATTCATTAATACTAACCTCAGATGTTTTCCTTCTGGCCTTCTCTCTTTTCCATCTCCAGAATAACTCACTAAAAATGTGTCCCATTTAGCAGTTAGCAATAAAGATCTTTCAAAAACTTACGATGAAACTTTGCAGCTCTGCTGAATTGTCTTCCTACTATGCAGTGTTTCATTATTAAAGTCAGCTCACTTTAATATATAACAGAATAATATATTATTCTGCTTTTATTTCTTTCACCATGGTTTGATTTTATGATTTTTATAGTTTTCCTAATTAAGATGGTAATCCATTTCCCACTCAACAGTAGACTGTTGTGCCTTTCTCACCCAATGTGACTCATCTACTGTTCCCTCTTGGAACAGGTATTGTAATTAACAAGTAAAAACTACCTAGTAATGCAAACAGTGTTCTGAGATTTATTTCTTGGTGTTACCTGATATTAAAAAAATGGATTTTCTGCTATTAGGCAGTTATGAATCAAGTTTCAAAGAGAGAACTGAGCTACTCACCCACAGTTGTTCTTTCTCACTATTTTACAATTTAAGCCCCAAACCAGAGGAAACCCTGGTAGAATCATAGCATCTCTACATGTCATTCTATTGTTTCCTATAAATAAAATTACATTTTTAACTAAGAAAATCTATTTCACATTGCAAAAAGGATACAATGTACTGTAGCCTGTGTAACTATCTGTTTAAATACTAGCAACTGATGAAAACTGCCTTTTTTCCTAGGACAGATACAGTATTTCTAAAGCCAGAATTATTTGAAGTTGAAAGGATATGTCACTGAAATTATTTGAAATAATTTTGAGTGATGATTTTTTTTAAATTTAGCCAGAAATGTTCATATAATACTGTTCAAATGACTTGAGTAATGCAGTGTAGGATGTAATCTTTGACCACAGAGAAAGCAACCGTGGCCAAAACTGGAAGCATTGTTACAGTTAAATTTGTCTCCCCTCTACTCTGAAGTCAGTAGTCCTAATCTACTTTTTTTACTAAGCACTGGGGGAAAAAATGTTACTGCCATTTTTCAGTCAAATTCTTTTACCCTCACTTTTACCCTCACTTCTGCTTGCCTCTACAGAGGTCAACCTATTTATATATTCAATGATTTAAAATGGAAAATGGAAAATATATTTAAATGCAGGTTTTGTTGTTCCCGAATTTTAAAAAAGAGGATGTCTGATCAAGAAAAAAAAAGAAATCTTTTTATTTACTTCCTCAGAGTATTTACTGGCTGAGATTAAGCTGCAGTAGCAATCCAATGTTTTCTTTATGTCTTCAAATTGTTATGTTCTGGTATTTAATAAGAAATGTTCTGTCAAAGTTACTCTTCTGAAGGAAGGTAGTTATGTAATAATGACAGTATTGTTTCTGTCTTTATGTTCAGATTTCAGCACTGCCTATGCATTCAGGTGCTGTATGCTGTCTGGGGTGACTACAGTATCCTTCTGAGACCTGACCATCTCAAAAGTGTATGAATGGTCAGTTCATCCAAAAGCTCCAGCTCTTCATCTTGTGATCTATTTGAAGACTTTGACTACTGTCTATATTTTATTTTGAATTTTGCTATTTGGGCTATCTCTAATGGTTAGCTTGTTGCTAATTGTTTTGAATGCCATCTCAAATTTTAAAAGGACAACAGGAGTTTGTTGTTTTCTTAGTATTCTTAAAAGTACATTTTGCCTCCAGTGAATTTTGCTACAACATCAAAGGAGCAGCTTCATTGTGATAAGTGATGTGTAGAAGTTAGGAAATAATTTGCAAAAGCAGCCACTTTTTTTGGATTTTGTTCGGCTGGTTGGTTTTGTAGGTTTTTTTCTTCCCTTCATTTACTCTCCTTTAAACAAAACTCTCTCATTTTTTAGCATTTCGGATTGTAGTGCTTTCAGAAAAGCTTCTCTTGGGTGTGTGTGCACACAGATGAACTGGCTGATCAGTACAGCTCTAAGCTATGCAGTCAGATGAGCTGTTTGCTGCGGTTCCCTGTGTGAGGTTAGGTCTGCCACTACTGGAAATATGAGGATGGGTGGGAACAGGAAAGCTGATCCATAAATTAAAAAAAAAGGAGGAGGGAGGAAAGGGGGAGGAATGAAAATGAACAGCAAATGAGGGTGTGGAGGTATGACTGAGCCTTTAAACATGACTTAGAAATAGTTAGACAGCTAGAGAATTCCAAAGGAATCTGGGCTTACCAAAGGCCTGTACAGAAGAGGGAGCCCTTTTCAAAATAACCAGGGGGAAACTAAAAGGTATTGTTAGAGTCCAGCTGTAATAAGTTCAACAACTCTAAGTTATTTTCTTCTCCCATTTAGAATGTAATAGTTAATTATTAAAAGTATGGGCATTGCAAAAGTAACAGTCTCTGTTTTGTAAGTAATGAAGCTCTCCATTAGGGAAGTAATAACTTCCTATTAATACATTTGTTCCAAGCATATGATCTACCAGGTCCTAAAATAAGTTCTAAGTTTCCTAATATGAACCAAGTAGATATTTCCACTCTTGTCAAAGCTTAAAAAAAAAAATCTGAAGTAAATTTGGGGTCAGATATTCAATTTTATGCTGTGAATTAGAGGGTCTTGTCTCCATGATCAGCTTTACAGGGTTACCAAGTGACTGATATGATACTGGATTCCTTCCTGTCATAATGCCATCAACATTCTGCTGGAACTTAGGTCAGTGCTTAAAATAACCTTGCTAATTGCAAGTCTCCAAGTGTCGGCTGAAATTTCAGTGAGCTGCACACGGCAGATCTGGATGTTGGGAAATCACTACTGTAGCTCAGAACGTGCAGGGGAAGAGCGGACAGGCCTGAACTTGATCTGCACGATAACACAGGTAGAGGCAGCAGACAATTCTCTACATTTCATGGAAAACAAAAGCTGTTGACTCTGCACTGAAGATGGATTGGGTTACAGATCATCTGTGGCTTACTGACTTTAAACAGACATATGTTTTTTGAATTGCTGGTTGCATTGAGCTCCTTTAGCTGGGGAAAGGAAATGGGACAGTCCTTTTTTTTGCTAAGCTGATAACTGAAAACTCTCCTTCCAGTATAAATGAGGTAAGATACTGTTAAGCTGAAATGTTTTATGAAATGCTAAAAAAGTATAAAGCAATAAATTTTGTTTGATTTTTTAAATAAATAAAACAATTTAAAATAATAAATTGGTTTTCAAGTCCTTTAGAAGTATTGCATGACCTAAATGTGTTTAGTTTGAAACAGTACATTGTGTTTCCTGTGCACTGTGAATCTAACTTGCAAAATTGACAAATTTTTTTCTGTGTAGATGTAGATTTCTGAATTCTTCAGTCTCTTTCACTCCCTGTTCTACACACTATAAGTTTCTGCAATCACAATCTTAGGCTTAAACAATTAAAACCTTTCACTTCTGAAGGTAAAAAATGTTTGTCACATGTAAAGTTCTTGGTCTCCTGTTTCCATGTGGAGAGTTTCATTTTTACTGGGTGTTGAGGTGAAACCTAATGCTCAGTCGTCTCTAGTCTCTTGGACATTACTCAGCTAACTTTTTATAGGTCACAGTATAGTTAGAAATAGACACTTCAAGATTCTAATTGCATTACTTTGGCTACAAATTTGACCTATATTGTGGAAAGAAGTGTTTAGTAAAGGTTTAGGAAACCATCAGACTGAAAATAATGTAAGTAATAGGAAACAAGGAATTTCATCACTGTATGCAGATTTTACTAATTCTATTAGACCCTTAATAAATTCTGTAGCTTTTTGTAAGGACACCAAATGTCCTGAAAAATCTGTTGCTTATCACAGTTGCACTAGTTTAGAAGACCAATTAAAAAGTATTCTGAGGGTTGTATGCTTTCCAATTGCCCTTTGTTTTAGTTTTGTTCTCAGCTCACAAAATTCTGTATGTGCCATATCCTGAGGAATATTCTGAGACTGCTCAAAAGCATCTGTTCTCTCTGCAAAATTATTCATTCTTTTGAAATTGTGTCAACGGGAAAAGTTCAGGAATTTTTTGGTTAGCCAAGGCTTTTTTCTTCAAAGATTTGCATTGGCTTAAGATGATAAAGGTTTTTGACTTCTCTGAAGCAAAAGTTGGCACTGGGTAGAGAATTGTTGACGTGTAGATTCTACAAGGTGCCAGACGAATGGGAAATCAGCCCGTAGATTGTGGCAGCAGTTGCATCTGTTATTTGGATAGGAATTATTTATTGACTTTTAAAAGGTTTTTATTTTTGTTCTTCAGCTGCCCATGCATCAGTGGCCAATTGCTCTTGTTTAGACTTTGCTGGCTAAACAAGTTAGTACTTTTCAGCTCTGTAATGGCAGTTGTCATATTCTTCTCCAGAGTGCTATTTCTAAAGTTTCATTTAAAGCTCAGAAAGGAGTGGAAAATTCTGCTACAGCTTTATGTGCTTAATACTGGACTAAGTGTAGTAGGTGCCTATTATTGCTATTATTTCATATCCTTTTCTGATTGCTGTTTCATCTGTTGAGATGCTTCAGTAAAGTAGGAGTCTGAATTAATTCTATTCCATATAGAAAGAGCTAGAGAGGTGTTTTTGCTCTTCTGTGGGTATACCTATATTACCATTTTATTTTGGATTGGGAGTGTGATTTTGAAGTGGATCTGCTGTTTATCCCTATTCAGAACTCTTGGGTTCATGCTGGAGCAGTCCCTCCATGTGCAAACTGCTTCCTGTTGCTCACAGTCCTTGCCATGTAGAGATTTCTTTTTAAATTTTGCTTACTCAATTCCTTTGTCTCTATTTATGTTTCATTTGTCACATCTGTGGCGATATTTTCTTTTGTCATTCTTCTGACTTGCTAACTTTTTGTGCAAACAGTTTTTCCATTTAATGTTGATGTGATTGATGAGATACATAGTTGGTATGGTAATTGCCTCTTCCATAGCTGTTGTCTTTGCTGAAAAGTGAAGAAACTTTCTCAGGAATGAATATTTTTGGCTTACTTTGGTTTTGCAGTATGATTACCTCAGACACAAAATCAGAAACTGTAGAGTCAAGTTCAATTCTGATTATTACCGGAATTTCATTTTAAGTCTGCAAAATGATTTTCATAAATTATAAACATCTTCAGCTGAAATTTATGAATTATTTTGATGATCCTGATTCCATCTGACATTGTAAAAGACATAATGAAATATAAACAGTAATGGTAAATTTTAGAAATTCTTCATACTTTGAAATTCAAAGGGTGGTAGGATTAATGTTTCAGGAAAGGATCATTACAATGAGCAATTGTAATGTTCTTCCATCCTTCATGCTTCAGTCCTGAAGTGTGATACCTCTATTAAGAACTATGGCCTCCCTTGACCCTTTATTAAAAGAGCTAAACAGTTGCTATGGGTTTTAGTACATCTTGCTTGAAGTTAATTTATAGTAATGGCTGAGAGGAATCACAATGTTCTACATAACATTAGCATTTGATTAATGTAGGACATTTTTGATTAATGTTGGGCAGGATATTGAATTATAGTCAGTGGTAGAATTTTAAGAGAGTGGATGTAGAGAGGATATATAAATATATTAGGTTTGACAGACTTGCTGTTATCAATACTATTTCAAGAATTTTTCAGCCGACTGAGCTTCCCATGGGCTCAGTTACTCAGTGTCTCACAAAATGCGTGATGAAGAAAATGTGTCTGTGAAAAGGCCTCAATATTTAGGAGCTGTGAGAGAAATAAAAGAGATTGTTTCAAAATACCAATTCTTCTTTCATTTTACTCAAACTTGCCAAGATTGGCTAATCTGACCGTGGCTTGTCGAGAAAAGGAAAATATTTTTTGTTTTTCTATAGCCTTATGGATTTCATGTTTTGGTAGAGGATGACATGAACGGAAATATACTGTATTTTTGAAATGTTTTGAAAATACAAAATGTTCTTTTCAAGATTGTTGTACAGTAAAACCTTCCAGAATGAGCCAGTCCACGGGCATTTTCTGTGGCAGTAGGGGAGGCAGTGCGGCTGCCCTGCCAGGTGGGGTGGGGCTCTGGCAGGGCTGTTGGCTGGAGCAATGTTGAGCAGGGGTTACTGTATTTCCAGGCTCACATCCAGCCCAGCCTGGCGTGGCCCCTTCAGCTCAGAGCAAAGCTTGTGACCCAGCTAGGGCTCTGCAGAACCAGCCCTGTTGTTACAAGAAGAATATGGAAATACGGAACACTTGCAATTTATGTGCCACTTACCTTTCTTATTCCCTGTCTATACTTCAGAACGCCACAATTCAGGGATCCAATGCCATTTATTGTGAATCTTATTATCAGAGGAAGATTTGTCTTTGTCCAGATTTAGGATTCAGTTCAAGGCTAAATTGATGATGACTATTTTTGCAGGAAATATATATTTTTGCACACGACTTAAATGCACAGACACATATTAGAAGCTTGAAGCCACTTCGGTTCACTAACTTCTGCACAGACAAGTTTGGCTATTGAATTTCAAAGAGCTGCTTTACAAGCCCAGGCATGGAAACAACCTTTCTCTTTCTAATTGGGCCTGCACAGTGGCAAGAGTTCACTCATCACTGAAAGCTACAGTCTAGAAAAAGATAATTTATAACTTAACTCTTTAGTTTGAAAAGAAAATGTCATATAAAGAAACCTGTTCAGAGATAATACTGTTCACTGTCAGCATAAGAAACAGCATAAGAAAATGCTGTCTTGCATTCCTAGAGATGGAAATGACACTGTGAAGTGCTTTATACATCAAGGATCTTATTCCAGTTAGCAATCTGTAATAAATATATTTTCCAATATATATGCATATATATACATAGAAATGAATAAATATTTAGCTAAACACTGCTCATTTCCTCCTTTCAAGGCACTTCAGTCCTACTGGGTACTGCACAAGTACTTTCTCAAGCAGCAGTGTCTTAACAGCCATTAAGTGTGTCAGTGCTTTACACCATAAAGCCAAAAATCAGCACCATTAGAATTATTCTAACAGAGCACAAGCTGTCTTCTCAGAACTGTCACAGTGGTTTATGCCATGTAGGAATGTGTTGTTAGAATGTGCTCTACAGTGGTGTATCTCATGTTTCTAAATTACAAGTACAGTTTACTTGAATAGTTCTGAAATCTTATGTCTAATTTAAATATTTAGTCCCAATTCTAGTATTAAAATGCTAATGTCTGTTATGCTTATATTTATAAGCAGTCAGAACAAGCAACTATTATTGACAGAGAAGTTTAGTTTTCTTAGAGACAATTTTATTGTAAGGAAGCGCTTTATGTTGTAGATATGGCATTTTTTACTAGCTTAGAAGTATTTCAGGCCAATTTTCTACGAATATGGTGCAAAAACTGAGTTTTTGATTATTTGCTACTTACACAGCACACTTTCTACATCTAAATCAAAAATTCAAGGATACTGTGGACATAAGTTTTTTGAAAACATAATGTACACATCTGTATCTATACAGATATAAATATACATCTGTATTAACATTATAGCCATACAGAATGACAGTGACATTGGGAAATAATCAGGTAGCATGAAATACTAGTTAGTATATGTTAGTTGCTTTTGTATGTAAAGTCCTATGTAAGCATGTGGTTTGAATGGTTCAGATAGTTTTGCATGTCATGCTGGTCCCTAAGTACAAATATCCAATTTAATCTTCATTATATTCCTTTTAAAAAAGCCTCCAAAAACCCCTACCCTATTTTTCCTTTTGTGTATGTAAACATGGAGTGGGGGGGGGGGGTTCTTTACTTCTGTCTTTACTGCATTTCAGGTCAAAACCCAGAGGAACATTCTCTGTGAGATATGTTATTCATATCAGAAACTAATGAGGAACGATTTTTAACATCAGGAATCATAAAAATCATAATCATCAGTAACTGTAGTGACAAGACGAGGGGGAATGGCTTTGAATGGAAAGAGAATGGGTTTAGATTAGATATTAGGAAGAAATTCTTTATTGGGAAGGTGCTGGGGCTCTGGAGCAGCTTGCCCAGAGAAGCTGTGGCTGCCCCATCCCTGGAAATGTTCAAGGCCAGGTTGGATGAGGCTCTGAGCAACCTGGTCTAGTGGAAGGTGTCCCTGCCCATGGCAGGAGGGTTCGAATGAGATGATCTTTAAAGTCCCTTTCAACCCAAACCATTCTCTGAATCTGTGATAAGGGACTTGATTAGTCTGCCCAAAGAGTTCTATCCATAACTAATTAAATAAATTTCATATGCAATTACAGAATTGAAATTAGAATAAAAATATTGTAAATTTTAGATATATTTAAGACATACCTATATTTTTTCCTAAGATTTATTTCTTCATTCACTTAGGACTTTAAGTGTGTAAAATAGCTTTCTTCTGGTCTTTTGAATAGTTTTTCCTCACTAGAGCAAATTTTGTTTTTTTTGTTTGTTTGCTTTGTTTTGGTTTTTGTTTGTGTGTGTATTGTTTGTTTGTATGTTTTTAAATGTATGTGGGGATTTATTTTTTTATAGCACAGCTCTATACATTCTAACCCTGACTCGTACAATACAGTAAGTGATATCCAGAATGGAAGAATTCTCCTGGTATGCTGGGTAGGTGGTAGCTGTTTCAGACTACAGGAAGTGCCTCCAGATGCTCTAAGTGCTCTGTAATTGTTACTAACTCATTGGGAGATCTACAAGGGCTTTCCAACCTACTTCAATATTTATCATTCAGGAGAGAGGGCAGGAAGTCTCAAATATCAAGCAGCATGCAAAATAGACTCTTAAGTCTTCTTTTCCATGTTGCTAAGCCAAGCAAAAAAAATCTCAGTAATTCTCATAAGATTGCATTGATGAAATGCTACCTTTTGGTCTTTTCCAATCAAAATGATTCTATGATTCATTGAACAACATAAAAGGGAAGCACAGTGCCAATAAACTGAAGTCCGGTAATAAGGACCAAGAGAGATTCTGTCCCTTTTGCTGTCCTAAATAATGACTGATGGAAAATAACTTCAGAAACATGTCACAGAAGCTCTTGGAGGCTTAGCTGCAGTGATATAAACAGCCACTTATCTTGAAAACTTCCTATCATGCTATCACTTTTCATTATAGAAGACCTGGCAGAGATGGTAGTTCTTCACTTCTGACTCCTCATCTCTCATTTGAGATGAGAATAGAGTCTCACCATCCTTTATTAAATTCTGTTATAGTCACTAAGCTTCAGTCAAAGAGAGTGAATGGGGTTAGTATTCTTTGGCCTAAGCAAGTAAAAATATTTTTATTAACATTTTTCTGTTGTGTTCTGCATGCCTCTGCAGAAGGCCTGAATTTTTCTCCTGTGTGAGCTTGAAGTTCCTTTTATTCAGTAGTTCAATGCTGTGCAAAATACTTTGTGCTATTTATGTAGCAATACATTTTGTTTGTAATTTAAAACTTCATTATTTCAAGAATGAGACTTTTTTCCAAGAAAATTTTTCTCTTTTACCTAAAGTCTTCTCTTGAGAACAGCTGTTCTCAAAGACCCTAATTAAATGTATTTAATTTAATATAAACCTGAGTCTTTCTAAAGAAATCTATGAACTGAAAAAATAAGATACATGCCCCTATTTTGATTGTCTCACCTGAAAATAGAGCTCAGACAATGAAGATCCTATGGCCTGTAGAAAGCTTAATCAATTATTGAAATTTTCTTATTCTATGCCAAGAGTAATTCCAAATTGTTTTCAAACTGAAAATTATGAGAGAACAGGAGTGGGACCCATTCAAAGCTGAACTGTCAGGGTTAATAGTTTGCTAGTATAGATGTTTGAAAATCACTGTTTTCAAAAGGGTAACCAGTTTTGCTGGAGAATTATTGAGCAATTCATGCAATAGCATTGAATTCTGCTAGTTTACTTCATATTGTAGATAAAATTATAGAAGTCATGGTCAAGTAATAGGAGTGGTCTTTCTGATTCTTCAAATAGCTGACATGATTTTTTATAGCATTAAGTTTTTGTATGTATTGCCTGGAATGGTAGTTGGGGTTTCCTCACAGCCAGTGAAGTACTCTCTAAGCTTTGAGGTTGAAATCTGCCTGGTCCAGGCTACCAGGAACTGGTTGGCTCAGCTATTGCAGAACATACATGTTCACTGTGAGGAAAATATAGGTCCATTTGCCCCCTCAATTTTTATTTCTGTGTGTTTATAATTTAAAATAGTTAGAAATGCTTTTAAATTACACTTAGAATATATGGTATATAGAAAGCAAGAAAGCGTTGAGTAAAAAAAGTAAGACTCAAAGGTGGCTATCAAGAGAGTTGGAAAATATATCCTACATTCTTCTATTATGGTAAAAAAAGAGTTATATGAAGAGTATTACAGGGTATTTGAAGGATGTTTTAATAAATCTTTTCTCTTTCATTTTACAAATATTAATAGATATTCCATTTAGACATATGAATATATAACACATGATGAGTGTGCTTAATATAAAGCTAAATCACATTTTTTTCTTATTTCTTTGTGATCTTAAATAATCAGTGTAATTTAGAAATATGTATATAGTTACCATTATTCAATGAACAGGCATTTGAAGAATGCTTTTTTTCCTCCACCTTAGCTCTACTACCACTTGTTTACTAGGTTTTCACAAGAGTTTGGTATTTTTCCGTTTTTGTCAGAAGTAGCTAGAAACAAAACCTGCTACTCTATTGCACAGTTCAGCACTATTTATCTTCTTGTGCGAAGAACTTTTCTACAGTACTTCTGCAATGATGTCTTCCAGAGTATAGTACAAAACCAGATTTCAGTCAGCACAAATATGACATTTTATATCAAGTTTTAATTATTTTAAAATTTTCAAAGTTAGGCCTTGATAAAAATCAGTTTGCTTTATCATGACTAAAGTAAGATAAATGAAAGTTTGTACAGTTATGCATAGAAGGAATGTTGTACAGTGATAATTTTATTAGGAAAATTCCCTAAACCCTGTGTGCTTGAGGATACAAGAACATTTCTTTTATTTTGAAGCTTTCAAAGGGTTTTTAGGTGGTAGCTGTAGGCACATTGCACAGTAGTACCAGTGGAAGTTCAGGAATATGGAAACAATATTTAGTTGCAGAGACTGCATCACTTCCCACAACAACTTTTTTGCTACATTCAACTTGGATTTGCAGTTTCTTTTACAAATGTAATTCATACATCAATGTTACTGTTGTCAGGAATCTCTCAGAAGTGGCTAGCCCAAACCTGTCTACACAATTCTCTTTCAATGCACTTCTGTGCCTTTTTAGTGCCATAACTTTTCCTGTGACTCTCCAGTTCCACCTCAGGCCTTAAGAGTGATTTTGAGCTATTTGAAGATTCCTGGGTGATCCAAAGGTTTCCTTGTAATTAAGAATCTGGCCTGTGGTGAATGCTGTGTTCAGAAAGTCTTTTTCCATTAAATTACTGATTAAGTTTAATAGGGGAAATAAGCATTTGATAGCAGCCTCTCTTCCCTGCAGCCATTCTCTCCTGCAGAAAAAGTACAGGCTGGTCTTTGGTTTGTAAGACAGTGCAGCTGGTCCTGGCAAGTGATCTGGAATAACTTCCAGCAGCAACTGCCCCTGTTTCAGGACAAAAGGATCCTTTTGCATGTTCCCAGTATGTTTGATCCTTTGGCCCCAGCAATGATCCATATGGCAAAACAAATGCAAATTGCTGGAATCCCAGGACAGGAGTTTCACCATTAACATTTCAGGCATTTTTCCTCAACCTGAAGTGCTTGGCGTGTATTATATCTTCTTCATTCTTCCTGCTCATTTTCCTTGCAGAAAAATAGTCAACCAATATACTTACACAACAAAAAAAAACTAGTAAAACACATAAATGACTAATAAATTATCACAGAGAAACTCTGTGTTTGTTACATAGAAACCATTACTATTTTAGCAGCTCTGTCAAAGAACTGATGATTTGACAGCTTTTTCACATTATTTCTAAGTACAGGGATATAAGAAAGTAACTCACCTATTCCTGAGGTAACAAAACACTGTTGAAACATGCCTACTTAGAGTTCACAAACCAAATATTTATTTTCAAAACTTTTTTGAGTATTTTTCAACAGCAATATTTGTACAATAAAAAGTGGATTAGCTTAGATCCACTTGCTGGAATTTTGCAATAATGAAAATGTTCCTCGCTTAAAATAATGAGAGTAAATTAATCAAAAGAGAAGCCAAGCTGGAAAAGAGAATAATTTATAGAAAATGATGGTGGGCCGGGAAAAGAAACTATCAGTAGTATGTGTAGTATAATGAGGGAAGAGCAGAGAAGCTTTGAAGACCAGCATATCTCCAAGCTGTCAGTGTCAGCAGAAGGTAAGGGTCAGTGATCTCAGAGCCCTCCTGGTAGCTGATTTCCCCTGCATTCTTCACCCAGTGTAATGCATTCATTTCCCTTAGTCACAGAGTGCCACAGCCACGCAAGGTGCACTGTGGTACTTCAGTGGCTTCTTGACAGGCTGGTAACTCAAAGTCAGCCCAGGCCTTTCCCTGACAGTTGATTTTGCTTATTCAAAGTCTGGATTGTTCATGTATGGTTATTGTCTTTGACTTAATTGCTTACTTAAAAATAGATGCAAAAAAAATTATGTGTAGCATTTGCTCTTAAGGTTTCACTGATAATAGAAGTTTTATCTTTATTGTAACACTGAATGTACAGCAGATAGGGATGAGAAAAATGAGGAACTGTTTCTTTGCAAAGTCAGAGTGCATTTTAAAGGAAAAAGACCATTCTAAAAGATGTTCAGAAATAAAAATCTCTTTTCCTCTTTTATATATCCATAAGCATAAAAGGGTAAGGCGGAGAGTTAAATTATAATTTTAAAGTCCAATTAAAGTAGCAAATCTAAAAATTCTGTGGCATGTATTCAAAATTTTTTTTTCTGAAGAGAAGAACTTGTACATGCTGATTGAAATATTTGTCTTTGAAGAATTAAAAAGCACATAAAAGAAAAGACCTAATAGATAGAAATTTCATTAAATCATAGATTATATTTACATGTACAGCAGTTGTGAGATGCAGTAGCAATCTGTTTTTCCTGCTGAGGTCTTACTGCAAGATCAAAGAAAAAAATCTCCAGTATAGCTTCTCTATCACTGGTACTAACTTTAAAACAACATATTCCAACCTTTCATCTTTCAGTAGTTTCATGTATATCTTAACACAATTTCTTAGGGACCAGAGAGAAAATGCTTTTAAAAGTCAACATCAAAGTGGTTTTCATTGACTTTTGACTCTTGTGTATGCTTATTTTCTTCATCTGCTGCAGTGTTTGCGATTCAGGCTATTTTAGTTGACATGGAGGGCTGTGAGCCGGCTGAAGGATTCAGCAGCTGCAAATTACATGATCAGCTGTCTGGGAGACTGAGTGAAGTGGGCAGTTGGCAGCCAAATAGGGTACAAGCCTTGTAGCCTGAGAAATTCCACAGTCAGTGCTACGGGAAAGCCCATGAGAGGATGAGAAAATCTTTATCTTAATATCACTATGAAACAGTGTAAAAAAAACAGTATGAAAAATCCTAGCTGATATGTGAGATTAATGATTCTAAAAATTGTTTTGGCAATGCTGCTTTCTAAAAATCTAATTATATTATCTAAAAATTATATTACATTATTCTGATATGAAACTATGTGCTATTAAAATGGGGAAGATTTTGTCCCATCTATGTATAGGCTTTATGTTATTACTGTTGACCTGGAACTATGTTTATTTACAAACAGATACCAGTAGATTATTATTTAAAAGTGCATGATTTATTTTATCTATCTGTCACTTTTGGTAAGAGCAAGTGGCACTCATGGCAGCATTTAGGTAGTATCTTGTGACACTGCTGTTCTTTATTTATAAATACAAAGTGTAAAAAGACATAAAACAGTGTTCTGCTGGTTTTGTTCTATCTAATGCTGTCACCTACAAGAAGTTAGGAAAAACTAGGAGAATGAAACCTATGGTGCGAGGTCTTGATTCTGAGCCTCAATAAAATCATGAACTTACATAACTTTTACATGACTTTTTTTGTGCACTATTTAAACTGTGTGAATTATTACAGAAATTTATTAAATTCAAAGCTGTGCTAGGTGTAATTATTTAATTTTACTGAATTATATGTAAATCCAGATATCAGATACAGTAAAAAGAAAAAGTGTAACTAGAAAATGTCAACTGGATTTGACATTGTATTGTTTCCTCTTGATATGATTGGTTTGTGCCAGGCAAGTGTAAAGAAAAGATGCAAATAAGTAGGATGCAGCTTTATTAATGATGTTCTGCTGAACACTAATCAGCATTAATTTAGATGCAAAAGTTAGCATTTCTTTGTAAGCATTTTCTCCTGAAGGCTAGCATTAACTTTTGTACAGTTATTCTGTCATCGGCACTGTCTTTACCTTCACACCATCATATGACAGTTAAAATCAAGGAAAGAGGGTATCAGTAGGGGCCTAAATTATTTTTTTACAAGCTTTATGTAAGCCACACATACTGTCTATACCTAAATCCTTTAAGAGCTGGTACTTTGTCTTTTCCTGACATGGTAGTCTTATTTGATAAGATCAGAGAATGTGATTTTGGAGGTGACCAAGTTCAGGCTTTGTTTCTCTCAGTGTTACTGAAACTGTAAGGAGCTGTTAATTACCTTGTTAGTATATAAAGCACTTGGCGTCGCTGTGTGCCACAGTAATATGTAGACTTTGCTATTTGAGGAAAAATGAGCAATTTTTAGGAAGCCATGCAAAAATTAACAGCATAAGTTCTCGAATATCTGCTTCTTTCAAACCCCTAGTGGTGCTGGGATTTACATTTCAGTACAAAGTTGATTTGTTGTGGAAAGTTTGTCTACTTCAGAAATTTGAGATGTTTTTGTAGCCAGCATAATGGGACATCAAGAGAAAACTTCTTTGAAGTGTGGGTCTGAATTATTGATTTAGAATATAATCTAGATTCATTAGCCAATATTTTCAGTACATTATCAAACAATTGTCAGAAGACACTTGTTCATTGTTAGTTCTTTCTTCTTATGCCTTTCTGTTTTCAACCACTTTGAGAATTCATATGTTAGTTGAATTCAGCATGTGACTGTATGTGTAAAGCTTGAAACTATTAAAAACTTGTTTTGGAGTCTGGCATATCCTTAAGCTTGTTCACATAAATAGTCTAAATGGAGGTCTATTAAGTATTTTTCTGTAGACTGTGTCTAATTTACAAAATTACAGTTACTGGACACAATCTATTTTTTAATCACTGAAATGAAAATTAAACTGAATTATGGCCAAGAGGAAAAACATTAACAATCTTGAAGAAGTAAATGCAAATTGAGTTAAACTAATTAGAAATATTCTTTAAACATTTGAAACAACACAGAATTACAGCTATGCTTTTCAGTTGTGTATCAGTTGTAGTTGGCTAAATGGATATAATGATCTTTTTCCAAAACTCAGAGTTTTAGCTCTGTCTGCATGTTTGTTAGCATTAGATGAGCATACTAATCTGGTAACTAGTGTCCATTTGCTCACCTGGAATTGTGTGGATACTGGAAGCACTGAGCACTTGCAGCGCTGCATGTTGGCAGGGGAGGCTGTGTGTGTTGTACTTGCAAATAGAGATGCTGCTTGTTACAGCAAGGGACTGAGGTTTCAGGGGAAGAGATACTGCCTTTCTCTCAGTGTGTCTGCAATGATCTGCTCATTGAAACCCCAAAGTTTTGTGCTCATCTGGCATTTCTGAGAACTACTTCTGCAGAGGACTTGATGTAACTGTCAGTGTTTTATTAAAATTAGTCCCTAATAATGGCACCTGATAACAGCTGATATTGTACTATCTTCTGTACAAAATTATTTAATATTGTCTAGAGATTTCATTTTCATTTAATTTGTTACATAATGCAATTACATATTAAATACTTTTTCTTTACTTTCATACTGAAGATACCAAATCTGAGCTTAAAGTACTGTTCTGTATTATTAATTTAGAAATAATCAGGTTTACTAATTTTCCTGTTATGCTACTGCTGTACAAAACCAAGGTCATCAGAGACATAAAATTTCATTGCAATTGTCTGATAGAATTGTTTCAGTAGTAAATTTGAAATGCAAAATTATGATTATTTTCACTTATATATATATATATATATATATATATATATATATATATATGAGATTTCAGGAGGTTTTAATGAAATTAATATTTTTTATAAGTAGGTCTTGACTTTAAATATGTCGTTCAGTCACCTTAATTCACTGCCAGAGATGTTGGAAGAAAACTTCTAGGTCCAGTGCCAATTTTTTTCAGTGTTTAAGTCACATTTCCTTACTTGTATATAACATGCTTTTTACACATAGTTTTCAAACAGAAATGTTATAGAGTGATGTTTGCTCAATAGCATATGCCTAAATGTTCCTTAGCATTGTGATTTGTCCTTTCACAAAGAGAATGAAGAGTAGATTGAAATTATTTTATTCTATATGCAGCATAACCTTAATAATCTGTAACATTAATTTTAAATTTGGAGGATACCATCCCATCAAAAGTTTGCCTTTATAACCTAGTAACCCATATTTGCTTTCTCCTTTCTCAGCACAGATGTTTCCAGCTTCTCTGTTTTCCTTCTTTCTCATTTTCCCCCCATCTTCTGTTCAGTTTTGTGCCCAGAGCAAGATAATGTGAAAATCAGTGCCCTGTCACCAGCACAGACAGCAATGGGTAGCAGAAATAGCTTATTCCCATTGAGTCTATCCCAGACTTTTGTCCTCCTTATAGAGGCTGGATTTAAACTCTGTCCAAATGAATTTCTTTGATGATGGCAGAGACCAGATTCTTTGCATTTTAACTGGTGTGTGTAGCACAGAGGGAGGTAGCTCCTGGCAATCTTACCACTTTCATTGCTATTGCTGTCTTCTAGGATGTCACTTTATGGTGTTAGTTTTCTCCTTGTGATTCATGTGATCTTGTTGTGCCATCCTTCTATACTGTATGCTGTCTCTGCACTTACTGAGCAGTACTGCCAAATAGTACAGCTGCTGGTTCAGTTGCTGTAACATTGCCATGAATTAAAAAAAACAAAACAAAACAAAACAAAAAAAACCAAAACCAAAAAAAGCCCCAAAAAACTGGAGGTATTAATTACAGTATATTTCCTCTATGAAAAAAATCTATTCTGCATTTAATTAAAAGTACATGAAAAGTAGATCTGATCCACGAGAAGACCATGCCTGTAGCTAAATATGTACTTTATTTTTCCATTACAGGATATTTGTGAAGATATATCTGATCATGTTGAACAAATCCATGCTCTACTAGAGACCGAGTTTTCCCTGAAGCTTCTGTCTTACTCTGTCAATGTGATAGTCGACATTCATACAGTGCAACTCCTCTGGCACCAGCTACGTGTTTCTGTCCTGGTTCTGAGAGAACGCATTCTCCAGGGACTACAGGACGCCAATGGAAACTACACCAGGCAGACTGATATTCTGCAAGCATTTTCTGAAGAGACTAAGGAGGTACAGTAACTAACTGCAGTTTGAAGGGTTTTATCTGTGTTCAAAGCAGATCATCTCTACTGCACATTTAAAATTGCTAGGATGACAGCTTTAAGGAAGACTTCTAGATATTTTGCTAAATAGGTTTTAATGTTTTTTTTTTTTAATTTTTAGACAACACCTGTTATTTTAAACCAAATTAGTGCAAATTAAGATCAGCTTTCAGAAATATCATACTAGTGGCAGTGTTTTCTATCAGAGTTTTCTCTTGATAGAAATATTTTCCAGAAAGGATGTGAAAGACCTACAGAGGTGCATCTGTTCCAAAGTTGTTCATCTGGTCACTTGAGTATTTAAGGTTTGCTGTCAATTCAAAAGTTAATTTTAGTGTGCAGTGATTTCTTCAGTGCAAGTTTAGACATTTTCTTTCTGCATACACAAATGTGAAGCTTATAAAATGTTTCCAGAACTTTCCAGCCTAAGTCAACATTCCTCTATAGCAAGATGATGGTCTTTATATGAGTGGCAATTCTACATTATGCTTTTAAACTGTCATGATTTTTTTCTGAGAAACAACTATGCAAAAATTGTACACTGTTTACTCTGACTGTATGCCAGATTCACACACCTGTAAATGCTTTGTAAAGCTGGGTTCATTTAACTAAAATGCCTTTTCTTTTGAAATTATCGTTACTAAATTAACTTAGAAGGACACTACTGGACTACTTTTTTTAAACTTAAAGAAGATGGATGTTTTTGATAGTTAGGATAATTAATGGTTAATACATGGCATGTTGACAATTTTTCATTTGATAGTCCTAAGATTAAGATAAAATGCTTTAGTAATGATTACGTGCATTTACAGAAAGAGACCTCTAGATCAGTGATGTGCATTCTGTGACCTGTGTTACATAGGAAGTCAGAAGTCCCCTAGACCTGTCCTTAATTTCATATACTCAAGTTCAAAGAGAATATGAATATTTCTCTGCTCCATGTTGGGTTTCATATTTCCCTTTGGCACAACAAAGGGGGTGGTCCAGAAATCAATGCTCACAGATGCCCAGGCCCACCTTCCACTCCCCCTCTTCCTGATGCGTACATACCTGGCTGTGTTGGTGGTTTTTCATGAACAGGATGGGACTGCTGGGATACATTCCTTGAGCTTTATTGAGCCATCAGTCTCATTACATGGTTGAGACAGGAGGAAGATGGCAACAGCTCACGGTCTTGCCAGCAGCAGCCAAAGATTTCTTTGTTACTGAGCATTTAAAAATCTTTCTAGCCAATAGCATATTGCTAAAGCTTACAGACAATTGTTCTAGCCAATCACTGAAAGTATACATACACCTGCTGCACACAATGCTTGCTTGTATGCTCTCTATTAACAGTACACAATACTTCATTATTAAGCTTAAAACCTTCTACTGTCTTGCTAAGCATATTTTTCGGCAGTCTTAAGGTCTATCCTAGCCAAGCCTGAAACTCAAACTACTGTTTCATGCCCTTCCTTGCTGCACTATTGTAACTTTTCTACTTTCAGACTTTGCAGCTGCAGCTAGCTCTAAGTTTTCTGTTCTTTCTGTTTCTAAGGCCTGCTTTTACAGCTTTCTGGAAATCTTCTTACCTTTACTATTTCCCACACCTGGCTCTTTCAGATTCAGTTTCTGCTTTGCCCTTGCTAGTAAAATGCTTGCAGGTCTGAAGGAAATCTATTCTTCTTTATACCCAGGTTTGTGAATTAGCAGGAAGTCATTATTTTATGACAAGGACATGGTAATTTTAAGACATAAAGAAGCTGCATATTCAGATACTAAGAAACAGGAAATGTTCCATCTGGATCTGATTACAACTGCTGTAAAAAGCATCCCTGCTATAGAGAGAAGAACTGACTGGGGGAGAAAAGATTATTTTTCAGTAGGGAAAACATATGTTGCCAGATAGGCTTACATGGTACTATGACATGAAATATACTCAAATTATATTTTTATATTTTTTATCCACTCCAATTAAAACATAAATAATATTTGATAAATTTAATGGCTAGCAATAGCAGGGACACAAAGTTGGTATCAAGTTTCTGCCTTATTGCTTGAATAGGTCCACAGAAATTGCTCTGCAATTTCTAACCTTCACATATTCAAGTTTTTATGAGGTATAATGTAGGGACAATTGTATTTACTCTTACCCATGGTTTTTTTTAGTGTTGGGATCTTTAAAGTAAGCATTACTATGTGAAAAGGAAAAAAAAAATTAACTAGAGCATTCCTATTGGTGGCCATACAGATAACTAAATTTAATAATTTTTTGAGATAAAAACAATAAAAAAATATTATAATATGGGCATTAAATAAAGCTCATCTGAAGCACGCATTTCAGAGGCTGCTTGGAAAATGACCAAGTAACATGGTTAAATGCATATGATTGTAAATTTTATTTATGTAAATAAACACTTTTTTAAGAGACAAAGGAATAGAGCTCATTACTCAGAAAAAATAGAGACTCTTAGGGCCTTGGAAAGGTTTTGATTTATAAATGGTTTTACAGTTTCTAATAATTTCCCGAGATTAGAAGGACAATGCAGTTTATTTAGTCACTATTTTCCTTAACAAATGCGGCTCCAATATATAAATTTGACAGATTTATAGAAAATTCCCCTATTAATTCTGAGCTGTTGACAATGCCAAATTTGTGGCATGGGATCTACATCTGGATAGAATTTGCTAAAGAAGAGATACATTCAGTATCCAAGACTATGGCTGATACCCTTCTAGAAATTTTTTTCTATCAGTATTTCTAGCTGGAGGATTTTATTCTATTTTTACTTGAAGTAAAGAGAGGGGTTGGATGGAGCACGGGGCTCAGATATTGTATGTTTTTATCTTTATGGGCATTGGCAAACAATAGCCTTCTTTATCAATATAATTCCTGTTCAGATCAAATCCATGTAGTTTATTGTGAGATGGAGAGATTAGGAGGTTACTGCACCTTCTTCAAGCATGATGCTAAGGGTCTTTAAACTATGGATTTGGGCAATGTAGTGAGACAAGTTATTCAGACATAAACCTATTGTGGATACTCAGGAGTTTGCTTCAAAAAACTATTATCAGAAGAAACCTGGAAAGAAAGACCAGTATTCTGATTTAGCTGTGTAAAATTAGAATCCTGGAACATGAATTTCTCCCCTTCATGATATTTTATTTAAGCAGTCTCTATAAGCAAAAGTACTATATATTAGAAGATCTGCTGAAAATATGCTTACACTGTATACTAAATATAATTTTGCTGTGAATGTTTTTTATCATGCAGTTTTGGATCTTAATCTCATCTATCCTTCAAAAAAGACCAAAATATTTATAAGCGCTAATTTGACTTTGATCTTAAAATGTCATTTTCCACCTGAAATGGTCTCTTCTGGTTATGTCCCTGTTTCTGAAATTGAAGGATTTCCACTGAGAAAATATTGACAAGGGAGCATGTCAGGCTGGAGGCTTAACATTATAGTTTTCTTCATTTGTGCTCTAAATAGCTGGCAAATAAATTTTCAGATGATAATGCTACAAAAAAAGTGAAATGAAATTAGCAGTCTCTATCTTAAAATTATGGGAAAAATGTTCATCATTGCTGCATTTTGCTTGGAAAAAACATTCTACCAATCATCTGAAAGATGATAGAACAGCATGGATTTTTGAGAAAACAAGATTAGCAAAGAGACTCGTACACTCAGCAGCCCCCAAGTGCCCTCTCTCCTGTTTGATGTAGTTAACACAGGAAATACTTCAAGTCTACTGTATAGAATTTCTGAATCCCCACCTACACAGTAAGTAAAACTGAAAGCAGAATTAAATTAGGAAAATACCAATAGAAAAGTGAGTTTCTGTTTTAGATAACTTGCTGTACCAGACTGAAATGTAGCATTTTTCAACTTACTGCCATTTTTAATTCCCAAATACTTCAGAATGGTTAGCTTAATACAGGGTACTGCAAAAAGAGACAGGTCAGTGATGACCCCTTCTCTAGATGTTATGCAGTAAAACACAGGAATTGTTTTTTGTTTCATTACTTTGTGTGTTCTGTGCATGAAAATTAATATTAAAAAAAAACCCCATTTCTTTGTGTATTTCAGGATCGTCTTGACTCTTTAACTGAAGTTGATGATTCTGGACAGTTAACCATCAAATGTTCTCAAAATTACTTGTCCCTGGATTGTGGTATTACTGCATTTGAACTATCTGATTACAGTCCTAGTGAGGATTTGCTTGGTGCTCTGGATGATATGACCTCGGGCCAAGGGAAAGCAAAATCATTTGAATCCTGGAACTACAGTGAGATGGATAAGGAATTTCCAGGACTTATCAGAAGTGTGGGTTTACTTGCAGTAGCAACAGATTCCATTGCTTCCCAGTGTAATGAAGCTTTGAAGGACAAAGAAGATCATGTACCTCTTTCAGCAGAAGATAGAGAAGAAACCAAAGACAAGAAAACATCATGTGATCTCTCACAAACATCTCCTTCTGGAAATTCCTCTCTTTCTAAAGGACCTTTCTCTGAAAATGGTGTTTTACCTACTGACAGCAAAGCACTTTCCATATCAAAGAATCCAGAGAGCAGTCCCCCACAGCATACTGGTGAAAATATCAAACACTCTCACTGTGAAAATTCAACACCGAAGAGGTCCATAAGAGACTGCTTTAACTATAATGAAGACTCTCCCACGCAGCCTACATTGCCAAAAAGAGGCTTGTTTCTGAAAGATGATGTGTTTAAAGAGTATATGGAAGCCAACGACTTAAAAAGGCAAATCTCTCAAATAGTTAAAAATGAAATGAGTAGAAGTACACCCTCATTGTTAGATCCACCAGACAGGTCCAAGCTTTGCCTAGCTTTACAGCTGCCCTATACCAACAGTCCATCAGCAGTTAGTCAGTCATATGATTGCTTAAATACAATAAGTGATAAAAATCTTGAGTACACAATAAATAATCACTTCAAAGACAGTCCCATTATTCTAGAAAAGTGTACTTTCTACACCTGTAAAGAAAAATCAAAGCACAAGAAGTCTCGTGATTCTCCAGAGAAAGTGAAAACTGATGGAACACCTGCAAGTATGTGTAACACAACTCCATCAACCCAGGTCAAAAAAACAGGGTGTTCTCTGCAGAATGGAATTACTTCTCATAGCTCTAAGTCTCTGGAGGAGACAGAAACAGATTCTTCTGCATCTTCAGATTCTTGTAATGAGAGAGATCCAAGTGGGCAATCACAAGTTAAAACTGAGCCCTTCAGCTCAGCAACACATAGCCAAAAGAGTGCTTCTTCAGCTGGTTCTGAGCTTTCCAGCTCATCCCCTCTTCTGCTGAGGAGAAAGAAAAATAAAAGCTTATCTTCAACACCACACTATACTCAGAAAACCACTAAGGACAATGAGGTATGGTATGGATCTGATGAATATTTAGCACTTCCTTCACATCTCAAACAGACTGAAGTATTAGCTTTAAAACTAGAAAACTTGACAAAGTTGCTGCCCCAAAAGCCCCGAAGAGAAACCATTCAAAACATTGATGACTGGGAGCTGTCAGAAATGAACTCAGATTCAGAAATGTATCCAACATACCAGACAAAAAAGCACAAAAAAAGGGGTAGAATTTCACCAAGTTCTTCAAGCGATATAGTATCCTCGGTAGGTGACAGTATTGAATCTGGGCCTCTCAGTGATATTCTCTCTGATGAAGATCTTTGTATGCCTGTGTCTTGCATTAAAAAATACATTGAAGAAAAGTCAGAAAGGACTGCTGCCACTCAGCCCACTGGGAATGAGACTTCTCCTTCAAATAAATCAGCTTTAATTCATCAACTGATGCAAGATATACAACATCAAGAGAATTATGAAACCATATGGGAAAAAATTGAGGTAAGGCAATAATACTATATTATTTTACTATATTCTTGAGAAGCCTGTATATGGAGATGGAGCTGCTGGCAGGGATAAGGTTGCTTTTTTGTTTTCTTCTAATGCTGAAAATCATCTTATCTATGCTAGAAGTAGACAAAAGCAGCAATTATTGTAATTATAATGGGCTGAAGTTAACTTGAACTAACTATACAGAATTTGCCTATATTATTTTACTTACATCAATGCCTTTAAACCATTATTTTACCAATAACACTTTGCTAGAATTGGGTACATGACGTTATTTTTTGTAGAAAGGGTAAAATAAACATTACAGAATCAGGAATCTTTGCTGTATTTGAATGAAGTTGTACTTGATATCGTCTGCCTATTTTATTCATTAAAAAGATTTGCTTTAGTCCGAGAATAGGAATCTTGATTCCTGTCAAATTAGATATAATAGCAACATTTCTTTTTAATTAGTTCTTTTCCCTTGCAGTGATTATTTTCCCTCCTGTGTTGGTGGAACTAAGCATCACTCTTTTTTATTAACTTATATAATCCTTCTTAATAGCAATGTATTAGTGCAGTATGCTAAGCAATAATTATATACTATTCCATTAAACTTCAGATGAGATGGGACTTCACTGAGAAGTTTTTTTGAGAAAAAATGATAAACTTTTAAAAGGGAGGTGAATTTGAATGAATAATCAAATAAAGATCTAGCCATCTCATTAATATAATTCTTAGATTACATTCACATAAACGTTTCTTTCAGTTTTCTGATTAATTTGTCTTCCTGGCCATTGCAGAGAACTCTTCACCTAAGAACATCTCGTCCATCCTCAATGGCATTTAAGTTTTCTGAAAAGAAAGCTCCATCTCTATTAGATTTCAAAATGCTTTAAAATTCATAACACATGTGTTAAAGGGTGATGTTGGCATCTAAATGCTAAATCTGATATCTGCAGTACCTTCTGTTTTATCATGTTGTGTATGAGCTGAGAAAAAAGGACTAGTTTTATATGGCCAGAAAGTCCTTCTTCCCAAGCACAATTTCTGTAACTTTTGAAGGCATGGGAAGTATTATGACTAGTAGGGAAGTAGTTGAGCTAGAGATATTTGAATATAAAGTAGGGGTAGAAAATAGAGAAAGAGAAATTTCTTCTTAAACAAATGAGGGTGCATCAGCTGTCAGCTGTAAAGGGCAGTGTGTAATGGTGCAAACTTCTACGTCTCTCTTCGTGGGTGAGACTCATATTCTAGACTTTGATGAAAGAACTGCCTTCGTAAGTGAAAATTGTTTCTGTCCTTGAGTCTGTGTAGTGTTGAAAATTAGTCCAGCTGAAGCTGACAGATACAGAGCCTGTCATTCTGTGAAAACAACAAAGCCCATCAAAGATGCTTGTGAATACATAAGATGCTGTCTTTCAAATGACACTGCCAGAGCCTGTTTAAGAGTGGAATTGTTGAGTGTCTAGGGACCAGTGCCTTCCACTAGATGCTGCCTTCCTTTTGGCACAAAACAGGTGGCAGAGGAACTTCTTGTATCATACTCTTAAATCACCATATTTATTTTTATCAAACTTTTTGAAAAGGTAATTCTCTTTTGAGGGACTATCTCTCTTTGTGTGATTCCTTGCAGCTGCAGTTCAGTCCTACCAGAATGGAGGAATAAGAATCAGCTGTAAAAACTGGCTGCAGCCGTAAAAATCCTCTTCCTCTCCAAACTTTCCTCACCTGCTCTGGAGAGTGGATTGAGCTTGTGACAGCAATTAAAAGTAGTTAGCTGCTCTGTGGCCAGGGTAAACCCTTCTAGCTAGTGACTCCAGCTGCTGCTCTTGTCCTTGAGGAACTTGTCTGCTGCTGATGCTGCACTTTCTACAACTTCTCAGTGTTTCTGGTTGTGTTAAATGTTTGGCAAATATTAATGTGGAGTTTGAAAATAAACTCATGAAGTGTTTTTGGCTCATAGTAAAAGAAGGGCTTTAAACAGAAAGAACAGCAGATGCAAAGGGGACTTCTAGGAAGAGAGAGCTCTGTATCCATCAGCTTAAAAGCAGCACATAAGTAAGTTTCATATTTCACTAAATGTCCTTTCTGAATAGTGAGTAAAAATAAACAGGTGAAAAATTTTGAAATAGTTAAGAAATATTATACTATTTTAAATAAATATGATTTTCCCCCAAGCTGCTTATTTAGCCAAGTTTTTCTGTTGTTGCTAGTTATTAAATCTTCTTGTAAGACTAGTTAGAAACCAGTTTTTCACATTTTCAAAAGCTCTAACCAAGATAAATGACAATATGATGCCTTGCTGAGATACTTTAGTTTGATGCAAGTAATAAGAAAATAGAAAATTCCTCCTTTATGTGATGCTATGAAATATTTTGAACAAAGTGGAATCTAAGGAAAAATACCACACCTGTATCACAAATAAGTTTTCTTTTACTAGATCTCCTGCTTCATAATTCCCTAAGACAAGAATCACAAATGTGTCATTGCTTTTTTCAATTACTGTAAATTGGCTCTTGTGTTAATTCTGTTATCTAAGAAGATGTATCCCACTCAAAAAGGAGTTTCCTAATTTCACAAATATGTCTTAGCAATAATTCAGTGCTGCTTTTGTTAGCAGCAGTTTTGTGCTGAAGAAGTCAGATCTGAATAGTGAACTTCATTTTGAGGACAGAAGAAGCATGCTTATCCCCATTAGTAATCCAATCCAGTTGCACTGCTGCAAATGTCTAGCATGATGTATTTTACTTATTAAGATTGTAAACAAAACTAAAATAACTTAGTCTTTCATTTCGGGGTTATGGCAACTTAGAAACAACTGGAAGCTTCAGAATCATTCAAAGTAATATTTTAGGTAGGTAATAGGAAAAACAAGAAAATTTTGGTATTTTATTATGATTATTATGGGAATAATTTTGAATTAGTATAAATCTGGTAATATCTTCACAAAAAAGGACAGAATTATGAGGCTTTTTGCAGTCAAAGGTGTCGCGTCAGATGTGAGCCAAACATTGCATACAGACATATCCACTACCAACAGTTCTAAATGCTAGTGACATACCCTCAAAGCAATGCCACTAAAATTATTTGGGAGCAGATTTCTTTCTATTTCTTTCTCTCCCTCTCTCTTCCCCTCCCTTCCCTCCGCCACAAATTATTTGGAATGACTTGCCAAATCCTGAATGTAAAAAATCCCTGATCTAAAAGGTAATATGTTGAAAATATGCTTCAGCATTTTATTTGAAATTTTAATAATTTCTTAGTTATAGAAATGATAGTCATGGGCAGAAACTGATAGATTGTTATTTTTCATACTAGCAAATTAGATAGATGTCCTTGCATGGGCATTATTGTGCTGTTAATATTCCTGGTTGTCTACAGATAGAGCTCTGCTCAACTGCCCCATTTGCTGTTACATAGGGCCACTTTCTTGCATTGCAATAAATATTGCATAATCTTGTAATATTGTCTTGCACTGCAGGTAACCCTCTGGCACATGTATTTTGTGCCCTTAGTTATGGGCACCTTCATTCTGGGGTGCAAAACAATTTATGTGGCTGTTACTTTTATGTTTCAGAAATTACTTTCTGGAGTTAAAAGTGAAAATGAGTGATAACAAATTCTGAAAGTTCCTCTCATTGTTTTAGTTCAGCTTTTAGGAGTTGCCCCAAATGAATTTTAGAATGCAAATTAAGCTCTATAGTTTCTGGTACAGTAGCTAATAGGGGAACTGTTATAACAGCAGCATTCTCACAGGCAATGCCAATAGACTTCTTTGCTATAAGAATTTGGCTCTTTGCCGCTTCTCATATGTAACACTAGGACTTCAGAGTATCAGTTTCAGAATGCTTCAAGGTTTGCTTTCTGTGAGAAAGTTAAGTTTTCCTTAAAATCATTAATAATTGGGTTTCCTCCCATTTTTATGTGCAAACTGAAAAATTTGGAACAAAAACTTATTTTGGACTGATCTAATGGCAATTTATTTTCAATAATTTTATGTGAATAAAATATAATAACAATAAAGTAACCTTGTTCAGGCAGTTTTATCTTCTTCTAGAAATTTATACTAGATTGACTATACTGATACCCTTGTGCTGTAACACGTGGTCATTGATAATTCCATCCACTTGTTTTTGGAGGGCACTATTAAAAAGGTTAGAAATATAACCATTTGCAAGGCATTTCATTTAAGTGAAGATGTGTTTGCTTTGTAGGTTAATTGTATGGAGCAAATTGCTGGGGATTTTTTGTTTGTTTGTTTTTGTGTTGTTATTGTTGTATATATTTATAGCTTGTTTTATCACAGGCTCCGTTTTTGAAAGAGGCAGCTGAATTTCCTTTGCAAGAAGCAATTTGATATTGATCCCACATTTTCAGTTCATCACATCTCATAAACTCATCCAGAACTCCGTTGGCTCCATATTTTGTCTGTGTAGCCCAGTCAGTCTTGGCTCCCCACCTTCTTGATGTGATAAGGAGAAAAAATCATGATGCTCTATGGGTTTTTCAGCTGTCAGTTACAGCATGCCCCAGGGTTCCTACAGCAAAGAGATGGATAAAAATTTTACTGCCTTCCAGGACCCCAGCAGGGAGCCCCTCACCCTTCTGTAACCATTTACCCATCTTGAACCTAGGATGCCTCAGGAGAGCAGAGATCTAAGACCCCTGTTTTAAATTGTAGTAATGGGAATAACTTTCCTCTTAAGGAGGATCTAAGGATCAGGTCAGTCTGCAGAGGAGACTGCAATATCATATCTAAACTTGTTACTGTGACAAATAGCTGGTCTGTTGGGGTGGGAAAGTTTTCCATTTTTAGAGAATAGTCATAAAAAGTAACTAAATGGTAGACTTCTTCAAGTGTCTAATGGACTTGGTAGAGCAAGTTTGTGTTGGAGATGTGGGTGAAAGTCCATTTGAATAGTGGAGAGCCAGTTTTTATAAAAAATGGTTGGAGAGCTGACACAAAGGTGATACATTTTGTTTAGGTTGAAAGGGGGCAGAATTGCTACTGGACAGAGAATGGACTGAAAACACACTAGTATAGCTAAGGTAGAAGCTGGATTGCTTTAGGGGAAATTTACTCATGTTTGGAGGTGATTAGAGGGAAAAGCTTGCACAGAGGTCAAATTCAGTTTGAGCTGTGGGGCTAAGGTAGAGAAAAACTAATAGGAACTGATAAAGCTGATGAAGCTTGGTAACAAAGAGAAACATGGAATGAA
This sequence comes from Taeniopygia guttata, assembly GCF_048771995.1. Classification (NCBI taxonomy): domain Eukaryota; kingdom Metazoa; phylum Chordata; class Aves; order Passeriformes; family Estrildidae; genus Taeniopygia; species Taeniopygia guttata. The sequence goes on from NC_133030.1 coordinate 38,678,509, forward strand.
ATCAGTAATGTCAGAATGGGAGCAAAAAAGTAAACATAATCAACATGGCACAGACCTATTTTTTTTTAATTACCAGATAAAGAATTTTTGAAGTGTTGTAGTGCTCCCCTTATATCTCCTTTTTTCAATAACTTCATGCTTCTAATACTTGCTTTTTTAAAAGAAATTGATTTCATAGTTTTCCTAATAGTGTGCTTGCCAAAATCTGTTCATTTCTGAATCTTACTTACACTGCTTCATACCATTTAGATGGAAATACTTCTTTTGGTTGATGACCAGTTTATAAAAAATAGTAAGTGAAAGAGGTATCAGATCCAGAAATTCCTTGGCAGCTCTGCAGTTTTCTCAGCAGCCTTGCTGCTTGGTGCAGCATAATTGAAAATGTCACTTCACATTTTGTACTGAGACACAAGTTTGTGCTTTGCTGTTTTGAGCGTGATGATGCTTCCCTGCTTCAAAAGCTCATCCCTCAGCTTTCAAGCTGGTTAAACCATTATTAAGCAATAATATTGTATACATATGGAAGTCTCACATTTAGGCAGACAAATAGAGCTTTGCTAGAAGATCTTGAAATACAGTGAGCCCTCTGTTCCTCCAAAACACTTAGTTCCTAACAGTTTGCTTGAATTTTAAACAGCTCCTCCAAGTACATTCACTTTTCTTTGGCATTTGCTTTACCAGAAATAGTTTGAGCATGTTTGAAACCAGCAATTTCCAGAAAATGGCAACTTCTATCTAAACTGTGAGAATTCTGCATTTTTAACTCTACAACTGACTGCAGGAATTATGCTTCCTTAATGAAACACATCTATTGTGAAGCATATGCTTGTTCAGAATGGTTTGATTTTCCCATGTAAAGATCTCATAATGATTTGGCAGCAAGTAGTTTTAGATCAGGGATTTTTTACATTCATGATTTGGCAAGTCATTCCAAATAATTTGTGGCGGAGGGAAGGGAGGGGAAGAGAGAGGGAGAGAAAGAAATAGAAAGAAATCTGCTCCCAAATAATTTTAGTGGCATTGCTTTGAGGGTATGTCACTAGCATTTAGAACTGGTTGTAGTGGATATGTCTTTATGCAATGTCTGGCTCACATCTGACGCGACACCTTTGACTGCAAAAAGCCTCATAATTCTGTCCTTTTTTTGTACATATTTAGATACCACAAGGATGGCTATGAACAACTTACATGAACCAAGAAGCAGCTGCTTTTGCCTAAATGTTTGTGAACCCTCCATTTCCATTATTACACAGTCACTCAGATCAGTTTTATATGATCATTGGCTTTGTAAGCCGGAGTCATGTCTTAATCATCTATACCACAGCGTAGCCACAAGCTAGAATCAGAGCCATCCACATTATTTATTTGTGAACTGGAAACTTTCTTGATGCTGGTTGAGGATCTGTGGATCTCTGCTATTAGGCTAAAGCGTGTAAAAGTGCTGCAGGTGGAGAGATAGAAGAGTACGACTGCAAGAGGTGGACTTCTTGCTCTCACTGTAGCCAAGGATAGGCAGGAGAGTGAGCAGTAGGTGCCAGGTGACTTACCTGGATAGCCAACAGAGGCTCCAGATTCAACAGGGACACAGCTGCAATTTGGACAATGAATCACTGGTGACTTCAAGTTGATGTTATGACATACTTGTTTCTGTCAGTGCAGAGATGCTGTCTGTAATTGTTTGGTGCATTCGGTTTTCTCATGAAGGCAGAGAAAGACACACAGAAACCACTGAAGTAGGTTTGGAAGCTTTCAAAACAGAGTTAAAATGCTATTGGGAATTTACTTCAGTATGAGTGTGGTGGTTTAAGAAGGAACTTCTGTTATGTAGGATTGATTCATCTGTAACTGCGGTCTTATAGGTGCTGGGGAGAAGGTTGGTTCATTGTGAAGAGTTTGAGATAACCTCAGATCTGTCCAGTTACTTACTTACTGTATTGATTTTATGGCTCCTTGAGGTGCCTCCATTTTTAAACAGAAAACTATTGCATTTGAAATTACTAATATTCCCTTAAAAAGGGTAAATACAAAGGGGTGAGAATGATCACTGCCTTTTACATTCATAAGGATGTGCCTTTCACAGTGTTTTAAGGTCTAGCTATTCTGTTACATAATATACTTAGTCTCTATGGTACTCATGTTTTATGTATCTTCTGTAAGGAAGTACAGGATATTCCAGAAACATACAGTATACCAAAATGACTATGCTCTATTCTAAATATTTAATTTTTTAAATAATAGATTGCTACTAATTTTCACCTAAATCAAATTCCAGTGTATCTACTGTTTACACATCATTGCCTTAAAATGTGTACATGCTAGAGATGAGTCAGAGCAAGACAAATGAGCAAGGGTCTTGAGAGGATTAACCTGAAAGGAAAGATCAAATCCACTTACATAAGATTATTGCATAACTTCTCAAAATCTCTTCATATCTTTTTCTTCTTGTGTGTCTTTATATATTTTGACAGCAACTAGTTTTCTTTCCTTCATCCTTTCCAGTATCTTATGATCAGGAATGAACCATTAAATCATGTAGACTCTCAAATCATAGTTGTCATCATTAGGCATCAGAGTGAATATAATTTGTGGTAAATATGGTCAGGAAACTGTCTCTCAGAGGTTTGTTTCAGACTGTCTGTCTGCTTATGCAGTTTTTCTTTATTTATTTTGAAAGTAACCAAAAGGGCAAAAAATTGATTTCTTGTCTTTGTTTCATGTTTTGGAGCAGAGATTATAAACCTCACAAATAGCTGAGGTATTCTTCGTCTATCAAACCGGAGTTGTATCTGAATTTTCCTAAATTGTTAATAAAGGCTTACTTTGATCACTGTCTTACATTCAGGTCAAGTAAGGTTTTCCCAAGCGAGACCTAGATTTGCTTCTGGTTTCCTTTGACCAGTGTTTGGAGTCTCTCTAGGCTGACACTGGGAGAACCACCAAGCAGACAGATTTTTGGTAGTAGACAGTGTAGATGTTCAAATCACAGTAACTTAATATTACTAAGCGCTTTTTCTCTGCTGATGCCAGCATGTGACTACATGAATGTTTCCTCACTGAGCTATATATGACTAAAGACACCCAGGATAATTTGAAATCATCTGTTGCACCATTAGCTACAAGATAATTATAGCAGCTAACCTAAAAAATGTCTCAGGTAAGTCCGAACTAGGGTTATGTATTGCAGTTCAAATCTTGCAGCTTTGTTGAGGTAGAGAAAGGGGATAAAAAGTGGACGTTTAAAAAACCAGAAAAGCTTCTGCAATTAAAAATAAAGAAGACAAAAGGAAACAAGTCCCGAGATTGATTGCAAATTTTGTTCTGTACATATGTCTAAATCTGTGGATAATAAATGTTCAGAATTAGGGTCTAAAGAGGGTGTAGAAGAAGGTCCCCTAGAGACCACTAAAAAAAGAAGCTATCTAAAATGGAAAGTTGATAAATTAGGAAGCAAATGAAAATAAGTTAATGGAGGAACTAATAGTGACAGGATTTCTTTGGAGACTGCAGGTGAACAGGAACTGGGTGCATAACAGGAGGCTAAATAAGGAAACTAGAGGAATAATAATGGAGTAAAGAGAAGAGGTGGTGAATCTTAATCTCTCCTTCCTGATGCCGTATTTAGCAAAGAGTGGCAATCATAATTTCCCTTTTTTAAAATTCAGAAATCTTAACTGCAAAACAAGTTCATGGGTCAAAGAATTACAATATCTCTTGTGAGGTGACAGACTTAACCTCTTCTAACCAATTAGCCTTGAAAAATAGGAAATGCTGAATTAAACGTTCTGATTTTAAAAAGGAATGGTGGTCATTATATCTTAAGTCATGTCAATGATACAGCAGAGGTCAATATATGTAGCACTTGCCCACAAGCAAACAGCATCTGTTCCATTTTAGTAAAAAGTGATTTTTTCTTCTTGGAAAACTTTTCAGACGTGGTGATATATTGCCCTCTCGAGGCCAAAGCCGCTTACTGCACGTATTTTACTGCTTTTTAATTTCCTCAAATGAATGAGCCCGCACAACTTTAAAAACGCGCTTGTTAGAAACTCGGAGAATAAATAAATCATAAGCAAGAACGTTTCCTCTTTGTTAATATAATTTTTTCTCTAGCGTATTCTCCAAGGAATTTTTTGCTATGTATTTTATCCCAACAAATTTAATGCTGAAGTAGAGAACTAGAGTAATATTATCTAAATAAACAGACCTGGCTTTGTGACCATCAGGTCAAGAATATAGTGGCTTTCTTTCTTTACTTGTCACTTACTGACTAACTTACAAAAATTTTATGTTCATTATTTTTATGTAAAAATGATGAACATAACTTTTATTCAAAAGATACTGAAAATACCATGGAATTAATTTAGTGCTATGGTGTAAGGGTATAAAATCTGGCTAATTTCATTATTTTAATGCGATTTATTCTTTGTTAAGGAAAGCATAGAATTTTTGAAACTTCACAAAGCATTTTTTTAATTGACATCATTCCACTCAGACTTCAGGCTACAGGCACAACATAGTGTGTGTATACCATGTGTACCTTTCAAGGAATTAAATGCTTGGGGAACAAGGTTTATTTCTAGAAACTGTGAGATCAAAGAAGAAAGAAATGTTTGGACCAGTTAGGGGAGGTGCCACCACGGTGCAAATGGAGTGGCCTTCAGTGCCCAACGCATGTGCAAGGTAGCAGCTGACCATCAGCTGGAAATAGCAGCTGCACAAGGACGTTCCCCCCCATCCACTCTCTAAAGCCCAAACACTCATGGTATGCAAACCAAGGAAGGTTGGTCATCCAAAACTACCTATTTTTCAGAGCAGAATAAAGCTTTATATTCATTTATTACATAAAGGACATAATATGGATAAAATTGTAAATGGAGATTAGTTTGTCTTTTGGATGCAGTTCATCTCATAATCAATACATACATTAGCTTAAAAAAAATCTGAAAATAAATTATGTTGTCAACACAACATTTAAAATAATTACATGAAGAGGAAATGCAGTACTTCCAAGTACCCTTACATCACTGTAAGTTGCTTCAACATCCATAGTTATCTTGGCAGCACTTTTACACAAAGCATCAGACTAAGTCCTAAATTTGCTGAAAATTAAGATCTTATTTAGTGACTTTCATTCTCCTTAGAGTTTGGATCAAGGTTGCTGCATAACAAACATATCAAATTGAAATAAAGGGAACAGTGCTTATCAGGAGACTTGATTTTTGGTTTACCTGTAGAATAAATCGTAAATTTGTACTTTCAAACAAGAGGTCCTGAACTAACTTCTGTGTTTTCTATTCTAGAGTACACAAAAGAAAAAAAAAAAAATGGGCCTGTGAAGTAGATATGAATTTACTGCAGCTTTGTGCCACTATCCTTTATACAGTACATAATAGCTTATTTTGGTGTCTGGCATTTTTACCTAAGACAGGTCCCTCTCCTGTGCTGTGCTCATGGTCCCTTCAGAATCCAGACACTCCTTCCAGCTGCTGCTGCAGAGCTTAAGTCCCCCTTTCTGGGAATTACTGGCATCATCTTTTGTGGCCCGGGCAGATTTATTTGCTGGCTCTCATCCTTTTCTTGATACATCCTTGGCTACAAATTTCTGGAGACATTCTTGCTCCCTGGTTTACTCAGTGAAACAAGAATATGTGACCTAAAAACATTCATATGTCTTAGCTGATCTCTAGAGAAAAGTCTTTGACTTAGATAGGGTCATAGAAAAAGTACCAGCTGAAAAAGCTTTTGTTTAGAATATTTGATGCTGTGATACATAAGACAAAACTTATCCTATATGAGATGCTTTGGACATCTTTCTTTGTTTCCTAGATGCTGCTTAGACCTCCTGATTTTTATGTAGAAAAGAAATTACTCAGAAAAAAAGTTATTTTAAGAGCAGGGAGAGTTTCTGTGACACATGACCAATAAAAGACATTGCTCTTTGTAAATAACTATATTTTCAGAAACTGTATGTCAATCCTAGTAGTATGATGAACTTGGAAGACCAGACTTGTTTGATCCTTCAGAAGTTTGTACATGACTCAGGTCACTCAATATTATGACTTCTGACTGTTCCACATTTAACTCTCAGAGCTTCTGCCTGCCTGTTTTATTGCTAAAGGCCCAAAGAACATCACACTTTTTTTTTTTTTCCACTAACTATAGATAGCTATCTTTTCTTTTCCTTGTATTTCCTCCTCCTCCATTTTTCTCCCTGCGTATGCCCCATTTCCTTATAGTCTGTTCAGTCTGTCTCAGTTTTAGGGCTCTTGGTATCCCTTAACTCATGGGTTTCTCCTTTCTGCTGCCTATACTATTCACTCCATAGTTTCAATATTTTCCCTAAGGAACCTTTTTCCAGTGAACCCCAGCAATTTCACCCAGACTCAGAATGCTAAACGAGTTGAATGCTAGAAACATTTTAATACAGATCCACACTTAAGAGGGTTTCTGATAGAAACCAGTTCTGATTAGAACAGTAGAAAATATTTTCTTCTTTAGCTGATACTGATGTTCATAAGCCAGTGGCGATGAAGCTTGCCTGTGTTACAGGGATGTGTTTTGGTCAGTGTCCCTCCCACTGTTCCCTGTGGCTTGGCAGTGCTGGCAGGCGGCCCGTGCAGCCTCCACCAGAGGGCTCATGCCCACCGCCCCACTTCGGAAATAACTGGAATTCAAAGTAGCGGACCTGAGATAACTTAGGATGCAGATAAGCAAAATCACTGTCTGTCATCCAGAATGTGAATGCAGATGTAGGATTTTTCCCTGCCACGAAGGATGTGCTCATTTATTTTCGCAGTCCCCAGGAGTGCTTTGAACCTCACATTGCTTTTGAGGTACAGCACCCATATTTTCTCAGTGAGACCTCAATCCTCACCAGAACGAATGCAGGAACTTTTTCTGGCTCCATTCCTGTTAATGTTACATCTGGCCACGTCAGCATGAGCAGAGGCCAGCAGCCATTGCAATAGAGCAGATGGCATCTCTGGAGGTTTACAACCAACCCGTATGGCTGTTCAGTTCATACCAGAGGATTCTTTAAATGACGGAAGAATCAAGTATTCCTGTCTTTCTTCTTCCTTCTCTCTGACAGTCCCCCCTGCTTTTCAACCCATGCAAAGTCACAATGACACTGGCTTTTTCCTGCCTCAAAGGCTTTAGGAAACTGAGAAATTAAAAATATTTTTTGCTATTCCTGATATAGTCAGAAAACAGTATGGAAAAATAGCTTGGACTCTAAACCTGGGAAAAGTAATGAGCCAATGTCTATCCTGTGGCTATGGAACAGGAAGTTCCATAACCGTATAATTAATGGCCTATTCAATAGATGCCCATTAGAGAAAATGCATTTAATAATAATTTCTGTGTGTGGTAGGTAGGCACAAAGCCTAGAGATGGCACTCATGAAAGATTTGTGCAATTTAACAGCCTTTGAAATGCTTAACTGGACAATACATAGAAGTAGAAGTTATGTCTTTACATAGATGTCCACTAAGAAAAGTATTTGATCTTTTACCCAGTTTGGAGGGAGCATTTAAGTCCCACATTCTCCTAAACTAGGAATATTCAGTAAATGTGGCACTTCTTTAGGAGAAAACCTCCAAGTTTCTGAATTATTTGTGAATATATCCTGAACCGCATGTTAAGTGTTTCCATCCTACGGATGTGTTTGGTCAGTTTTATGTTTCTGTGAGGTCACTGCCTGTCACAGAATCTTGACAATATCACACAAAGAATATTTTCCATTGTGGCATCTTGGTTCCTTTGGGATCCTTAACATCTGTATTGCTAATGGTTTTATTGCTGCCTCTGGCTCTGCCTCCAATTAAATTGACCGTGGCAGTTTGCTGCAGCCTCATGCTCTTGAGTACCTGGATTTCTTTGACTTACCTTTGCCTATGAAGAAAGCGCACTTTTATCCTTTTGAAAATAAAGTCCATGGGCAGGAATGTGTTCCTCCTGAGACTAATATGCAAGTCCTTTTGTGGTTAGACAAAGGGTTTTCTTAATGTATTCTGTGATAGAAGTGCCCTAAGAGCCAGCCCATCCTTGTACACAGACACCTCTGTGAGCTCAGTCTTTTTGTAAATTGGGAACAAACTTTACAACACTGTAGGCTTGCAACAAAATTGGGCATTCATTTTTAAGCACACAGCCTCATAACCAATTCTTTTAAGAGGAGAACTCCCTTTGTGTAATAAAAGGGAAGGTAGAAAGAAAAAAGGTCTGGGGGTAGTGATTTAACAAGCACTGTTGTCTGGTGCTTGCACACTGAGGCTCGTGGAACAGAGGAGACCTTCCACCATCAGACTTAGCTATCATGGCAGATAATTTTAGTATGTTTGCATTTAATGGTTTGGAGTGTTGCTTTTATTCTGGTTTTAATTTTATTTTAGGTCATTAGAAGGTCTTTGTACTTTTAGAAATGCAATGACTAAGTGTCTTAAGACAGCATACATGTAAAATGAAAATGTAAGACTAGTAAATTAAGTGGTGTTAAAATTGCATAGCATGAAATTAGAAGCCAAAAAAATATTGAAATAAATTTGTTACCCATGCCATGTAGGCGCAATAAATCTGGGATTTTTTTTCCTCAAAATGGAAACACAAAATTTGAGCTAGGATCAGTACTGTAAAACTTTTCATAAGGATGCTAGTTGGATGGAGTTGCTTCCTCTGTTTAATGGCATAATTTTGGCAATACTAATTTTGGTATATGCACTTCCTTAAGTGTGTATATCCAAATTCCCCATCTAAAGGAATCCATATCAAAAATCTACTAAAGCCATATAAAATACTGCTGCTTTTAATGTAGCAACAGTAAAAAAAAGTTGCTTGTTTCTGCATTCAATTTTTTGGTAACCCTAAATGTGCTTTTGGACCAAAGCTCAAAGCTACAGAACTGGGCTTTGGTTTACTTCCATTCTAAAAGTCCAATAAAAGCTGGACTCGTAAAGTGATAGCCACAGCTGAGATAGAAACTGCCTCTTTTCCCATTCTATTCAGTTAATGAAAGCTGAACTTCAAAGTCTAAATGAGATCATTTGAAGTGCTAAAATTATTGAACACCAGAACTGTTTACTTGCCTATCTGACAAAAAAAAAAAAAAAAAAGCCTCTAATGTAAAAGTAAAATTAAACCACTGCAATGAAGTTAGGAAACTTTAAAAGTTCTAGTGCAAGAAGTGGTGTTAACCTAGCTGAGAGGCATTTGTGCATTGTTTCAAGTGACTCAACAGCCAACTCAGTTTTTTCATGGCTGTTATAGTAAAGCTTTTTTGGAAGGTCTTAGTTGTGTCCCGCTCAGAAAATTGCAACCCAATGAAAAGATGTCTGAGCCACACCCCTGAGAAGCATGAGAATATGCAAAGGGGTGGGAACCTTTCTATAATCTCATAAGCACTTAGGTACTTATCACTAGCTTTCTAGTTGTTACTAGAAGTTTTTCAGTTAGGTCAACTCCTTGTTATTTTGCTGGCAGCCCATAATATTTCTCCTGAGCTCTACTTTGTTCTTATAAACCATGAGGACTGGCTGTGCCACCAGCTCCAGGAGCATAGTTACGACCAGCAGATACCAAAACTTATTTGATTTACTCATTTGGTGGCATTAACATAATTGCTAGGTCTGTTACTGCAAACTAGGAAGTAGAAGTTAAAGGAGATATTGGGGTGAACTTCTGAAATTCAATGGGAAAGCATAGGAGGGGACTGTGGAAGTTGGAGAAATACAGGGAGTGAGGAAATCCTGGTCCATGTCAAGAGGCAGTAGTGGGGTGCAGGTAGTGAGCAGTGAGGTGTGCTGAACAGTCATCCTGGTTAGGGAGGAATATCTAAACAGAATCCATCAAACAGGAGGAAGGGATGGAGTCAGGCACAAACTGCTTGGTTGCCAAAGACTACCTACTTCTGTGTCCATTAAAAATATTCCATTTTTATAATGTAAATTTGGGATGGAACACACACACAGTCCTATGAAACATAACAAATTGGGTGTGAGATGTGTCCATCTGTCCACCTTTGTAAGCCTCACCCCCATGCTCCAGGGTTTCTTGCACGGATGGCACAGCACCGCAGCTACTCTCCTGCCCTGTTATCTCACACGGCAGAAAAAACCAGGCTGCCTAAACCAAGATTCTTTGTGCAGCTGTACTGGGTGTAGAGAGCCCTGCAGCCCTGTGCAGCAGGCAGGGTATCTGTATCTTCCATATGCCCTTATGTTTAACAGAACAAGGGTAGGAGGCACATTTCCAGACACATCCTTCCTCAGCCCAATATCCATGCGTGCCTTTGGCCTCTGAGCATGCCTTTGCATGACTCAGCAAGTGAATTCTTGCTGTGATTCAAAACTTTTGAGTGTTCTGGTCATTAATAAGGAAGTGTCAAGATATTTTTGTCAAATCCCATCAAATTTATATTTAATACTTCAGTTAATTAATTAATTCCTTAATTGTGCAGAACAATTGAATTAAGCATATTTTCATTTAATAAGATAATTAAGCAGACACACTGAGTTAAACTTACTCCCCCCCACCCCCAATATTTAGAATTGTCTTTTTCATTCTTATTCATCCAGAGAAAATAGCATTGGACCACAAAAAATCCAACTTTGTATGTTCTAAATTTCAAATGAAGCCATTTTTGCTCTAGCTTTTTTCAGGGGTGTGTGATCAGGACTTTATCTTCTGCCTTGGAGAATTTGTAAAATTGTCATGAAAAAAAATGGAAAGCTGAAGGTTTTAAAGGTCAACATTTAAAAATTTCCCATGTGACGTATGGTTTTATAATTTTCTTCAAACTTTACTACAGAAGCAGCTACAAATCATCCAATAACAACAATAACCATTTGCTTCTTTATTAGGCAGTGTAGACTAAGAATAACTTTATGCTGTAGAAGCTCTAGTTTTTATGTCTCGCACAGTGCAATACTATTATATTTGCAAAACTGAATCAGCTGGTCTAAAGGGAGAGACTGGGTTATATTGGTGCATCTTTTTTTCCTGCTCTGTTCCCTTCTATTCTCTCTGAGGAATTGAACAGTATTTTTTTAGATTCAATGTAGCCAGCTATGAGTTTTCAACTTCCACTAAATTTTGATGGAATATACAATGTCTTAATTTCCTGTTAATTTCTACCAAAGTACAAGCTGGGTCGATTTGACAGTATTTTCATTGTAGTTTGATGCCGTGTAGATCAGACCCTTACACAGGAAAAATCAGCATAGCTTCAGTGAAGTTTTTATCCATTTAAACTTTTTTCCTTTTTCCCATCTTAAAAATGATGAAGAAAAATATCTAGAGAAAAACCCCATAATCTTGATTTTAAAAGGCAAAAAGGTAAGAAGTGTCTAGAAAGGGATGTAAAGTGTTTTCATTAATATCTTATTAAATGAAGAGAAAAAAAAATCTCTATTGGTTGAAGTTTGTCATCCTATGAATTTATTTCTTTCACTGAATATTCCTGGACTGGGATTTAGGATTGTCTATCCTTTGTTTTAATACAGTTTATCATGTAATCTGTTTTTAAAAGTATCGCTCTGAAAGAGTCATAATAGATTTTCTGTGTTGTAAGACAATGTTTTCCGCATTATTTTTTAGGACTGGTTTTGTCTTCACCTTTTATATAAACGTATATTCTGGGAAACATTTGAGATGGTTAAGAAGAGGAACTATTCTAATGCTGTTTGTGTCCCTGATGACATGTACGTCATTAATTGAACTGTAGTTAACTAGGCCGCCTTGATTACATAGAAATGGCTCCGTGGTGGTCAGTCTGCGGAGGGGCAGTGGCCCTTCAGTCAGGAATAAGTTATGTTTTGGAGTTCCACTCTGTTATGAGCCTTAAGGGGATTAAAGATCCGGATCTATAGCTGTGACAGGGCTACACGGACCACCGGTCCGGCTCCTTCTCTAAGTGAGGGAGCGCAGGCGGCGCTCGTTCGTGCGCCGGCCCAGCCGGGCCCGCGGGGCAGGGCCGCTCGTGCCGGAGCTCGGCCGCAGCGCTGGCCGCAGCCTCGGAGCCCGCGGGAACGAGTCGGAGGCGAGCGGGGGCTGCGCTGGTCTGGCCCTGCCGAGCCGCTGACTCGGGGAGCCTCGCACAGGGCTCGGTGTCCGAGCCGGAGCTGCTCCCTCCCGGGCAGGGGCAGCCGCGGAGGGGCGGCTGGCTGATAAGGGCGGCTCCTTCCTTGCCCACTGGCATCAGGCTCTTCAAATAAATCGGATGGAATCCTGGGCACCGCTGTGAAAAAGAAACCCCGGGGGCGTTGTTTTGATCACTAATTCAGGGCGAACGAGGTGGGACCTGCATTGCTGAGATTTAATCTCACGTACAATTTGCGATACAAATAATTTTCTATGTCTCGCGCTCTCTAGCAGCTGAAAGCGGACTGTGTAATTTGTGCCCCGGTGTGCATAGAGAGGTGTCCCTCCGGTGCTATGCGGTCGCCGCCGTCCCCGCCACGCTGTCCCGGCGCCGGGAGGTGGCGCTGTGGGTCCAGGCACGGCGCGCGGGCGGGCGCGCGGCGCTCCCTCAGCCGGCGGCCCGCGCCGCCCGGCCCGCCCTGCCCTTCCCGCGGCCCGCGCGCCGCCGCGCTCGGCTGCTGCAGATGTGCGCTTGTGAATGGTTTCAATAAAATTTTATAGCCGTCATTTGAAAAATGGTAGGATTATTGTGATTTGTGCAGCCTGGCAGAAGAGAGCCCGCCGGGGCTGGCCGCGGCCGCTGCTCCCCCTGCCGCGGGCTCCCCTCGGGCACAGTGTCTCCTGCCACGGTCCCAACGTGCCAGGTGGCACTGGCGCTTCCAGCCTCTTTCTTTTTCTTTTTCTTTTTCTTTTTCTTTTTCTTTTTCTTTTTCTTTTTCTTTTTCTTTTTCTTTTTCTTTTTCTTTTTCTTTTTCTTTTTCTTTTTCTTTTTCTTTTTCTTTTTCTTGCTCAGATAGCGTGCCTCACCGTGGTTCTGTAGGAGACTGTCTTTGTGGGTTTTTTTGTCCAGGCCTCCAGATGAGTCCCCGGGTATTCCCGCAGCCCGCCCGGCCTGGGCGGTGAGGGGACACACGAGGCTGCTGGAGCTGGATGCTTGCGAGTGCCTGAGCACCAGCGCGAAGTAGCAGACATTGCAACACAGGCAGGTTTTGTGAGAGGACAGAAGTAGCTCCGTGGCTAATAGTTGCTTTTTATACTGCTGCAAGCCTTCAGTGTTTCCAAGCACCCCTTTGAAGGCATACAGACATTGAGTACTGCCGGCAGATGTAATACGTGTCTCTTTCAGTAAAATACAAGAGAGCTTTTTTTTTTTTTTTTGCTTACCATATCACCTTGTCTCTCAAGGACAGCACATTGCTAAAATGCAGGCAGAGATTTATTGGAGGGACAAGAAGGACTTTACTCCTCCTGCTCTTCTCCTCCTCAGCTCACGTCTCCCACTCCTCTGCCAGTCTGGCATCTCATGCGCTACTGTAAGCTGGAAGAAAGTAAGCAATGGAGCGAGGAGAACGTCTTGCCACTGCCCCTGTCCATAGATTGACATGGGGGAACATAGCCCCTGTGGTATGACAGCCTGCTGTTGGGAGACAGCAGATGTAGTTGCCTTCATTACTTGCCCCAGAATAAAGGCACTTTGTCTCAGTCACCATAGCCACTGGGTTGCTTTCCCTGTCTTTCTTCCCTCTTTCTGGAATATCCTGGAAAATAACCTACAGTGAAACCTGTACAATACCAGTTTTCTTCCTTATAATGGTTTGATATACAGTGGATTCAATGAATAGAGACAGCAATAGTCTCTTTATCCTGAGGTCTTGTGGGGAGTCACATAAATTAAAGTCCTCAGAGTGCTGAAGTGGGTGCTGTCATGCCTGCAGTATGCACTGCAGCTTTCTGCCAGACTCTAGCTTTGGTTTAGAAGCACTTCTGCTTCACCTGGGAGCCAAAAGTTGGTTACTGGACCCTGATTCTCAAGAGTGCTGGACAAAAATGACTCTTCTACCTTTAATTTTGAAGGAAGTGTGGTTCTGCTTGGTCTGGGTTATTACCATTGCCCTTTAAATAACACAGCTGTGCACCTACTGCTCAGACTCTTTATTCTTTCTTGTTTAGAATTCCAATTTCATGTGCAACTTTGGAAAAGAAGATTTGGGCTCCTGAGACACTCAGGATTGTTTAAAAGTTCTATGCTTAGTTTACTTTTAGCTATCTGAATGGACTAATAATTAGCAGAAATCATTTAATAGAGTGGTGAGACTGAGGTTCTGAGTGTATATACTGAGTTGTTGCCCAACTGGAAATTAAAATTCCCACTATGCTGGAAGTTCATAGCTTATGACTAATAATATAACCAGTATTAGACCTAACTTAATCTCGTCTTACAACACTTGTAATAGATGCACATTCCTCTTCAGAGTTAATTTTCAGGGTGCTTATAAACATCACGGTCAGTTTATTCCATTTACTCTCTTGCTTTGTGGTGGATAAGACTTCAGTAAAATTATCTGTACTCAGTATGTGCTGATAGAATCATCCAATCATGTAAATTCAGGGGCACTATTTTTAATCAGACAATATAATTGGTACTAATCTTGAAATAAATGGTGCTCCTGAGAAGCAGGAGCTCCTGTCTTCTCCAGAGCACTATCTGTGTGGCTCAAATGCAATCAGCAATATTTATATTAAATGCTATATATTCTGCCTCATCTACTGTTTGATTTCCTCTCTCTGAGTCTCATGCTATGAGCCAAAACAGGAATCACAACACCCAAGTTCTGACAAGTAATTTCTTCCCTTGGTCTGCTGTGTATACCTTGTTAATACAGCTTTGTTCAGTCCTTTTGTCAACAGTTAGTGCTCATAGTACACTCAGTCTGCTCAGTGCAAGGTCTTAAGCTCACTTTTCATTATAATTTCTATAAAGCTTTTTATATCTCTCCTTCATATTCTGTAAAACTTTGCTGTTTTCTCTATTTCATCACAGTCATATGGATCCCACATTGTCTTGTCCCAAAATATCACATTGGATTATTCCCAGAAACACTGTTCTGCTACTCAGTTACCAGAAGACCACTCTCTAATTGTTTTATTTGTTTGTTTGTTTTAGGTTGTAAGAGGTAAAATTTTACTCTTTTGGATAAAAAAAAAAAAAAGAGCATACATTTTTCATGTTGCCATTTTGCTAACAAATGCTTTACTCATTCTTTCTTTTTTCTTACATGGTAAGGGGTTTGTAAGCAAGCTGGATGAATTCATTCACTGGTTAAATGAAGCTATGGAAACAACAGAGAACTGGACTCCTCCTAAAGCAGAAACAGACAGCCTGAAACTCTACCTGGAGACACACTTGGTAGGACAAGATTATACTATGATTGCTATCAGTAATTGAAGTGTTCTGCTGTGCTTTTTATTTGATTATTACTTTTTAATTACTAGTGTGCGTCTATATTTTAATGTAAGATTTGCTGCATTGCAGTTTATTTTAATGAAAATGCCAACAAATTATTTTAATGAAAATACTAACAAATTATTTTCTGTACTTGAAAAATGTACTGATAACTTTGTAAAAATTAGATTACTGTAGCTAGTAAAAAAAAAAAAAAAGTACAGAAAATTAAACTGAGAAATTTCCTTTCTTTCTGCCAAAATCTTAGCTTCTAACCAGTATGAAATGGAAGAAAATGTGGTGATAGCACTACTCTGAGCCAATGACCTAGACACCCCAGTTACATGAAACAGTACATTAGCTGAGCCCACATCAGATCATAAACCCCCAAAGATCAGCCTGATTTCCAGTCTCTGACAATATTATGGTAGAAAATTATTTGACAGTCCCAGGAAGTCACGTGATATGTTCCAGGAAAAAAATATCATCTTAATCCCTACTGTATTATGGGAGTGACCAATATTAAATTAATTAAGTATACATCAACTACATATACAGTTAAAATCAAACTGAAAGCTGTCTTCAGGATTTCAGCTATACAGAAAGCTCTTGTATCTGTTGCTCTTAAACATTTCTGTTGTAGTAGTGCCTATGGGCAGTCACTGGATTAAGTGCCTATCATGGTAGTCTATCAAATGCAGTTTGAAGACACTTCATTTTTCCTTATGTTGCGGATTTTGTGTTTTGTGGCAGAGTTCAGATTTTTCCCTTGCCTTCTGCACACACTCATTCCCATGAATCCCATTGTGTTTACAGGTGCTCTGAAGGCACAGAGCACATTGTGAAATGAGACCTCAGAAAAGGCAATGGTCACTTCAATTTTTCTTTGTACTCTGCAACATGAAACTTCTGATGAGAAGCTTTTATGAGTGGAATTGCAATTTCCACTCTTGACTGGATAAAAAGAAACATATTTCAGGTAACAGAGCTATCGCCAGGCTGAGTAACTCTCTCAGTCAGTTTCTTTTCCCCTTTCTTCCATGGGGAGGAGCCCAGTAGCTCATTTGCAGAAAAATTACTTCCAACTTTGCCATGTGGTTCTTGGGGAGGTGGGGCCAAACCCATCTATATCAGACTGGAATGTGGAAGAGTAGCTCAGAGGTAAATCTGTCATTGCTTCAGGTAGTCCGAATAAATGAGTATGTGGGCACCTGTACAACCTCACTTTCCCCTGTCAGTAGTTAGGCTCCCAGCTGCCCTCTGTGTATCTGGGGTAAAAAAATCCTCATATGCTTCTGAATCATTATGTTATGAAGCCAGGTGGGGATTTTTTTACTTCATTGCAGAAGTAAAATATCTAAAGAATTGTTCGGTTTATGTTTTATATTTGATAATATTATAATTATTTTATGGCATCTATATCCAGTGAAAAACTCACTGAATAACCTAACAAACCATAACTGAGTATTTTTTCTTGGATTTCAGAAAATGTATGCTATCATACTAGTTTCTACACAGCAGGAAATACAGAGCATTTTGTAGCGTGGAAGATAGTTGTTTATATTAACTCTAGATTGTCAGCTTTTCAGTGGCTTTTATCTGTCAAACATCCTAATCTGTGTTTAAACAGAAGTAGGTGAACTTCAGTTCATGTTAAGCTCAGTGTGAAGTGTCCCTTAGTTGAACATTGTAAGGCCATGGTGACTGTGGCTTGTGTGGGGGACTTATACTTCTCATTTTCTTCTTTTGCCAGTCAGGTCATCCATGTCAGACTCACCTAAGATATACTGAAGTAAAAGATTTGGAACTTTACATGACTAGGTTCCAGACTTAGGGGTTTATAATACAGACACTGGTAGTAAACTAGATGGGAAAAAAAAGGAAAATGTCTTGGTTGTTTCCTATGTAGTGCATCTACACTAGCATATCTCATAACTGTTTCCTCACTGGTGCAGGTTTTCTCATAATAGAATGGGTGAAAACTTGATGTAGATTTTATTAGTAGAGACATATCCTTAGCCTTTGGCACAAGTTATCAATTCCATAAACTGTGATACTGTTTTCTTTGAAATACATTTGTTGTGATGACAAAATTAATGCCATAAAGGGGGAATACTTTGCATTCATGAATGAAATCTCTTCTATAAAAATTTAAGAAAAGAAAATAACAGGAGCAAGAAAACACACAAAATGTGCTTATTCCCTTTGTCATTGGTTGGGGAAAGTTCTACAGAGGTGACAAGGAGAAGGCTGTGAACATCTTCCAAATTTTCCAGAATGTAAAACTGTAGACTGTCATTTCAGGATTTTAATGTAAACTGTTGAAAAAGTTTGAATTTTACAATCTCTCCCTACTCAGCCTTGCTTTTCTTCATCTTTGACATTTCAAGAAATGGGAGCATAGACACATAAATAGAGTGTGTTTACAAAAAAAAGGCATCACAAGAAACCTACAGCATCAACTTTTGAAAATCTTTGCATAAAGTAATGCTCACATGAAGAGTCAAATCTCTTAAACAGGATTGGAATTCAAGTCTCTAGCATAGCATGACATCAGCTTAAATTAGTACAATTCCCCAGACAATTGTTCTTGTTAATTCTTATACCTGGCCTGGCAATATTGTCCACAAGGTTGTTAATCAACACTTGGAAACACATGAATAGTGTTTGTCTATTGCTCTTGGCTCAGCAAGAACTGCCTGCAGAGGCATCTCTGTTAGTGTCTGGAGGTCCTGTCTGGACAGCTCCTGAAACAGTGGAGCACACTGTGATGAACGTGGAAGGCAGCCTCTCCTCAATTTGGTCTGTTTTTTCCAATTATCTCCTCTGCACAGAGAGTAGCTGGGGAATTCCTGGGCTACCAGGGGAATTCACAACTAAATGCACTGTGTGCACACAGGCACAGGCCTGATACCCAAATACACCACAATTATAGCTAGTAACTGTAAGACCTATTGGAATTTCATTCTTAAAATCACAGTTACAACTTAAACTCCATCAATTTTGCCACGATGTGGAACCAAACATTTTCCTAAAGAGTATGATTTTTTTTCTACAATTTAAAAGGTAGTCTACATCTTGAATGTGTGCTGTAATAGACAATCTTCAGCTTAGAGAACAGTGTTCTTACAAATTTTAAAACCTAGCTCCCTGATGTTCTGCAGAACAAAAGCTGCTATATGCTTCATTTTAGATAACACCAAAGCACAAATCTATAAATGAAAATACTCTCAGAGATCCTTGAAATAGTGACTGAAATTATTCTTTCAATTTTACAGGTCTTCACAACTCAGTAATGTTGGTTAAACTGATTTGGGAGCTGTGTGCTTCCCGTTCATATGGAAAAGCTGACATGGAACAGCCACCCTTGAACATCTGGCACTCTGCAGGCAGCCACCCAAGCCAGCAGGTGTCGAAAACACTAATATGTTTTCATAAAACAGGCCTGTTTTTCAGTAGAAATCTACTGTTCCACAAAGGTCTCAGTCAGTCCTACTGGAGAAAAAATGAATCAGGTTTTGATTTTTTTTAATAATTAGGTTAAAATCAGTTCCTAATGAAAAGATAGCTTTGTTTACTTTACCAAAAAGGAACTTCTGAAAATGGTTTCTGATTCACTTCATCTTTTGTATCTCTTCTGTTTTGCTGATTCTTGCCCATTGGCACCCTGATCAAAATCAGCTGCTAGCAGACTCTAAGCATAGACTTGGTGGTATGCAAATCAGTTTGCATTAAAAACAGTATCCTGAAGGCAGCTTGTGAGCTAAAAGCATCTGTCTAGGTGGTACTGCTGTGCTTGTGAAACAAAGCAGACTTTCTAACCAGCTTGACAAATAAGAATACACCATGTATCTCTTGACCATTCTAGTTGGCTGAAAAAGGCATTTAACTTTATCCATGGCCTGATAAGATACAGTCTTTGAGCATAGTAAAGAAGTAAGTTATCTGCTGCCAAGAACCGCTGAGGAAAAGGTTTAGCTAAAAGGTACTATATATATTTGCTGAGGCCTGAAACTTTAATTCTGTAGTTTTAACTTTTTCCTTTGTTGTTAAGACATTACTTTGTTTTCTTATTGCTGCACAACTCCTACTTTTACACTGTAGTGTGGTGTGCTCTTAGGTCATTGTACTAAGCCATTTCTGTGTCAGGAGTCATACTTAGGGCTAGGGAGCGCAAGATATTTAAATGGAATCCTGCAAATGAAAAATACAATATCTTACACTTATTTAGATGCAACTTTTTAAATATTTCTTGCATTATTAGTAGATGTTGGCAAGCAATATTTTTTCAGTAGTGATAAAGCTAATTAAGGTAAAGTCTTCTTAGAAATTTGGAATTAGTAGTCAAGCATTTCTGTCCATTTTTGTCTAGTGAGACTGTTCTTGCTTCTTGGATTTTTAGGCAAAAAATATATGTTCTGTTTAGTTGAAACTAGAATAGCAAATATTGTTCTGTAAAAACCACAAGAGGTGAGGATTGCATGTAGTTATTGCAGTACAAAGTGTGCTTTGGATACACTAACTGATAATATCCATGAACAGTAATTTCTTAGTTTTCAGATCCCTGTCAGTAATATTTACTCCAATTCAGTCACAAGCTTTGTGTCACATTAAAATCCTTTTTAGCCCAGAATCAGTTCATTATATCAACCTTCTCAGTCACCATATTTACTTTACTGGTTAGAGTCTTAAAAATATCATAGTGCAAGCATCATTAGTATTTCAAAGGAAATTAGACAAGTTGATTCACATTAGTATTTCCTTTCCTTCTGTTCATAAAGTTGTCATCTCCATTCAGAACCAATTTCTTCTTAAGATACAGGGGACTTGAGTTTTATTATCCAAAGAGAAATGAAATAAGAATTTTTCTGTCTCTGTTATAAATGTTTCTGGCCGCATCATAACTCAGCAATTTCTGAGCTGAAAACAGCAAATGCCTTCATACAGAAAATAGATTGTATTTTCACATTTAAGAAATTGTGTTGGTGAAGTAATGATGCCTCAGTGATATTTCATGATACCTGATTGTCTGTTTGTAACAAGACTGATATGTCTGAAAAAAGATCATTCTCATCTCCCTGGAAAATCTCATTTTCTGAAAAATGTCGGTTTAGAGAAGTATTAAATATCTATTCTTATTGAAAATAAGGTTAAATACACATGCCTTGGGCTAATCTACCAACTATCTTTGTGCTAGCAGTGCTAATGGTAATTTTATTAAAGGTATTAAAGCCTCTGAAATGGCTAAGTTATGTATTGTACTTTTGCTATATGGGGATTTCCAATGTGCATGGCAGCTAATTTAGATAAGTTCCTCAAAATATAGAATACTTTCTTTGGGATGATGGCACTAAAGAGTGAGCACCATGAGTGACCTGATATTTTGTTTCTCTAAGGATTTGGATTTGAATTTCTTTAGCATATTGTTAGTTTGAATTTTAAAATTTTATGGTGTTTTTTATCTTGAAAGGCATGTTGAGTGTTCATGAGTTCCTGAATGTGTGTGCTTTTCCATTGGAAGCAGTGTGCAGAACATACTAATCAGAGATGTAGACTACACTCAGCAGATTTCACAGGCTAATAAAATGATTTAATAGGAAGTAAGACAGCAAACTTAAATAAGCAGAATGCAAGTATATTGTCAGTTTTGACTATTATTCAGCTTTCAAAATCTGTAAACCAAATAACCTCCATGTAAACTTTTTTATTTCTTGAGTTAAAGTGTAGGAAATGTTGCTGCCATTTCAATGCATTTGGCTCTACCTGTATTATAGTCTGAACCCAGAGAATATAAGTTGCTGGCTGTGGGAAAAATAGAGGTTTCTGAACTGTTTGGACTGTTCTTCAAATTTAAAGAACATTTTTGGTGACTAAGGATGATTAAAAGCAAGTATATAAGAAAGCAAATCCAGGTATATTACCCTTCTAATAACATCACTGCTGTCCTGAACAATACAAAAATACTGTGCTTGATCTACAGATGATTCCCATAAGATCATGCAATGAAGAAAAGTTGACACAAATATTTTCTTTGTGAGGAGAAAGAGTGGGCCATGGTTATGGTCCTAGGAGCACAGAAGTAGATCTATTATGATTAGGCTCAGTTATTACTATATATGTTTTTAATGCAGGAAGAGAATATCCATTTACTGTGTTCCTGTACACATAATCCCACTCCAGAGGTTTATTTTGTGCAAGCTTGTAGTATGAGAAATAGTTTCTTTGTGATTTTCCTAGAGACTTAATATTCTTAAGAGTACTACTGTTTTTCTTTCCTGTCTTTCTAATTTGTATATATATACCCTCGTGTAGGTATTTTGTACAACTGCAAATTAAAAGATTATTGCATTTACTTTGGTTTTTGATTGGTCCAAACCTTCCCAGGACAGTCTTTGCTACCCCTCCCAAGATTTACAGAGTTTTGCATGGGAAAAGGATAAGACCCCATAATAAAATGTAGCTCTGCTGGGCCTGCCTCTTGGTTGTTAACTACCTTCATGGAAAACTGTACCAGCTTCTCTAGTTCTGGGAGTCACAGTCATCACTGGACAGAGGAGGCATTAAACCAGAAGCAGAGCATATTAGGGTGTCATCCTAAAATAGCTTTGCTTCTTCTACTGAAGAAAAAGGAAAATTGTAATGTCCAAAATCTGGACTCTTACTTGTGAGGATTGTGAAGTCTTGTATTCTACATGTGTGAAGGTATAGGGTGTGATCTGTGCCTCAAGAACAAATGTATTGCTCTCTTGTTTTGGTCGGTTTTTTGTTTGTTTGCTTTTTGTTCATTTGTTTTTTGTTTGTTTGTTTTTTTTTAATGCATGATGTTTAAGGTTTAAAAAGTTAGAATTCAAACTTTGGGAAGTTTTTAAAATTCATTTGCATTTGTTGGTGAAGCTGAACAAGGCAGGGTAACTTGATTTGGCAGTTTTGTAAATGTTCACTGCCTGTCAATTGTCACTACCCAAAACTGGTCCTGAGGTATCCCAAAATGGAGATAGTGTAAGTCTGAGTGGTGAAAGGGATTCCACTGGGCCTGTTGTGTGTTTGGCCTGCAGATGACATTATTTGCATACAGGGGACTCAGTGACTATAGTAATAAAATGAAATAAAATCACCATTATAAAATACTAGGCACTAACCTAGTAAAAAAATTTTAGTGAAAAGTATTTCACATAAATTGTGACTCAGAAACTTTGGAGCTTTGTGTATGATAACACGGTTATGCTCTTTACACAAACTTATCATTGTAACTTTTGAAACACCTTTAAGAATTATTTGAAATTACAGTTTGATTTACAAATAAACTGCGTCATGCTTATGTAGGAACTTTGTTGATTGTAATTTTTTTTTCTATTAAAATGCATGCTATTGCCTGAAATTTTAGTAGTGTTATGTTGGTATTATTAATATAGATGTAGTCAGTAATTTGTTTTTGAAAATGAAATTAAATTTATTTTTTAAAAATTTGGAGATTGTAAATCATTAAAAAGTGTAATGTCAGCATCTCAAAGGGCAAACAAGCACACTTTCAGCAACGTTTAAATTTGCTTTTACTTACCTGCCAAGAGCTATTGACCATTCCCATGGTTATGTGCTATATTACTCAGAGGCATAATATCATTCACATTTTAAGTACTCAAAGTAGCACAATTGCTGTGTTTTGGTGTTTGCAATGCCAAAGCATTCAGGCGAAATACAGAACATCCAGGAAATGAATGGAGGTTTTGATTGGTAAATGTTTTTATTTGCATCTCCTATGATACTTTTTTCTCTTTCTTAATTCTACAAATGAATTGGGTTAATAATCAGATTTATTTATTTATTAGCTATATTTTGCTAAGACAGATCTTTAGTTCACCTTCTAATTGCATGAAACTTTTTGTCTGTACATATATAAAACAAATTACATCTCCTTCATATTCCCCTGAAACTAAACTAAAATCTTTCAAGAACTATTTTAAAACTACATAGTATTATTTAATGCCAGAGAGTTCATTTTGGTCTGATAGTAAGTAAACTAAATAAGATTTACATAATATACATGTGTAAGTTATTTTCCCCTTCATAACTCCATATTTACCAAGGCTACTATACCCCATGAATTCATCTTTGGTTTGGAAAGCTGTTATCTCTTGGTTGGCTTTTTTTCTGCATGTGATAGGGCAATACAACTTGGACATATTTTGATTAAATAGTTTTTGAGCATGGTGTGTCTCTGGGTGGAAGAGATGTACTTAGAAATGTGTAAAATAAGACAGAACAACAAATCAGGAAACTGTGGTTTCTGCAGATTATTTTCTGAATATCTCAAGAAGGCAAGAAATTATTAAGGGCAATTGCGTACAGTGGGCTGCGTGTGCAATTCGCTATGATTATGGCAACTTAGCAATTGTTTCACTGTTTAGTAATTTTACCCATGCCATTTCCTGCCTGTCTTCTTCCGTTGCTGTCTCTTGACAATAGACAAACGGAGATTCAATTTAGGAAGCCTCATGTGTACTTTTTTTTTGAGAATGAAATATGTTTGGACAGACACAATCAAAGAGAAATTTACATAGTGAAATACAGAAAAAATAATGGTGGCAGCAGAAGAATTTATGTGACTTTGAAATAAAAAATATCTGCAAAAGTAGCCTGTATGTCTTCTAAATCTGCAAAATAGGCATCCTGGAGAGTTGGGCTATCTTTTTTCTTAACATCTAAAATAATGCATTCAAAACTTGGCAAAATTACCTAAAAGGTGGCAAACACAATGAGGAGTGAGAAACAGAAACTGAGAGACCTAAAACATTTAATGTGAGGAAGAGTGGGTTATTCATGTTTAAGACGTAATAAAGGGGAAAACCCCATTGATTGTTTATTACCAGTATGGCAGAAGCTGTGACAGAGAAGAAAGGGGTGAGATAATTTTACAAAAGTATGAATTACTGTGGGACTGCTGGAGTAGAGCCTGCCTCTTCGTATTTAGTTTTGCACATTCAACACAATTTCAGTGGCCACGTGACAGAGCTAGGTTGCTGCTCTGTCAGTGTATTTGCAGCCCTTACTCCCACATTTTTATCCAGTCTAGATTTAATGGTCTCAAAGGATCCAGGCTTTCACTTTTTCCCTTAGGAGGTTATTATACAATCTAATAGATCTGACTTCCATGGGAAATTTCATATTTGTCTTAAATTATCTCCTTCTTAATTTAACTCCTTTAGTCTCGTCTACTATGCCTTCTAATACTGTACTAAGTCTTCTTTCTGCTTGGTGTTCAGATTCATGAAATATAAAACAGACAAAACCAGACATGTCCTTTCTTTTAATCAACACTTAGTCTTGTTTATTTCTTCTTTGTTTCACCATTTCCACTTCTAAAGAAATTTTGCTTGTTGTTCACCAAACACTCAACAGTTTGTCTCCTTGTAAATGTTGTTGATTCCTCCCAGACAAAAAGTACATAAAGATCCAGTGAAAGATGGAGAATGCATATGAATCATCAGAAGGTAAAATCATTCCCAGAGTTGCTATAGTTAGCTCATTACTAAGCATTTTGACCTCAAAGTTTTCAGTTAATATGTTTAGATGAATGATAAACTTAGAGAATTTATCTGTGCGGTCAAACCATCTTACATCTGATCTACATCTACAGTAGCACAATGCCCGAATCACATGATGATTATGGGATTTCAGTAGTGAGGTTCCCAGTTTTATGTCAGTTTTAAAGACATTTTAGATATTGTGAATCAACATAAAAAGTTAAATAGCTATTTTGCCCATTTTTATCTGCCGGTTGAGGCCAGTGGAAGGAATTGGCCCTGGAGAAACTCAAACGATTTTATCTTTTAAAGTCTTCATATTACTGCAGAGGGTAGAAGACCAAATCTGCTTTCCACTACCTATTCACTCTTAAAAAATACCTAACAGTTTCCACTGGTTACAGAAGAAAGTGTGTGGTTCATCTAAGGCAAATGATGGTTAGGCATTAAAGGTTTAGCATTTGGTGATAATTGGCCTCTTGGTCATCATTGCTATAGGGGGGATGTGTTCTAAGTTTCAAAATGAGATGAAAAAACACATAGCAGGTGCTGCTACTTCAGAGGAGGGTTCATCACACTCTCCTTAAAAAGTAAACGTAGAATCCCTGTTATTGTAAGACTCAACCTTGCCTATGGAGCTGCATAAAGGATTGCCATGGTGCTTGTATTCCTTTTAGCAGGTGGAATGTCAGTCAGATGAAAATGCAGCTTAAAAGAAAAGAAGAAAATTAAAAATTCTTTCTAGACACCCAGGAAAACATGAACAAAGGAGACATTGACTGAAACCATTTCACATGTAATATTTAGTTCCCAGAAAAACATGTCCTAGTGGTGCTTATTTCATACTAAGTAAGCTTAATTTAAAAAGTGAGGCTTTACTAGAAGCTAAATGTATAACCATTTCCATGTTAATATAAGTACAACTTACACAGTAGTTCTTTTTTTGATTTACTGAATATCATTGGTAGGTAGTATTCATGAATCTGAAAATACCACTAGGTTATTACCTGGCTTATTAGGTTATTAACTCAAATTATTAACTTAAATTATTAACTCAAATTTTTAAATAATAGGAACTGTCCAAACAGAGACTTTCTATGTCATCAAAAATGCTGAAGGAAGAAAAAAGAAGAAGAAAATAGACAGCTGCCATTCCATGATCAAAAATTGAGTTCAGAACTTGATATCTTGGTATTTTGTCATAGCAAATTATTGGAAGGTAACTGTGCCAGGAGCAATAGACTTGCAAAAGTACATGTACATTAAGCATTTAAAAATAATTTTTCTGGAATTGTTTAAAGTCATATTCCCTTTAAGACAAATGAAGTGGGCATCCTGTATCTTTTCTACCAGCAACTGTTCCCATTATTCTAAATTTCACAATTGAATTATATCTGTCACAGTAGGTGTTATAATTAAAAGTGCTACATTCTTAGCCAAATTATATGTGCAACTATACCTAAATATAGAAGTCCATATTTCAGTAGTGTAGATTTCTCAAAAACACTATTAGGAAATTTAAAATTAATCTTCCTTTTTCAAATTCTGAAACCGTAGAATCCAAGGCAGATAATTTTTAGGTGTCTGTACTATTGCTCTAAAAAATAAACACTCTAGAAACAGTAATATTATTCATAAAGGTATTCAAAAATATAAAAAATTAGCCTAATGAAAATTCTCTTTCAGGGGTACCCCAGTGCACCACACAATCTGATAGTGTACTGAACTGAGAAAATTAAGATATTTCTTTTAATACATTGTATTAACCTGACAGCAGGTGTAAACTGCTGTGTCATCCAGACTAACCTATATTTATGTATACGTTGTAAGTTCACATAATACCTAGTTACTGATTTGTGTTTCAGAGGCAGTACAGAAACAATCAACTGATACATTATGAGTTGAAAAAATTATGCTTATAGTAAGTCTTTGTGCCTCTGGAAACAAACAAACAAACAAATTCTAGTTATCTGTCCTTTCTGCAGATATGAATAGGTAAAGACCTGGGTGTTTTACCAAATTATAAAGATTTTCTAAGAACAGAAGGGGGAATGTTGCATATCAGAGCTCAATATGTGTACACAGTGTAGGATACCTACACAATAGAAGCTTCCTAAATTTAAGTAGCTACAACCATCAAATAAATCCTATGAACAACTTAAATTTTTTTTTACAGTTTTCTTTTTATCCCCACTTGTCCAGAAAAGTAACATAAAAGGAAGAGATTACTATATTCTGGGAAAGTGCTCTTTTATTTTTAATGTGTTCAGAGTCCAGCATAGGTCAGGAGGTGCTGCTTTTTTAACCCATGGACTGTACTATTGTAATCTTCTGGATCAATAAGTTTCCTGAAAGTCAGAGGATGCCTTCATTTTGTGAAGGCTGGGCTTCTTTGCCCCATTCCATCAGCAGAAGATATCACTCCTGTTGCCTTATATTTACACCATTGATGTTTAAATTTCATTTATTATAATCATGTAGTTTTTCCAAAATCACATGATTCCTACTTCACTTTTCCTTTCTTGCTAAATAAGGGCAGTTGATACTTATATATAGGTACATGGTGATCACAAAAGTGAAGAGAGCTTTGTAAGGAAATTTTGCTTGTTGCAGCTTGTAAACTACATTTTATACACTGTAGTTCTAGGGATGACATTAATGTGTTGTTTAAAAAGCTGCTGTCAGGCCAATGCACATGCATTTTCCATAATGTATACGTGCTTATGTGTGATATTTAGACTGCTCTATAGCTGCAAATGTGCCTGGAAAAATGGCTTTGATTAATTGACTTCCCTCCTCTTCTTTCCTCTCTTCACATGCAAAGGCTCCATTCATTATCAGGAAAGATCAGAGGAGGAGGGGAGCAGAGTACCTGGGTCACACGCTGTTAGAGTTACAATTTTCCAAATGCCATAAGTAAACGGTAGGGAACAGGAAATATCCAGGATGGGAGGGGACCTCTGTGTTTGAAGGTCTTCCTTCATTCCAAATATTTGGTCTGATTTTATCTTTAGCTGTGCAAATTTGCATTTCTCCATTGTATATACAGGTATTACTTGTTACATCTTCAACTCTTGTCTTTTTCATGTGTCATATTTTCAGCCCCTCAGGTATGAGAAACCTTGAGCATTGATTGAAGGCTATTCCTTCCACTGTTCCTTGTCCAGTTCTTTTTCCATAGGAATGACTAGAAATTATATATACATGTATAATTCTAAATTCAAAACTCATACTGCACCACATCCACATTTGCTTCTGTTTATTTATTAATGGTTCTCTCCTTTAATGTTTGCTGATTTTGGATGGGATAGGGTTAATTTTCTTCCTAGAAGGTAGTATGGGGCCATGTTATAGCTTTGTATTGGTAATACAGGGAAGTTTCAGTTACTGCTGAGCAGTGCTTGCACAGAGCCAAGGCTTTTTCTGCTCCTTGTACCAGGCCACCAGCAAGTAGGCAGGGGATGCACAAGGACTTGGATACAGACACAGCTGTGACAGCTGACCCTGAGTGACCAAAGAGGTATTCCATGCCATATGACATTATGCTCAGTACCTAAATTTGGGGGAAGAAGGAGGAAGTGGGGGATGTTTGGAGTTGCAGCATTTGTCTTCCCAAGTCACCATTACGTGTGATGAAGCCCCACTTTCCCGTGGATGGCTGAACAATGGGAAATGGTGAATGAATTTCTCATTTTGCTTTGCGTGTGTGCACAGCTTTTACTTGTCCTATAAAACTGTCTTTATCTTAACCCACAAATTTTCTTGCTTTTACCCTTCT
Organism: Taeniopygia guttata; assembly: GCF_048771995.1. Classification (NCBI taxonomy): domain Eukaryota; kingdom Metazoa; phylum Chordata; class Aves; order Passeriformes; family Estrildidae; genus Taeniopygia; species Taeniopygia guttata. The sequence continues at coordinate 38,707,166 of NC_133030.1, forward strand.
GATACTTTTCCCTATCCCACTGAGTGCAGAGTAAGTGAGAGGCTGTGTGTTATGCTTAGTTTCTGGCTAGGGTTAAACCATGACATGCTGCCTCTCTGCTGGGAAAAGTTTATTTCTGCTAAATTTCATGCATGTTCATGACATTTGTGCCACTCATAATTTTTCCATAAAATAAGAATTTTGCACAAGGAGAATATTGCTAGTCAGAAACCAAAAGTTTGGCCCCATCTTTATTCATCTTATTTTGCTTCTTCAGTTTAACATTATTACTGGTTAATAGGTGCACCTGAAAATCAAGCTGTATTGTGGTATCTGGTGCGTTATGTTAAATGAATCTTTTCTAGGACAGCAAGTGTCTTTTTTTTTTTCCTAATGAAAGAGAATACCTCATCTTTTCCAATTTTCCTATCAAACACATCCACATCATCTTGAGACACTGCCACATCCAGCTGCATCTATACTCAACTTCAATTATATGAAATTACACAACCTACTCTCAGGTCCTTTAGGTTCTTTTTGCTGTGTGAGGCACACGCATAGTGCATTTCCTGTGAAGTGCATGATTACAAACTATTCAGTACAAGCCTGTTTTAAGTAAACAGTAAATTAAATATTGTCAGTGCTTGTTCAGACATGCTCTTATGAAAGAAAAAGAACTTGTAGATTTGGGTTCATAAAACTAGATTTAAGAAAGGCACAGACAAAAACTAGGCATCTTTTTTCCTTTTTAACCTCTTGACTGGCCCAGTTGTTCAGGAGCTGGTACAAAACAGTGTATTCAGATGTCCCTACAAGGAGAATTGGGCTAATAAAAATGCTAAAGGTAGAAAAACTTCTGTTTATTGCACTTTATTCGAATGGAAAATTCTCAAAAACATTCTGTCACTGTCAGGTACAATGCTGCCTGAAAAACTGTTATCACTCTGTCTGAGCAACATACCTTTTTCAAGCATGAAAAATTACAATAGAAGTACCTTATTTTATTACTTTTCTGGCAATATTTTTTTTTTTTTTGCTATGCCAATCAACCTCACTGCAAGGGTTAGGAAAGAAAATGGTTGCTTCCTTAAGAATTGAGGGCTCTTGAGTATTCTGTGCTACCTATCACTCCATTTCTAGCATGGTGACTACCATTTGAAGAAGTATAAAGTTTTATAAAAACCAGAAGCTATGAATGTGCACTTGCAAAGACTCCTTTCATCTCTGCCAGTTAACTTATTCCCAAGAGAAAGAAAAGCTCTTTTTTTCCAAGTGGTCAAATATTGTTTCCATTTAATCCATAGACATTTCAAAGAGAAAATATGTTGCCTGTATGCAGTTTAGGTCTGCACACTACTTATGATTAAATACAGCAAGTATCCTTTTCTCTATTGTACTTTGTTTCTGTTTCTTACAGTCAAGTATAGTGAGAAGGTCTGGAATATGATTAAAAAGTTTATCCAAGTTATCATTGGTGTAGTAAATGGCATAACATATAGTAGATCATGTTTCCAGATCCTTTATCACTAGATATTAATGCAATTTGTAAAAATAAAATAATAATAAAAAAAGAAATAAAATATTTTATTGACTGTTGAAATAGAGATCCTTTGCAGACTACTAAAAATATTAGGGAAAAAAAGGTTTAAAAATAGTTGCTTTACAAATTAAGAATGCAGAGATCTAAAGCAGCCTGATATGTTCCTTGAAAATGGATATGAGAGTTAACTCAGGAACACAATATTAATAGATTTGTATAAGTGCACATAAGGCTGATATATTCAATGTTGTAATTTTTTTATGGTTTCATAAATAGTGCTATCACCAACATTTCAAAGAACTCTGAAAAAAACAGAGCTCATATGTGGTGGCATAAATTTAGTGTATTTTATAGAACACTGTTACTCCAGATATAGCCTACGGGTTGTGACTTTTCATAAAACCTAATGAATGTCTAGATTTGTCAGCTGTTTCAACACAGATGCACTTTGCTGATCTAATGGAAACATTTTGAGCCCAGATCCAAAATATCAATAGCTTTTAGTATCACAAATTATTTTGGCTATTGGGTGAATTGGGATGTGGTTCTTGATAAAAAACAGCAAGTAATTTTGTATGTGTGTTTTATGATAACTGCCTCTTCAATGTCTGATGCTGAGGTTCCCCCCCCCCCCCTTTTTTTTCCTTTTCTTTTATTTCTGCAGAGTTTTAAGTTGAATGTAGATAGCCACTGTGCTTTGAAAGAAGCAGTGGTAGAGGAAGGACGCCAACTTCTTGAGCTTATTGTATCTCACAAATCAGGTAAATCCTTCTGAAATATTGCAAGTCTTTATGTCTCCAGACTATTAAAGAATGAAGAAGCATTGCTGTAAATTACTGCATATATTCACTTCCTTATGTATTATTAATATTTACATTATCAGATTGACCTTCAAGATTTATAAATGTTTCATATACTGCATACAATGCAGTGATACTTATAAAATGAAATACTGCCTGCAAATAGTCTGTTCATTTTATTTTGGTCTTGCTGTTCGACTGAGTTTCAATTGAAATCACATCACTGAAAACTTCACACTGACATATTCTTTGATGTAGGTGCTATGGAAATAATATTAAGATAATGAACTAGGATTTCAAATATATATATATGTATTTACATATGCTGCATGAGTAATTGGATTGGTAAAGCTTTATTGTACCACTTAAACTAATTCTTACATTGATTTAAATATATTTATGAGGACTAGATTAAAATTAAAAATACCTTTTTCCTTTGGTTAGACTAGTCTTTTTCTTCAGAGGCCTTAAATTGAGAGGAGGAAGAGAGACATTCTGATTTCCCTTTATCCCTACCACCTCCTATATTTTTAGATGTTTGCGTGACTTGTCTGCTAATAGCATTTTAATCAGCAAATACTGCTATGGAATGCCATCTTAATTTTGGCCTACTTAACATGCTTTTCATCCAGGTTCAAGTTATTCGTTTCTCATCATGTTATATGTGTGCCTCTATTGTTTCACAGCATCAGACATATCTGTGTAACATGAAAGCCATAGGAAATTACTGACTTTTATGTATAGTTCCAAAAAGAGAAGCCATAGCTAAGGAGGGTAGTGCATGTCATCACAAATGTAGGAAATGGTAACGTGTAAATTACAGGATATATATGAAGGAAACGGATGGAGGTAAGAAAAATATCTTTGGAGGATTACAAAATGTTTCAAGACAAAGACTGGACATTAGAGGGAGAGATTTCTCTGCAGCGTTCCCTACTGCAGAGAAATGACAGTTTATGTGGAGTTTTTCTCTTGAAATTGTCAGCTGAAACTCAATCAAAATTTAACATGATGGCTAAAAGAAGTGTTTGTCTCTATAGCATTGTTTTCCAGGATGAACAATAGTAAAGCTTAGATTTATTGATAAGAAAACACATTAAAACCTCTTATTGCATTTATTATTTTAAGTATCCTGCTAATTATTTGAATAAAGGACAATATTTAAAGATGATGTTGAGTTTACAGCTTTTCTTTTTTCCTGTTCATTTTGGAGAAGGACTGAAGGACATGCTGCAAATGATTGCAAGTCAATGGAAGGAACTACAGAGGCAAATCAAACGGCAACACAGCTGGATTCTTAGGGCTCTGGATATCATCAAAGCAGAGATACTGGCTACTGATGTGTCTGCAGAGAATGAGGAAGGGACTGGGAGCCCTAAGGTAAGTGGCTTGAAGTTTGCCTTATTTCCTCTTATTTCCGTCTTCTTTTGAACTAGGCACCACTGAAGTTCTCTTTCCACCCTAAGGCTTTTCATTTCTACTGGGTAAACTTTTTTTTATAAACAAAATGAAATGCCTTACTCTGAAACAATAAAAAAAAATCTTAGAACTTTCAAGTTTTCCAGCAAGACCTGTCTTATTGTGTGTAGAGGGGCATGAGGGGGAACATAAAACATTTAGTAAACAAAACATAAAGCATCTTTAACATGAATAATCAGAATGCTTTTAAATTGTTTTGTTGCAACTATAAATCACTATAATCAGTGCAATCACTCAGCTCTGACATCCATTAGCCGCTTGGTTACAGCAAATTAACAAAGAAGAGAGAAAGTGATTCATTATCTCATTCCTGTTAATGACTATCAGATGCATTGCTTAATTAGGGGATGGCCATTGTAGTAGGAAGAAGGTCATATGCCTTTTCACAAATCTTTTCGCTCCAAGTTTAAGTCATCCATAATAGTGCTTGTGTTGAATACAAGTACTTTAAAAGTAAGTTATTGTCACCTGTCATAATTTTGTGGATATTAATTATTAAAGAGGGCTATAGTAGTTACCAGTTGTCAAACCTAGTATTTGTAGGAGCATTTTAAATACAGACCATGTTTATTCAAATTGATGCAAGCAGTGTAGGGATACTGCACACAATGGTTTAGGGTGCATGACCTTTCATCACCACCAGTCATAAGCAGAGTTGTTTCTTAAGTGAAGAACATGCAGGAGAACAATCCAGTAACTCAATATCTTGGCATACATCTGGTTGAAATGTTTAGAAAAATTCATGACTTCTTTTTCTGGAAACATCAGAGATGGTTGTGCTGAGTGGATTTTCTGGTTCTGATGCTAGACAATTCTTAGCATTGGTATTCAGTGCTTCCAAGAGAGTAATTTGTACAGTGACTCTTGGCTATGATTACATTAAAAGTTCTGGTGATTTCTTACTATAATTCTTCATAGCAAGAATGGTCTTAGAGGCGGAGGAAGAATCAAGGAGAAAAATGAAACAAAAATACAGGAAAACAGAATTTGAGGAGATAGGAGACAGAATGTGAACGGATATACCTCATCACTTGCATGATGGAAAGTGCTTCCTCCTTTAGGAAGCAGGTGGTGGAGCAACACTTGATTTTGTAATGGGATCTGTTAAACTAAACAGACTAGCCCAAAGCTGGTTTTAGGCTGCCTGTAATATGATCCTATGTCTCTGAACACTTTGACTCATCTAAGTCAATGTGGCCAAACGTTTAACAGCTTAATCAAAATTATCTTGTAACAAGTATTCTAAAATCCAGCTGGATTTTGTGATGAAAATTTTGGAATCCCTAGCTTAACATGATTGTATTAAAATATTTGCTTGAAACGGGAGAAATGGAGGCAGGGTTTATATTGCAGTGAATTTCTCATGTAGATAGGGGATAGGTCCTTGCCCTGTGCTTTTTATCATAGAGATAGGAAATGGAAGAAATGCTTTCTTTGTTTGTTTGGTTTGGCTTGGTTTTCTGTTTGTTTGGTTTTGTTTGTGCCTACAGGTAAATTTTAAAAGACGTAAATTAAGAAAAGAGATAAAACTAAAAATATTTGCAGGTTATTTCAGTGATTCTTATAAGTATGTTCAGTAGAACGGTTGAATGCCATCTATTTCTTCACACTAAAAGATTAACTAAAACTAAAATACAGTTAATAATATAACTGCATGTTTCAGTTTGTATTCAAAAACCAAAAAGAGCCTGAGAAGTGTAATAGAAAATCGAAAGATTATACCTAGAGGGTATTTTTTTTTTTTCCTTTTTTTTGAGAAACTACAGGAACAGTGTTGGTGTTAGAAATCCGTAAAGAAATAGGAAAAGGAGGAATTTCAAAGACCCTAGGAAACTTTTCCCTTAGGACTTTTTAAAACATGTTTTCATAGCACTGTGGCATCTTTAATGAGAAAAGTGAAGAGTGGGAGGGGGAAAGGGATGTTTTGAACTCTAGAAATATGTTGTCAACATTTGTAGTAAAGAATTCAGATTTTGTTTAGGAAATTTTTCTCTTTTTTTGTATGTAAGTTTCATAGTGGCTTAGAGTGATTGCCATAGGAGATTTAGAATTGATTTTAAACATTTCTAATACCTAAGCTCTTCTAATATATTGTGTCCTCCATAAAATCTTAGGAAAACAGTGAAGTCTCTAAGTATTTACTAAAACTATTTTCAGTCATTTTTATAAATGAAGAATTGATGAATGTATTCAGTTTACATTGAAGGATATAAAGTCTTGCCTTCTTACTCCATTGACAAGCCTTTAAAAATGATGCAATCCAACAAGTACTGATCTAACAATATAAGTAGTACATTAGACGTAAAATACAAGACTGTCCTTCTGAATCTTGAGACACTTGGCTACAGTATATGTTTTCTTTTGATGGAAATCAAAATAATACTCAAAATATATGGAAAATATGAGGAATGATTTCATATATGTGTGTATTTTCATTTTTTTTTACCTTCTGAAGATGTCTGAGGCCACTTGTTTTGTAAGTGATCTCTTAAATCGGATCACTTCTTCATCACAAAAGGACTAATGGAACAGTATCGCTTTAAATAAACAGTAAAGAGGGGTATTGAAAAACAACATGATTTACTTTCATATCTAGTGGCTGTGAGTGTAAATACCTGAAAATTACCCTGATCTATTTAATTTATAATTTTCTGGAAAAGTTCATTGATTTCTGAAGAACCTGCAAATTTATGTTGTAACTGATGTCCTTTAAAAGCATACAAGTCTTAATAGCATTTGCCCATTGTACACATTCTCCTTCACTGAACATTGTATGGAATAATATTTTTAGTGTTACTTGCATGTTCTGCTCCCAGCATGTATTTGGACAGTTAGGTCATTACTATGATTTTTGAGATCTGGATATCTTTGTTCTGCAAATAAATGTTTGAATTAAGATTTGTGTGTTGTTTTGGTAGCAGTTCAGAATGTAGCATCAGAACTTAGAGGCTGGTAGATCAAAAGAATAGTGGTATACTCTGCAAATATATATGTATACACACACACACATGCACACACACACAGAGTTTGTACTTTTGGACATGTTTATTTCAAGAATAATTGCTTTATTACTGAAAAACACTTCTTGTTTCCCATTCCAGCTCCAGAAAATTAAGCATGTAACTGGTTAAGACACTGGACTTAATACACAGAACATTGAAATCTGACTCAGTTCTAGGTAAAAAACAGTCTTGGGAAGAGTGCGTTAACTGTAAAATGTCAGTGGGTTAATGACAGAAGCAGTCAGGATTTGAAGCGTATCCTATATGGAGGAAGAGGTACAAAAACATATGTAACAAAATAAACTGAAAGACACAGAAGTAGTAGGTGGCTCAGGAACAGAATTTGAGATGGTTAAACAAACCTTTGTATAAAGGGAAAAAGAAAACCTGTGTAATTTCTTCTTGGCATGTAATTAAACATCACGTGCTTCCAGGATCATTTCTCACTCAGTTGCATATAATTTTACAGCTTTTACAATCATTTCAAACAAACAGTCTTCAGTACATAAAAAAGTGATTTTCATTTAAAAATTGAAAACTTGGTGAAGCTGTTTAGTATTGATCACTGTTTGGGATTCTGGGAATGCTGCTTCACAGACAGTTTTATAATGACACTGGTCTCAGACCTAGTAGTTGGACTAAACACCACAGCTCAGAACAATTATATCTTGCTCAGTTTTTTCCTACAAAGACAAATTTGTGAAACAGACATCACAGCAGAGCAAAGTTGAGAGAATGGTAACAGTCTTTTCTCTTTTACTTCAGAATTGTAACTTGTCCTGGCCATATAATCAGGCTGCTATGACTACCACATTTATATTAATACTTTGATGTAAAAGGAGTATACAAATGAAGTGTTTTTGCATCTTTGTGATTAGTGCAGTGAAATATCATTCTTGTGAGTAGATAATTTTCTGATTATTTCTAATTATTACTGAGACAGATTTAAATATTATCAACTGATAACAGAGACCATGATTTCAGAATCTTCTTACTTACTTACATAACCGCTTTGAAAACTGGTGACCAATGTATGCAATTGGAGTATTGCATCTGTTGTAGTGGGTAGTGCTTTGAAGTTGTCAAATGGCATATGTAACTGGCATTCATTCTCTTCTCCTTCACTTGCTTCTAGTGGAAGGGCAGGAATAATCTATGCTAGAGAGATAATTTTACATATCTTGCTGGAGTTACGTAGATTGCAGCAGAATTTTAAAACTTTACATCTTAAACTGAATTTGTATATTTAACTTACAGTCTCTCCTTTTCTATTTTTCTACATGCAAAAACTCAGAATCAGACTTGTGGATTAAATCCTGTGTCTCATGATGATAATACTGTGAATTAAAATGTCAAATAAATATCCATTATTTATTCAGTAATAATTTGAAAAAATAATGAAATGGAAATAAGAATTTCACCTCTGATGTACAGACATATGGAAAGGGCTTTTCATCTGGTGATACACATGCCATTCTGGTCTATTGTCTCATGGCTTAATCAAGTCTTTTTTTGGAAAAGAAATGTACAAGAAAAGTTTATATTTGTGCTTTAGAAGAAGTAATTTTTTTCCTCTAATGTGTCCATAATGAGCCACATTCCCATCTAAATATGAGAGAGTTTTATTTCATGAGTGCAACACCTCATAGATGAGCCATTAAACTGAAGTTCTAACCACCTTTACGCAGACTTACTTCCAGTATCAGTAATTACCATCTGCCACCTTAATTCTTTGTAGTTTCAGCTGTATGTGTTAGTCTCTTCTGTTCAGAACAACTAGATAGTCTTGAGCACAGTCAAATAGTTGTTACCTTTTACTGGTAATAGGTCCTGTAATTAGACCAGAAGGCTCTGATATGTTGCCATTGAGGCATAGTCTTGTATTATTGGATATTTAAAATGCTATCTATACATAAATACTATTATTGTGCCTAACAGCTGAACAGTTTAAAAGCATTCATGTGACATTTCAATTCTGAATCTTTGGAAACAATGGAAGTCTAGACTAAAGATTCTGTCATCTCAGTCTTGAGTACAAATAATGCTTTTAATTCTGCTGTACTAGAAAAAATTAATTGCAGTTATAATTTTGCTTGGTTTTAGGTATTTAAGAATATGAAATTACAGTAGTCTTGATCTATCAGCTTCTTTGGTGGGGATTTGAACCGTCTATGAGTTGGCCAATGAGATGAAAAGGGTAGTGGTAAATCAATAGACATAATTTTGGTTTTGTGAGGAATAAGCCTGTCTTTTAGTGCTTTTACTGGAGCATGTGAAACATGACTGAGTTCTTTTGATATTTAGTGTTATCCAAATACAGGATTAAAAACATTCATTAAGAATTTCCAAGCTAATCAAAACAAGCTATGTTGATGTAACAATGAAAAGAACATAAAAAGGAAGCAAGAGGAAGGAAAATTTGTGTCTTTTAGCACAGTTAGACACTTCAAGTTCCTCAGTTTTCTAGTTTTTAATACCTTGCTTTATGACTTATGTAATTTTGATTTTACAGACATCATCTAGACTGTGCACAGACATAGCTGTCATTGTAACCAAAAGTATCTTCAGGAAGGATTTGAAAGATGACACCATAATTCTACATGTCATTTTAGAGTGGAGGAATAAAAGGAAAGAGAAAGATGGTTTAAAATAAGTTTAGAAGCAGAAACTAGCATTATCAAAAGGAGAGTCTGAATATGGATTATTGAATGGGACTGACTTTGTTGAAGAAATAAGAAGAAAGGGATCTACTGAAGAGTATAAAAGATGTGACTGTGGCAACTGAGTAGAAAAACTTTGTTGACTGTAGTACTGTGTCAGACTCAGAATTAGCTGAAATATTTTGTGTGATAATTTAAGTACAGATAGAAAGAAAACAGAGTTTTAGTACTATGTAGTACCTTTCTGGTACTGGGCTTTTTATTGACAAAACCAGTGCCTTGAAAATAATGTGTGACCCATCATATTTTGAAGCAAAATTTTCTTCAACTAAACAGAAGCTTTCAAAAACCCAGGCAAGGCCAAAGTAATCAGGTAATCTGTCATGTACGGGATGTTTCATTTAAGCTTCTAAATGTATATAATCTTAAATTGATGTTTCATACAGAATAATAGTCATAAAATGGCCACAATTCTTCTATCTGTCCTTGAGTAAAGGAATTATATACCTCAGCAGGTTCTTGCTTTGTTAAACTACTTTAACTGAGCTAGTAATTTTTGGGTGATTATACATTTCCAAGATGATAAAATATGAATTTTTGTGTCATTACACCACAGCCTTTTTACCAAGCATAGACATAAGAAACCTGAACCTTGGCCAGCTTTTTTTTGCAAGGGCTTACTCCTCAACACACCCTGAGAGAAGGAGGGGTCAGAACTATTGTTCCTTTTCCAGAGGGAGAATATTGCATTTCATATGGCTGTATAAGGATTTACGCAGCTGAGATCTTCCAGGAAAGGCTGTAAATCAAATTATGCCATAGATAGCCTTCTTTTTTGTCTCTGTGAGCCTATTGTAGATTGTGGTGGTGGTTGGCTGCTGCATAGGGAAAGAGGATGCAGGTTCTCCTCAAATGCCTTTCTTGCACTTGGCTGGAAAGTCACAGTCTGTGTTACTGAGGCCACCTGGGATGAATCTAACTCAATGTTTTGAGGGTAAAATGTTTCAATAATAACTAAATTTTTGTTGTGTGAAAATGCCTGGCTAAGGTGCACGCTTATGCAGTTGGGCTTGTAAATGTAACACTAGACACTGCTCTTGGAAGTAATTTTCAGTTGATAGATTTTAAATGTTACATATCTACAAGAGCTGTATTTTGAAAATGTTTCTTTTGTTCAAATAGTCATATTTTTTTTCCAGAATGATTGAATCAAAAGCATGAAAGATGCACAAAAAAACTCGGCCTTAGATCTGTTGTGAGGTTCAACATGGTAGATTCACTCTTGTTTATTGGAAACTGTTTCTCTTGATTTCCTAATTGTATGCTTTTTAATGGGAAGGAGGAACGATTTTGTGTTTAATTTAGAACTTCCCTTCACAGAAAAAATGAATAAATCTAAGCAGTCAATATTTGGACTGCAATAAGATAAACCAAATTAATAATAGCTCCATCCTAAACCTCATCTTTCAGTTTGCATGAGGCCTGGTAAAACTTCTCTACATCACAAGTTAACTAAATATTTTTCTAGTTTTTCAAGTAATGATGTCCCTAAAATCTTGGTCAAGCAAATCTGGGTTCCATTTTAGCTCAGAGATTGTTTTCTCATATATCCATCTCCTGCAAGTTCTATATGACAGTATTTTTTCCTTAGCATCGAAAATAATTTTAATAATTTTGAACAAGCCAAATTTCTAAAAAGTAGTGAAGGTCCTAATTTGTTTTTCATTGAATCCAGCAGTAACCTTATCTGTGGTTTATTTAGCTTTAGGTTTAAAATTGAGACAGCCACACTTTAAAAATCATATTTTTTTGCAGCTAAATTGTATCTACTATTAAGCACAATATTCAATACTGTTTTGAAACATAGATACTTTTTAAACCAACATATTATAAAATTTACTGCAAAAATATCAGAAGTCATATTTGAATTGAAGATGTGAACAAATACTCTGAGATATCTGTGGTACTTACAATATGCTTCTACAATTTTTACACCTTGGTGATTCTAAATATGTTATGGTTACTTTTAGCAGCTATTGCCTTGTTAATATCCATCTCTATTAGTAGAAGCAGTTATGCTTACATAGTTAGCAAAGAAATTATGACTTTTTACTTCAGGAATGAGAAGGGCTACTTTCTATTAAAACATAGATCAAGTTCAGTTTGAAAGATACTTTAAATCTAAATCTCTCCTCTGAGAACAAGTGCAGACTAAGAACTTGATGAGAATAGATATTCAAATCAGCATGTGCCCAAGGGGCTTATTTTATCATAATGCTATTTGAATTTGAACATTGTTACCTGGAATTCTGAAAGTGTGATAGGCTGTTTTTACTTCCCCTGTGTAAGTGGACCAACTCTGACAAGTTTTATTTAGGCAAAAAAATCCCATTTGGGTTTGGCCTGTATTTGAAAATATAAAAACAGAAGGGCGTTGAGTATGTGTTCACATGAACACATTTTCCTGAAGTGACATAAACAAAGTATTAACCACTCAAGGGCCTTGATTTCCTATTTTGCCGGTATCTGTTCATTCTGCTCTCTCTACACAATCATATAGTTGCATTTTTGTTCTTTTATTTTTATAGAACTTATTTTCAGAATTGAATATTGGTGGAAGCTTTTACCTATTCATATCTGACTGTTGTTTCATGTGCTTCTCAGATTTCTAGAAAAATAGATATTTAATAACTTTTAGTAACATGCACACACAAATACAGATTTATTTTACTGAAAAGTCAACATCTCCCAGTCTAAAGCAGAAATTTGTAGGATAGCTTGTCAGAGCTATTACTTTTCTACTTCTCTATAAGAGTTCAGAATCCCATGAGCTAATTCAAGATTTTAGAGCACAGCAGAAAGAGAGCTTTTTTTAATTTTTTTTTTGAGTTTGAATTCATAAGTTGATGAACACACTAAAATAAAGTACTGAATAAAGAAGTGGAAATAAGGAATCCTAGCTGACTAAAAATGTCTTGGTAGAACAAGTTTGTGATTGAATTTAAAGACTGTGATCACTAACAAAGCAAATTCATTGAAATTCAGATATTTTCAGTTCAGTTTCTCATATCTTATTTCTGCTCCCTCTCCCTCCACACCATCTGTTGCTCCTCAGAACAGTCCAGGATTTCAGCAGGATCACAAGTGAAATGCAGGACAGGAGTGTGTGGGGAGACTCTCCCAGAGCTCACTGCTGGCAGTGCAGGGGGACGGAAAGCCTGGTGCTCCACAGGCATCGTGTCTGACTTCTGACAGTTGTGGTGCTGGTCAGATTGAATGGTAAAGCTTGAATGTGTCTTTGCGTGTTGTTTACCAGTCATCACAATGATAAATATTTTGGCTTGATCAGATGATGTGGCATGAGCTCTAGGTGTTGGACTTACAAGGTTATCATCTTCTACCTCCACTAGTCTATTTTCTTCCTAGCTCTGGTAGTAGCAATGCAATATCAACTCATGCTTCTCATCCTAATTACCTCTGGTAATGCAGGATTTAGTGGTGTAAACTGGTTGTCTTCTATACTGAGATGCTTTTTTCTTTTCTTTTTGTGCCACTGTTCCACCATGTTTTGCTTTTGAAAAAAAATTCATGTTTGAAAATCTGATTTTTCCCTTTTGATACAGAGTCATAGAAATCTTGTACTTTAAAGAGAACAGCTCAATAGGGAGGCTGTTGTCAGTTGTCATCTCTGAAGATTGTTGCTTCTGTTAATGGCATTCTAACTTTGCCATTTTATTGAACCTATATTACGGAGCTGGAAACAAAAATTACTGCTTTATTCCATTAAAGAGTGACTGGCATGGCACTCCTCTGATCTTTAAAAAGAAATTTTACTTTTATTGTATTTGTGCATTAAATTAATGCTCCTATCTACAGAATAAACTAACTTCTTATAAATATTACTGTGCTTAATTATCAGTTAGGTATTTGAGTTTTTGCTGTTATGGTTGATGTCCAAGAGTGATTAAATGTGTAATAGACAACAAAAGAAACATTGATGTGAACAAAGATATATGAGATAAAGGTAAATTTTATCTTCTTCATGCTTTTATTCTTTTAAAATTATTTTAATTACTTCTATACTCAACATGATTTGGTGGCATTTCCCTTTGTTTTTTTCCAATACACTTATTATTTTAGTCTTTCAGAACATCTAGCAGTAATTTAACTTGTAGTATCTTTCAGTTCTAGTCTCAGCTGTGTACTTTAAGCATCTGCTCTTCACTAGGGTGGTCACAAAAGAGAAATCAGGTAAACAATGTTTGAAGGAAAAAATCTACTTGGACAACCTCCATTTTCAAACTGATTTATTCTTAAATGTCTTATGGCATAGTATACTTGACTACATTTAATCTGTAAATGCAAAGTGATGTTAAAGATTTTGCTAGTTTTTTAAGCTAATCTATTAGAAGGCAACAGAATATGGTGCTGAGAATGTATGTGTGATCTGACTTCTTGATGTGTATATTGTGGGGAAAAAAATTTTCATTAGGGCATTTGGTGAAATATAGGCCAACATTAAAAAGCCTGCCAGATGCTTATGTTAAAGTATATGTACATTTGTGTGTCAGATCTAGTAACTTCTGGGTAATACTGTTTTATTTCCTTAGGGGTTTTTTTTGTGTTTTTTTTTTGTTTGTTTGTTTGTTTTAGTATTTTGCCTGGATTTTTAATTAAGCCTTTCTTAAAGTATCTCAGATGCTTTAAGATGTGCATTTATTGATAATTATACTTACCCAAAGTAGTGTAACTAATGTGGGAGATACAATGGGGACTGCATCACATTTAGCAATTTAAACTTGTTCCTTAAACACCTGCAAGTAACTGCAACAAAAATATGTGTGATAGTAGTGTACTTTGCCATATCTCATGGGCAGCTGTAAATGTTAATTACAGTTAACCTAAGATGGCTTTAAATGCAAAATGGGTTTTCTGACCAGGAGACAGGTGGTATGCCATATTCTTTTATAATCGCCCCATAGCATGCTTTATGAACCATCATCACACCAGAGAGAAAGAGTAGCTCATCTGGGCGTGTACACTTCATTTCTTCATCCTATTTTTCCTCTTCGGAGTCATGTTGTACAAAGGAGACAGGCGTTTAGCACAGAATGCCTTAACCCTTGAGTTTATGAGCCCTAAGAAAATCACAAGTATGGTTGATGCTGACAGTCTGCATCATTGCTTACAAAATGCAGAAAAATCTTGAGAAAAGAGAAAGAAAATTGCAAAGGAAAAAGTTCAGATCTGATTAAGAGTTCAGCACCATGTGTTCTGAAATACTTTGGCTTAAAGCTATGATACACGATTGAAGTTTAGAATGGTACATTTGTGATTGCTTACATTCAAGGATTTTCGTTTCAGTTTGGAGAAAGGAGACAAGAAGAAGGTGTCTGAGGTCAGGTCAGCTTGTGTTTTCTATCCTTGCTGTTGATTTGGAAAATTTTCCTGGAGACTACAGGGTTATTGAGTACTTGTATTACTTTTTACAGGCTGTCCTTCCTATCTTAGATTTGAGGGGCAAGCAGTTAGGGCATTGCATAACAACCAAGTACTACTAGAACTGCAAAATATAAAGATAGATGCAAAAATAGGGTAAATTTATCTTTTAAAAATTCTGTGTGTAGTAAGATGAAACAGCCCTGAAACAAGGAACAGATGTAGGTGCTCATTTTTTCCTAAATATGACAATTAATGGGTTTGTTTGCAAATCTGTTTTTTTTTTTTTAATATTAATTAGTCAAGAACAATAAGGATTAAACTGTCATAATTTTCCAGCATAACAAAATGCTTTTAGACATTGGACAGGAAATGTATTAAGGAAATAAACAGAATAAATTTAAGCTCATCTTTTTGCTAGTTCATTTATTTGGGCATTGATTCTTACTCTTCAGTATAGGTACTGTAGGAAGCATCCATATTTATCTCAGTAGATTCATTCCTGACATGTATAGCTACAAAGGCTTTTGTTTGTAAAGTATCAGCTAATTAAAATAAATCTATAATTAAACATGAAAAATGTTGATTTCCAATTCAGTGAATCCTAGGAATATTATAATAAGTTTGGTTTTAATTCCCAAAAAACATATTAAAATTAACTTTTCTCCCATTTGTGTAATGCATATAACTAAACTTCCTTCCTACTGTGAGACAGTTTCATTTATTGTTATTTGTAAACAGCTTAGTAAAGATGCATAGTGGATTGGTCTAGAAACTCCTTGAACAGTTTCTTTTGAAATAACACTACATACGTTAAGCTCAATTACACATCCAAACAGCCACAACACACTTTTGGTAATTTATTCATTGATTTAACATAGTACCCAGAAGAGTCATGCCTGCTGTCAATTTTGTAATATATTATGTTTTAAATATACTCATGCTCACCCATGCACGCCATTAAGGTGTGCATAAACCTGTGTTTTTCTCTCTTGACAGCTATAAATGTTTGTTATTATTACACAAAACATATGTTCATGTTGTTTTTGTCTAAATTATTCTATCTGGGGCTATAAAGTTTTAATGTTATTAGTTGCCCTTAGAATTTTAATGTTTCACTGCTGTAACCTTCTTAGGATTTCTCTGCAATTAAATAGAAACTATTTCACTACAGCCTGGAAGAACAATATATTTTATACAAATAAAAAAATCCTTCTTGCTCCATTTTCTTCCATTGTAGTAAACTGTCTAGCTGACAAGGCTCTATACACTGCAGTCCTACCTGTAATATTTTCCAGAACTGAATAGAATACTGTACTTTCCTGTCATATTGTCATTAATAAAAAAACTAGCTTAAGTCATTTAAGATAGAAGGCAAGTCATAAGCAATTTGCTTTGAAAACCCTCTTCCTCTTGTTCTCTGTTGTCCCCTTATTCAGAAAATACAGAGGAACCTCAGTCAATGTAATACTTATACTATGAAAAAAGCTGAGGCTTTAAGAGATGGAATATTAATGTGAAAAAATAATTTGGAGAAATTTCTACTCTGTTTTCTTCTAAATAGCAGCAGTATTGGCAATAGGAAACTGGCTCCCCCACCTTTCAGTTTTAGAGGCCTTTTTTTTAAAGACAGTGAGCAGATGGGAATTCATCCAGGACATGAAAAGATATTTACTGCTTTTAAATTAGGAAAGGCCTCACTTAGGCTATTATTTTCTGCATACTGGGTTAAGGCATTATATGGACTTACTATTTTTCTTGTGTTTTGGACCAAAATAGAGTAAGTGATGTACAATTGTGCCATGCTGTCTTTAAACAGCTAACATTTTCTATCTTTTCTCTATATAGCACACTGGTATTTCTACTAGATTCTTCAGGCTATATTCCACAATCTGGCCATAACAACTATTCATGTGAAGAGGTACAAGAGTGGTCAGAATATTCAGAATAAATGAATTAGAAGATGCTCGCTCTCTTAAATTGGTTAGGCAAGATTTGTTTTAGGAAAAAGGAATAAGATATTTCTAAGTGAATTTGTGCAAAATACTTGAGATACTGAGAATTTGAACTGGAAGGTGTTTCACGAATCTTATATTAAAAACTGAGGAAGAGGCCATGCTTAATGGCATTAGTAACTATTAATGCTTAGTATTTTTGAAGCACAGCATATGTAAACATCATAATGCCTTTTGAAAAAATGTAATTTTCACAGAGAAAGGAATCTAGGCAAAGAAGAGGAAGAGCTTTCCCCACAGCTACAGTGCGAGTTGTTAGGCCAGCTGGAATTAGAATGCAGCAGTTTCATCTTCCAGGCCTGTGCTGAGCTCATTGAACCAGTAATTCACACTTTTACAGTAACATCCTTTAACATTTAATGTTTCCAGGACTCTGCCAAAAAGTTTTCTTTCTTTATGAAATTTAATTCTGTGCCTCCAAATTTAATTTGTCTTGTCTGTTTTCCTTGCCCTTCTTTAGCTGTTTTTCCATTCAAGTTTTTCATTTGGCTTCCATTATGGTCCTAAATATTTCTGTCCTATTATAATTAATTCTTTTTACTTCTTTTTCTACATGCCGTTAAAGAATTGTGTCTTTTCATCCCCAACAATATTTCTTGTTTTTGTTCCTCATTTTCCCTCAGCATCTCAAACCTGCCTTCAGAACCGCTCTCCTTTACAGGGCCACAGTTGCAGCTCACAAACATTATTTCATAGCATCCTAGTTTTCAAGATTTTAATTATATCTGAAGTTTTGCCAATTATACGGTGAACTTCTGCATTGGAAAGAATAAGACCACAGGCTTCTATACTCAGAACTGAAAAGCCTACAATAGAAAAAAATGTACCATTTGTTGAAGAATAAAGGGGGGAAAGCAGTGTGTCAAGATACTTGGTTAAACAATAATCTCTTACAGAGCACTCATTACTGCTAAATAATTGCCTGTGTTGGGAGAAAGGTTTCTATGTGAAGAGAGGTTCAAGAAGGTCAGTTATCTAGTGGTAATGACCGTAGCGGTCATTAAAGGGTATTAATGTTATTAAGAACAGAACTTTAACTTTTTACTGAAGTTTTTATTTAAATTATATTAACTTTGATTCAACTTTTAATTGAGGTGCAACCATCCAAATTCTATAGTCAGGAACCAAGAAGTAATGAACATAAAATTACATGTTCTTCTGATAGGCTGATGAGTCTTTAATATATTATAATTTCAGGAGTCTCTACAGAGCAGTTATTAGTATAAAACTATTCAGAAGTATTCTATTAGAATTAGGGCTGGGTGACTGATTCAGGAAAAAATCCCATCTTGACCTGGAGCAAATGTAGACAGTATATTATCTGAATCAAAAAGAACTTCTTTTCATAAAAATTGTTTTATGCAATCTCAAAAGACTTGCTAAGTTAAAGCAGTCCTCTGGTGCCTAAAATGATCTGGTTTATAAACCTGATGTGTGGTGGCAGCAGCACTGATTTCCTTCTGAAATTTATAGTTCCATACTAAGTTCAGTGCTTGTTGTACAGAGAATCTCATACTGAAAGTACATAAGGACAGTACTACTGTTGTCCTTTCAGACACTACAGGAACCAGAGTCAGGGTTTAGCAGGGGCTCCCAGGAACCTGAAACACCAGCTACTACATGGAAGGACTGAACTAGTACTGAGGACTCCTCCTGGTCCAGCTTCTTTTGTTGTATTTTTCTCTAGGACATTTCAGGAATAGGCTACTGAGTAAGTCTAAAGGGTTGAAGCACTAGAGAAGAGACGTGACACTAGAAAATTAACTCAGGGATCCAGCGTAGTATCACTTGTCATACCACCTTCTACTCTTGCAATAGAATTTTTTGTCCTTGTCTTTCAAACCTGAGGATACAGTAACATGCTGTAAAATAAAAAATCGAACCAATCATGCTACCAGAACAAAATACTAAACAGTGCTTCATACACATGGAGCAATAAGCAAAACCATGGATGATGTGTGTTAGGAGTTAATCGCATTGCCAAGTGCATGTCTGGGCAGGTGCTAATAGACTTGGGTAAGAAAGGAGCAGCATAGCCTGCTGAGGATTGCAAGCTGAACAGAATCCTCCATGCTGTCATGGCAACTTTTCTAGGTACAATTTCAGAGCCAAAAGCTTTATTGTATTTATGAAAACCCATGACATTGAGAGAGATCTAGCAGTCTTATAAAGTTGTAAGGAGGAAAGAATCTCAGGTTAAGGCATTTGTAACAAAGGAGAACATGCTATCCAAAAGATTTTTTGCCACTTTTATTAATATAAAACACATTAGATAAAGTGAATGTCAAACAGTAGTTTTTTATTGCATTATTACCGGAAAGGGTTGTTTTTGCAGTGAGGAAAAGTGCCAGTTGACCTTACTAGAGGAAAAATAAAACAACCTGGGTTTTGGAAATGTTCTCTGTGTTTCCAAAACTTCCATGATAATATTAAACTTTGAGTTCCATTGTTGATAATATATTTCTGTAGTTTCAACATGTGTTGTTATGTACCATCTTCTTCTACTAAAATCCTTTGAAGTTGTTTTATAATAATTACAGACTTGGGGAATACTTTGTATTAAATTGGTCTACTGACATTTTCTTGCAGAGAAATCTACCATAAGAACTGCTTATGGCTGTTTTCCTCTTTTAAAAACAAGTAAAGGGCTTTACATTTTTTGTAGGAAGCCAGGTTTGTGTCATTGAGACATGTCACATCATTATGAAAATATCATTCATCATAACACAATATAACAATGTGATCTACTGAGCTGCTGACTCCTCTTGAAAAATTGGAAAGTGGTGTGTGCATATTTCCATGCAAAGAACTACTTCAGTATTATAGAACATTTTCCTGAGGCTACCTGGTGGAGCGATCTAATGTATTACCCTTGTAACTGACGGAAGTTAGGTTCTAAAAAGCGATGTGCAAGTCTTTGTGGTTCTAATTCATAGGTACATGAAATTTACAAAAAATCATAGAAAAAAGTATTAATAGACATTCCATAAGGTCATTTAGGTTCTCTGCCCTGCCCAATGCACAAAAAGTTTAAAAGCATCTGAACTGTTTCTGCTGTTTTTCTGTTTTCTTACAATCAGCCAATGCTGGGTATTCTGTGACATTCAAAACAATTTCTTCCAGTACTTAGCAAACTTGAAAGCTTTTTCCTACTCTCCTGATTAAATTTACCCTACAGCCATTTATACACAGTTGTTCTTGTCCTTTCCCCAGAAGACAGAGAGAATTGTTATTTTGCCCTGTGTGGCAAGCTCTGATGTATTTGAAGATCACCATCAATTTGCTATTGTATTTCACATTGTATGGGCTTCTTCTGTCAAACTGTAATCAGAGTATAAAACTTATAATAAATGAAGGTCAAGATAACTTCCATGGTAAGCGCACAAAAAAAGAAGTGTTATCCTCTAAGGTCTAGGGTGTTTTAATACTTTGCTGTTCAAAACTCCTATTTTCTTATAACTCTCTGGGCAACCTCTTTATTATGACAAAGTTTCTTTTTCTTTGATGAATGTGTGGAAATATTCCTTGATTGTACAAGGAATGAACTCCTGCATTTAACTTGCTAGTAAACAAATGTTTACTCAAGGAGCTGTATACTTTATCTCCTATTCCAGTTGTTGATGCTCTAAATTCTCCTCATTGTGTAATGTACCTTCTTCTGGACCTTTAAGACAGCTGTTTTTAGTTTTTACTATGTCTGGAGTAGCTTCAATGTCAGTAACAGTTAATTTCTTTGGGATGTTTCATCCACAGGGTTCTCCTTTGAAGGAGACCTTAATAGAAGACAAATAGATGAGTAGGTGGGGAGGTGGAGCACTGACCAAATAAAAGCAAAAATACTTCATAGTATTAATCCCTGAAGTATTCATTATCAATGTTATGATCTTGTTAAAGATAAAGATTAATATAAAGTAGAGCTAAGAAAATTCTCAAAGACAGCCAGAAATATCCGTAGAAACGCACCATGATTAAGGATAACAAAAATTGTTGGTGGTAGGAGTGTGGAGAAATGGGGGAAAACAACAAT
The DNA here is from genome assembly GCF_048771995.1 of Taeniopygia guttata. Classification (NCBI taxonomy): domain Eukaryota; kingdom Metazoa; phylum Chordata; class Aves; order Passeriformes; family Estrildidae; genus Taeniopygia; species Taeniopygia guttata. The sequence continues at coordinate 38,728,107 of NC_133030.1, forward strand.
AAAACAATAAAAGGTGTAGACACTCCATGTGTGCATTGTGGTAGCTATAAATGAGAGGTCAAACTCATGTTTATTTGAATAGTTACAGTTCTTTCTCATTTGCCTGCTGGAATGGTGTAGTCTGGAGTAAAGAATTTGTGGAGAAGGAAGATTCAGCAGGCTGAATCTGATGAAAATTTGAAAAAAGCAATGATAAAAAAATAAGGAATAGAAGCAATATACAGCAAAATAATGGGTCAAAAAAATAAGGTTGCTATCTTTTCTTATTTAATGACCATCCTATCCAAGCAAGGAAGAGTGCTCTAAGCTGCACTGTATTACCTGTCATGAGTGGATATTGTTTTTCAGTTGTTAAAACAATGGGGAACATGCATGACACCACCAAATGATGCAGTTATGAATGTTACTGAAGATGTATCTGAAGAAGTTAAAAGTACAAAAACACAGCAGGAGTGAACAGGCTAAGCAGACCTAAAACTTATTTCCCTGGAGCAAACTGATGCTGCAATCAGAGCTCTCCTGGAAAAGCTCAGTTGCTCTCAGAAACTTTTCCCAGAGGTAGAGATAGAGGCTGTATGAGCAGTCTGGAATGAGTAATACTGCCCATCCTGTAGTAGTACCATGGCATATAGTGCATTTCATGTTTTCTGGGTTTAAAGTGTGCAATTAAAATTAAGGCAAATTTTCATGCTGTCTAGTTTATTTTAAGAATTTTCTGAAAGATCAGCTTGAGAAGAGTTACTTCCTTATAAGAACATTAATATTATCTTCAAAAGACTGGAAAAAAAGCACCCTTAAAAATCATTGACTGTATGAATGAGTCATCTTTTGACAACTCTCATATGAATTGCGCTCTCAGGCTCACGTGTGCTATGTGAGCAATATTGTCAAAAAAGTCAAATGACCACAAGTATTGATTTTTAACTTTAATTGGAATAGCTTAGTGTCACATGATATCTGGTTCCAATTTGTGACTTTGATTTGAAGGGATTGTGAACTAATCTTGCCATCACGTGTTACATTTGTAAACCAAAGTTTTAAATTGTGCTGATCAGACATATGTAGAAAATCACAGCTGCACTGCAGACTTGCACCTGCAATTTCATATTTTCTAGCCCCTATTCAGGGCACACATGTAAGCTATGAGAAAATTTATGGTGTGGGAAACCTATATTAGTAGTGTATACATTATATGTGTACCAGAAACAAGTGAATAGGAAGTAAGATTTAGTTCTATTTTATAGTTAGAGAATCAGAGACAAAGAGATGCTAGTATGACGAAGAAGCTCACATAGCAGGTCAGAAACAAAGCAAAATCAGATACATACGTCCTGACTCTCTGTGGCTCTCTATGACTATGCAAGTCCAGTCTGCTTCAATTTCTAGACCAGTGGTATCTACCTAAACATGGTAGAATATAGTGCAATTTATCTTCAATTGGCAAAGAGTGCTAGAAGAGCTCCCACAGGGAATGGTCAGCAGTGATACTGTTTCTTTTGCATTTAAAAGTTTGTTTACATGGTGAGCATGTAGGAAATCTTACTAAATTTATGAAGTTACTGTGCAAAAGCTAAAGAGCATTAAATTCCCATATGGATGCTATGAAGTCACCGTGGCTTGCTCTGTCTCCTTTGAGAAGGATTAAGCTACAGTATATTAAGGCCACTTTAGTCCTGAATGAGTGTCCACGAGTGTTAATGCACTTTAACTCACACACATTAGTTTTGAAGCATTAGTTAATTAATCTTCCTAATCTTTTCCCCTATTCTAGTAAGGGCATGGAGAGCTTCCAGAGATGTTGATTCCCAAAGCAACAGTGTATTCATTTTTTTTTTTTTTTTTGCATCTCTCCTAAAATGACATTTTCTGAAGGCACATATTCTTAAATATTTCAAGTTCTGTATTTAAACACATGATTTCTAAATGTGCAGTTTTATTATTTTGCTTATTTAAACTTCAAAAGCTCCATCTCTAATAGATTATGTATGTTGACATCATAATTGTGTCAGAGTAGAACTCAGTACAATTCAGTAAATGGCAATCATTTTTAAAGGGGGAAATGTCTCAAAAAGTACACAGAGTTACATATACATTTTCCACAAAACACTATGATTTCAGACAAGTATAAAGAGACTTTTCAATAGATCCTACATCAGGCATACCTGTATTTAGAACAGAAAAATAATATTGCAAATAAAGAATGAATTCTAGTAGGTACAATTGTTATTATCCATAATAAAAATAATTCCTCTAAAGGTGTTTGTAAGTTGGATGTTGAAAAGTAGCCAAATGGACATTAATTTAAATGGAATGAAAGAACTGTATGAATGAAAAAAATGACAAATTGGTCTGAGTTCATTTATCTGTGATTATTTTCTTAAATGTTCATCTTGAGTGCAGATATTTGAATAGGAAGCTGTCTAGCTATAAAAAGGGACCTCTGAAAATCCTCTAGGTTTTTTTTCCTGCTGCCTAACCTAATACTGTGTAATTGATAAAAGTAACACTCTGATAAAACTGTCTGAAAAAATATGCTTGTTTTCTCCCATTCCAGACCAAGATATATCCAGAACATTACTTTACAAAGCTTTTTATGTTGTTAAGCAGATATTAATTTATCCCCTTGTATACTTTGTTGCTCAGATTGTGGCCCATACAGGAAAAAAAACCCAAAAATGAACAGAACAAAGCCCCAAAATAAAACCAAGATAAAGTCTGAAAGGGGAAAAGATAACGCTTTATTCATCATGCATGCAGAGTTGTCTGTTCATTAAAGTATACCTATAATTAAAAACTTAAGTTAATTAAGTTTTTGGTTTTTTATATTCTCATTATCATAAAAGAGAAGAAAATCGGAAGGGATCGTAATGTCTCAAAACTGTTGCTAGTTGGAAAACGTTCCACCTTTTTTCTCACTGAAAAAGTAGAGCATGATTTTTCAAGATAAAAACTGAAATATTGTAGGTCACAATTTATAATTAACAATGGTTATAAAACATTGTTGTAAAGTACTCTTTACAAAACAACAAAATATATTGTTAAGCAATGCAAACAACTGTCCAGAAAATGAATAGACAGTGTGACTTCTTGCTCTGCAGGTTGGTCCTCCATATACTTTTGTGTCCTAACTGATTTTTTTCCAGTCCTAACATTGCTTTGTGCAAAGGAATAAATCAATTACTGCTGGTGACCATAGTTTGACATATGGAAAAAATTAATGTTTTCACCTCTAGGATTTAATCTCAATGATGAATGTAATATATTTGAGACTGTCTGTTTTCCAAAATATATATTTTTAACAACACATTGAAAAAATGGAATCTACATGAATCCTCTTTTACTCATCTTTTTACTCCTTTTTCTTATCTTCTTTTACTCAGCATGAAAAAATTTGCATTCAATTAATTTTAAGAAGTAGGTCTGAATGGGTTTGGTAATAACTGCTATTGACAGATTTGTACTTAACACTAGTACCAGATTTTGATGCCTTTTGCACCTGAAGTTTCATCAAAAGAATCTTTCTAATGAACTTACAAACACAGGTAATTTCTGAGAAGGAAGTAAAGCTGGTTTTTACAGATCCTATGGGAATGACAGTGTTGAAAGGAAGTCTTAGTTTTGCAAGCTGCCATTTATATACCTTATATCATTATTCAGCTTGTAATAACACAGGAAAGGCAGCTAAAATTCTAAAATTAAATTCTTTACTTGGAATTGTTTAACAAGTGATCTTTGCTTTTTTTCTGTGTGTTAGGTGTTCTTGTTTCCAAAAAATTAAAAGAAAAAAAAATCTATTGCATGTTGCAGTTTAAGTGCTCTCAAATTATTTAAAGCAAAAATAGGGGTGAATGAAGAAATTTTTAAGTTTTGAACCAATTTGTTTGTCTTCTAAGTATAACAAAGCTTTTCTGAGCACAGGCCATTCACCACACACACACACACATGTGACACACAGGCACATCTATGGACACACATGCACATGGAGACAGACATGCAAAGACACATTCCCATGAAGAATCAAATCCCACAATTACGAAAAAATCCTATTCCAAGTGGCAATGGACAAGGGTTCTGGAATGGTGGCTTCACTTGGTTCTTATGAGGCTCCTCAATGTGCTGCTGAATTTTTATAATTAGCTGGCCCATGGTCCTAGATGTGAAAAAGCCATTGCCACCAGTTATTAGCAATTAGGTATAACATATCTGTTTATTGTCTGAATTATGTACAAAGAAATATCTTTCTGCATAAGAATTTCTTCATCTGCAGAGACAGTTTCTACTGACTATTAGCAAGTGCATTATTTATGTCCAGTTTGGTCAGTTCTGCATCAGGAACTGCTAGGCAGCCTCTGATCCTACCAGGTTATCCATCCAGGATGCAAGCACTTTGAAGTGTACAAGTAGTGTCTGTTAGTTGGTCTAGGCACAGCAGGAGCTGTCTGCAGGAATTTCTGGAATTGAGAGTCCCACCTGGAGAGCTCATGAAACAATTAGCGTAGTGCTTTTTTGTGAAGGTGGCAAGGCAGTCAGGCAGTTGCCTCTTAAGTTGGTCTGTTGTCTCCAATCAGCCCATTATCCCTGTTCCGAGACTGGGCAAGGTGTTTCTGAGCCATGCAGGACTTCATGACTAAGTGCCAGACCCATGATGTCCTTGATTTCCAGATGCACCATAATTACAGCTTTAGCACAAAGCTGAATTTTGTCCTTATATTACAACTGTATCTTAAATTCCATAGCCTTTGCCACAAATCTCTGATGTGAATGACTAATTTAACATAGGAAGAAATTAAATATTTCTTGCGAAGGTGTGAAACCATGAAGAAAAAAGAATTACAGAGGTGTTAGTGTGTAAGAAACAAAATTCTTTGGTTTGTCATATTAAAATATAAGCAGAAAAGAAAGAGGATTTGTATTTGTGTATTTCATTGTCTTATTCTATTTATGTATCTGTCACTCCAAAATCTGGACTGAGCACACAATAGAGATTAATTAAAATCAGAGTTACTTCAGAAAGAGCTTCCTATAATAGAGCTGTATTAGTAAATTAGTTGTGACTAATAGTCTTTTGTAGATGGATTAGAGGAATGAATTAAAATGTAATCTGAAATAGCATTGATAGAAATTATGTCTGATAAATCCAAGGTAACTTCTATCCTTGGCTGGAAATAGAATGCCATTATGCCATTGTGTGCTCCTACAGGAACATAGACTACAAAAAGTAACTGTGGTCTAGGCTGTTCACTTACAAAAAAACCATTAATAATAATAATCACAAGCACAAACAATGCCCACTTATTGATTAGTTAAGCCTGTCTTTGGATTCTACACACCTGATGCCCTCTGCTTGTGTATTTATACCAAGGCACAAATTAGGCTAATATTATATGTATATGTATGTATGTATGTACATATTTTCTATTTATAATACAGTGTTTGTCAGTGTCTAAGGGGTTTTGATAATTTAATTAATTTCTATGACTATTTATTACTACTTATCTGGTCAGAAAATTCCAAGTAATTTTTTTTTAAAGAGCTCTATTTTGTAGAGGCAGATGCGGTGTTCCTCTTAAAATTCACTGCTATAGGTTATTACTGTCAGGATATTGTCCAGATTAGTTTTCATGTGAGAATAATGCATGATATAATAATTTTATAAACACTTTTTTGGAATATAATAAATCCAAGACAATATAATATAAACTTCAATCCATTAATTCCAGAAAACTTCTAAATTAAGAAATAACATTTCTGTACATACAAAGATGACTAATAAAAGTATTCAGATTGCACATATCAAGTTTCTGAAAGACCTTTCACAAACGAAAGTTGTTTGGACTTCTCAAATAACTTGCAAGCTTTCAAGGTCTGTTTTGAAGGACCATCGTGAAACTAGTAAGCTAAAAGCATCTTGTATCATTAATTCACTGTTTGAACACCAAAACCAAAGTTTACTTTGGGACAAATACAAAGTTTAGCAACTTCATTGTTTCCATGGAAGGCTGTTTCAGACTGAACACTTTTCAAGTCCCAAAAGCATTATGTATTTAGACATTGGAAGCAAGGGCGATTTTTTTGAAAGAGATAGGTTTAAAGGGAGATTTGTATGAGGATTCAACTGCTGCTTGACATATAGGATTTGGGAAGCTGATGAAAGCGTCAAGAAGTAGTACGAAGAAAGTTTAAAGCTGGGAGTGGGACTTGACAGAAGATGAAATTCACTGCTATGGGAAAGGCCAGCACAAAATCTATACATCACTTAGATCTTAGTTAATCCCTCAACGTTGGGGTTTATATAGCTATGAACTGTTTGAAGAAATTATGATGGAGCTTAAGTGGGACTAATGCAGAGCACTGATCTTGTGCCAACTCACCATAAAATGAACACTTACCATATGGAGAAGGATTGTGGTGAGTCTTAGGAGTCATATGGAAAAAAAAAAAAAAAGTATATATATATATGTAAATGAGAGTACAGGTATGGAAGAAGTCAAATGATAAAGACTTTGAAAATATAACAGGGTTAAAGGAAAATATATTAGGAAGTATAAAGAAAATAATATTTCCAGATGTACCTTCTTTAAGTAAATGACAAGTTATGAGTCTCCTCTGACTAACATAAAAATGAAATTAAAATTAAAAAAATATGATCTCTAACACCTATCTTGTTTATACTAATCAGGGTTAGCTTTATCCTAATCAACAATCTTAGATTCAATCTGAATAATATTTCATTAGCTTTTCAGATCTACCTTTCCTGTCTAGGTCTAATTATATCTAATGGAATGTAGCTCAACTCACTATATTAAATCATTAAAAAAACCTTCATCATTTTAAATAATTATGGGGCCTTGGGAAAGAATAGTCCCTCCTTCTCCTAAGACCTTAAGGGCTTGCCCCAGATACTTGTCATCATTTTTCTCCAGCCTGTTGTAAGTCTGGAAAGAAACTTAATATATCTATTTTCATTTGTAACCATCTATAAACAGCTACATGAGTAAAAACATAAACATCTGTTCTAATCAATCCTTAGAGAAAGTTACTTATTCATTGAATTCTGCATTCTCTGAGATTGAGAGATTCATTCAGTTATAATACTTTTATCATATACTTTTTTGTCTGTTCAATGTCTTGCATATTTTATTATTTATAAAAGGATTAAAGCCTGCCTTGACCTGTATTCTAATAGGCTATCTATGAAATTGCCAAAATAGTCAGTACCATTTACCCATGCTGTAAATATTAGAAATAGAGACATATATCACTTAAGGGATGTTTGCCAGAGCAAGATACAATATTAAATAATAAGCTGAAAGAAAAAGTTCAAAATATTTTAGAAATTATTAGTCCCAAGCAAATCAGAAGTCTATACAGTGAGAAGGAGTCCCTACTGGAGGATCTACAGAAAAATGTAGCATACTGGTTGATCCCAGGATATATCCTAGATATTAGGAGAGCAGTGAAGCAGAAGTTGGAGAATAGTGGAAGATGCTTGAGCACTATCAGACAGGCTCAAGAAAATTTTACATTTGTATTTAATCTCTTCATGTTTGAGTAGCTGTTATCTGTGTCACGTTTTAGGGGCTAAAAATACACTTAAGGAATTCCCAAGAATTTAAGGAATTCTGGGGAAAAATGATATTGCAGGTTTTATCACTGCTTATTTATCTTGCTGGCAACTATAATTCTGTATGTGTGGCTGTTGTATTGTGAAGTCAAAAGAATAAAGCAGTAAAACACAGTAATTCTATATTTTTATATATTAAAGTTGGAGACCCCAACTGTGTCATTCTAAGGAATCTTGTCTTGAGCTTAGAAATTGTATCTGTTAATGTGAAGAGGCACAGAAGTCATGTTAAGATATTTATGCTGAAAAAAGTGTTTCCAGCTCTCTGACCATTGAAGAATTCAGCTCTATCATTAAGAAAAGAATTGGTTAAGAGTAGATTTTTGTAAATGCACTATCATTTGTAGAGACAAAGAGAACAGGACATCATTAATAGTCTTTTTGTTTGAGGGAAGCTATTCCAAAGCATAAAAAGCTGCTCAGCTAATTAACTACGTATCAGTATTACTTTACTTGGGGTTTTATTCATGTTTTCAAACTAACTTTACTGCTATTTCGTTCTTGTTATACTTGGCTACATACTGATGATAAGAGAACAAAATTAACATGAAAGATTATATTGCAGTGGTTGGGTTCATATTTTGTAACTTTAGCAGTGCCCTTTTGGAGCCTTGCCCTTATTCTACACTTGCATTCAATAATAGGCTTGCAGTCAGAAACATCATATTTGCACAGTTTTGACAAAACTGTCATTGGTAGAAAAATTCTGTTTCTGTTTAAAATTTTAATATAACTCCTTGCCTCCCTCTTTCAGTCAAAAGAAGAATTCCCTGATACTTCCTGTCTGTAGCTGTCTATTTTCCTCATATATTTAGATTGTAAATTTAATTCAAAAAAAAATGCAAAAAGGAAATCCTTGAAGTTAGATATCTACCTTTTAAATGGATGGTACCAATAGCAGAAAATTGGAACAATGCCCATGCATAAAACTTGGAAGTTACTTTTATGTTATACTATGTAAAAAGCTGTGTCCTGACTACACATAAAAGTGAATAGTTTAAAAAATTGTTGAATAAATCCCAATAATTTTATAATGAAGGCATTAAAGTATGAATAGTAGTGTGAGTACATGTCCCAGGGTAAATGCATGATGGGAATAGTGGTATACTTTGGAAAATGGTCAGCTCAACAGAAAAGTCAGCTATGTTTTCAGTCTTCATTGTTTCATTGTTTTTGTTCAAACTACCACAGCTGACATAAATTAATGTGCATACAAAACTTCTAATATGGTTAAAGAATACATGTATAATATATGTAATAGATATATATAATATCCATAACAATATATAAAGAAAGGAAGGAGAAATTTAAGGTTTTCTTTCTCTTTGAAACATACTTTTATTAAAAAAAAATTTTGCTGAAAAACTACTATTGGTCTCTAGGTTAGGGCCAGGAAAACAGGCTCTCCTTTGCTCAGAAAATTCTCCTTCTCACTGGGTGATAGATGTGCAACTCTCTTCTCCTCTGGCATAATGAATCCCACATTTCTGATTCTCACTGCCCAGCTTCAGCAGAAAGAGCAGACAATGCCTCTCATACAGTATAACTATCTGAGCAGTTACTGTAAGAAATCAAATCACTATTTTCAGCTTCCCAAGAGAATGCTGTAATTAACAAGCTATCAAGAAACAGATTAATTGTAGCAGCTTCAACCCCAGATTTTTTTTTTTCAAAGAAAACAGTGGTCTACATTTCCCATAGAGCAACATAGAGGGATATCTTAGATACATTTTGTATGTGCAGGAGGCATTTTATGGTCTGAATTCCAGACCTCTGTAACCTCTATCTGAGACTTTGAGGTGACAGCCAGAAATTTGGCCTTTCTTCATCATTTCCTATTGATTCCATTTTTAATGTTATGCTCAGTACACTGAATGTCTGAAATCCCTTTTTGCTACCCAAATATTTCCATGCTTTGCAAGGAGAAGTTGGCCACCTTGCCTGCACTTCAAACTCTGTTTCTAAATTCCCTCCCATGTGTGTTTCTTGATATGGGTCTGATATGTCTCTCTAATTTTACACAGCTTTTAGGTACATGCTATTCAACATGTGTATACATCATGGTAAATTCAGGATTTTAGTTACAACTTTGGGCTGAAAAGAAGATTAAACAGCAGGGAGCCTAATATTAAAGTGCTGAATTGAGTAGGTGTAAGTCAACAGAGGGTTATGCATAAAATTTTTCCTGACCTTGTAAAGGTCACTTAAGTAAAAATATTCAGACCTAAGTGTTTAAGACTGCATACTTAAATCAACACTTCAATGCCTGAGTATCTCAGGCTTTTTTGGCAAGAGCTAGGGCTGAGAGGGACTAGTTCTGACAAGCAGACTACTTATTGTAACATCCAGGTAATAGTTTAGCTGAATAATTGTAAGTCTGAATGTTTTTATCTTATTATCCATATCAGTTTGTCTCCTGGAAAAAGGGTTTTCCTTCTGAGGTCCTCTAAATATCTTTACTGTTTGTTGGTCTGAAGTTTCACTGCATTGAAGAGGAAAATAAGGTAAAGAATATGAATCATAAATATTCAAACAATATACAGGGACAGCTATATATCAGCTATGTATGTGCATATTGTTTATAATCTTCTTAACTATTATTAGCAGTAGCTTTTCCTGTCAGCCACCGTATGAATAACTCATGGTTATTCAAAGTAACACACCATCAAAGTTTATCCATTTTCCTGTAGATAGGCCGGGGGGTTATCATAGGAAAATACTCCTGGACCTGGCCTTCCATAGCCTAATTTATAATTTGTAATTTTAAATTTTACTCTTGTTGCCTCTCCAAGTTGAAATATTTGGTACATATAAATCACCCTGTCTACTTCCAAGATAATGTTCATTGCATAACCATACCTTTTTCTGATAGTAAGTAGGAACCGCTTTCTGTTCTCAGCTACACAGAATCTGTCCAGTTAGAAAAAGAGAATATCCTCCCTACAGTGGTCTGGTCCTCAGGAGATCAGTAGTTCAATTTTATATTCTCTTTTCCTGTAGGAATATTCAAATGTGTACTAAGCAAGATGCTGATCTTCCCTACTTTTTAAATATACTTTACACATCCTCCTCAGAATTCCATTTTCCCTGATTTACTTAATTTTACTTTTACTCCCTCGTAATCTTATGATGACATTTTCTTTGACAAGGGGCTGGATACTCCTTCACTTGGAGACCAGCTGAGAATGTCTAATGACATGAAAGGTTTTCTGGGAGTTCTCACAGGGCTGCCAGCACTGAAGATATAGTTAGCATAAGCACCACTGTATTCAGCTGAAGAAGTCACAAAACAGTCAGCTCTGTTAAAGATTTATTTTGTGTGGCAAATAGTGAAGCTAAATCCTTTATTATTATCTTGATCATAAAATGTTCACAAGCACATTACTTATGTTTACACAGTTCCCCTATAAAAGAAGAATATCTGCTTTCCCAAAAGACTGTCCTTTCTAAAGGTCAAAAGAAGTCACTACCATTCTGACACTCTGTACCAAAAAAAAATAGAGCAGAAAAAGCTGTTATTAATTCCTATGCATAATTCTGTGCACATTTTAAAAAGCAGTAGTGGCTAAAGCTTAATTTTAGCCGATGCCATTTCATGCTAATGCTGGAAAAGTACCTTTCAGTAAAATGACTAGAATAATCAAGAATATTGTTTATTTCTCCCTTTGCAACAGTGCAAATGCCACACTGGCAGTCTGAATCCAGACAGTCCTACATTCTGGAAAGGGTTCTGTTTTGCAGTTAAGTCTTGGCATATTTCTATAATAGGCTACAAGAGATCTCAGTATCCAACTATCACTATTTTTTCTCTTGTGTTTATATATTTTTTTAAATTATATTTATTTCTAGGTACTGTCTCATGATCCCCAAACTATGCTGCTATGCCGTAGTCCTGAGCATTTAATATTAGTTTTTGGGAAAATTAATTGTAATGAAATAATGAGATAAAATGTAACAAAAAAAAAAAAGGCAGTTTCTTTAAAAGAAGAATATACAGGTATATATTGTGTTTGCTAGCAAACATAAAAGAAGAATTCAGATAGCCAAAGAACACAGGCTTCGAAAAATACTGTGGTGCTGCAGTCACTTAAAGACACTGTTGCTGAGGTACTTTGGTGCCCAAACATCCCAAGGGTCTACAAACCTATAGGTGCTTTTTAAAGAAGTGCCTGTACAAATTGGGAACTGATGTCACCCAGAAAATAGTGGGAATTTGGACACATGAATATGTAGTTGTGAACTTCTCAATGTTAAAATCTTCATCTTGCAACTGCTTATTCCTGAGCAGATACCTACTGACTGCAGTGGAGCTTTCTACACTGGGGTCCACATGGGTTGGTCTGTCAATTTGCAGCAGACTGCAGGAATGGAAGATAAAATTTAGAGGCATTCAGTTTCTGGGAAGTTCTCACAATGGAAATTGAATTGAAGTGGTAAAAATTTGGGCTGATTTAGATCAACCATTTAAAAAGTATTAAGTCAATATGAAAGAATAATAAATAAGAATTGATGATAATTGTGCTCTTTCTTGGTGTGTAAAAGTTAGTGTGGGCATAAATAGCTTTTAAATGATTGAAAATGCATTATCAGTAGAAAGAAAATGTTTCAGTGTCAAGAGCACATCAATAAAGACATGGAAACAGCCAGGGAAACTTTACTGAGCAAAAGAGATCATTCATCCCACCAAATGAACAGGTAACTTTAACTGACACATTTTCCCTTGCCTCTTGCATAAATGCTCAGAAAGAGCCTGTGGCATAAATTCAGCGAAATGCTTAAACATGCACTAAACCTTAAAGCATGGATGTTGCTGCATTGACCTTGCTGAAGCTGCTCACGAGTCTAAAGTTCCTCACTCCACTGGGGCCAACAAACACTGCAGTTGAAGGACTGATTAAAGACAAAGGTTTTAGTGCAACCTTCAGTTCTGGGTATAGTGAAGATAGTTATATTTACCAGTAGTAGTTAAGTTCCTGGGTGTTCCAATTTTTCCAGGCTTCTTTTTTTCAGAATAAGGAATTTTCAAGTCCCAGTAGTACAGCCAGAAGATGTGTCCAGTATTTAAAAATTAATTAAAAAAAAAAAAAAAATCTTGGCTTGGATTATTTAAGAATAAAAAAATGCTAATGCAGCACCAAAATTATAAATAGAATAAATTATGATACATAACTGTTGTAAGCATTAAATCCTCTTTGATATTAAGCTCACATCTGTGTCTGATCATGAAACTGTTAAAATTAAACAGAATTATCTGTAAGGCAGTTTGGATACTTTTTAAAATTTAACCCTACTAGTACATGCATTTTGAATTGTAGGTCTCTACATCTGCATTATGGAATGTCTAAATTCCTTGTGACTGTGTGTTCAGCAAAACAGGAAAGTGTTGTGGTGCTCTTGTTTACAAAAAGCCCCTCAACAAAAATAGAGGTATCACATTTTCCAGTGTTCCTTTCGATGGTGAATAATTCTCAAATTTTATGTTAGCATCCTGCTCCATTAACAGCCATAAAATACATTTTCTCACACTTAAAATGAAAAGGTCTGAAAAATCTTCTAGTATACAATCCCTGAACACAGGTAGCCTGAAGGTCTCTCCTGAAGAGCTGGCTTTTATGCACTGGACCCTGAGAGGAACAAAAGACAGTCTATACTTCCTTGATAATAAACTAACTGCTCAGTGTTGAATTGTTGCACATCTGCTGTTGAAGGTGGCTGAGACAATGTTTGGGTAAGACACTGTCACCTTTCTTGCAGCTACTGTGCTATTCCAGTACATTTAAAAAAAAATAGGGTAGAATCCTCTTTTGGTTTTGAAAGAAACTTACTCCTTTTTTGAAAGAGCTGTAAGCGTAAATTTTAGCTTTCACCTAATCCTAACTGCTTTCAAAATGCTTATGCTTTGCAATCCAGAGTCCCAGTGAACATATATTGTAAGCAATAGCTAAGAAAATCAGTCTTTTAACATCTTTTAAATTAGTTGCCATCTATTTCTGAAAAGCTAATATCCAAACTAGCAACAGTAAAGATGTCCAGGTTTCAATGAAATATATTTCATAAATTAGCTTCTCATTGCACTGATTTAGCATGCCTAGCAGGTGAAAGACAAAAACATGTGTTATCTTCCCTAGGGAACCTTCAATGAATGTCATTCTAGCTTCATATGTCTTTCTTCTTTCCCCTTCTTGAACTGATATAAAATTCTAATGTGTGCCCTCTGGTTCCATCTTCATTGAAATCTAGCAAAACCGCTGAAGGTAAGATAGTGGCAATGGTGCATGAAAAAAGGGAAAAGGAATACAGTGATTCATAGCATACTTGAAGAAAGTTGCTGTTGTTAACAGCACTACTTTTGTGTGTAGACAGGTTAAAATGTGTCATATATCAGTGTTAAAAATAAAGTTATTCATCTTAGCTATTTTTTCAAAGTTTTGGAAAAAAAAAGCTATAAAACCTATGCCATGTGCATCTTTAAAAATTATTTCACATATCTCTGAAAACAGACAAATTCAATTGCTCCCAATGGTAACAACAGTAAAGGCATCACTTTTACATGGATTTGCTTATGTAATTTCTATAGTTTTGAATAGCGATTGCTATTTACCAAAAAGCTTCAACAGGTTCATATTTTCAATCTTTTTTTGTCCATGGACATGAGTTATTGGATTAAGTGACATATTTTTTATTTGCATTATTTTCAAAGTCGTCATTGGAAGTAGACATGGAAAGCAATCAATAGATCATTGTTGTCAGAATTTTAATTTATAGGCACCACATGGTCAAAAATTCTGCTGTAACTTAGCAGATTTGCACAAAAGAATATTTAACCAAATAAAGCAAAATGATCCTGTTAAAAATTGAGCAAATCAACAGTAGAAAATTAAATAAAAATAACACAATACTCTATTTCCCTGGATAATGAAAATGAAGCAAGCAATAAAAGAGTAATTCAGAAATAAAATGTTATGACCAAATTCTTTAGTCCTTCTCTGAAAGAGGACAGGAATGTGTCTTGGCACTTGGTATGTCAAAGAAGCAGAATCTTTACCAAGAGATTCGACAGGCCTTGCTGCCTTCACTGGAACAGACACAGGCTGTGAAAGTTGGCAGGTCCAACTTTACCGTTCCATTTCACAACTAGAGCAAAAAGCAGTAACAGCCTCATCTGGCAAACCTATACCTGTGGAAACAAGTGATCACTGGAGTAGCTGCCATGAATTTGGAAATAGACCTATAGGAATTTTTTGTATTAGTCCATTTGTCCACTTGGTGTGCTGCCTACTGAACTTGCACCGTCACAGAAAACTTCACAAGTAAAATTGTGTGCAGTGCTTCAAAAATATAAAATGAACACATCAGGCAAGTAGGACATCCAGTGACTCCCAAAAGGCATTATCATGCTACACAATTCATTTTCAGCTCCTCAATTTAAGTCTTCTGCAGCTCACAAATGCACAAGCTGGTCTTGGGGTTTTGTCACTTCCTTTTCACCGTCATTTGCTGAAAGCCAACATTTGCTGAATGACCATACAAAAGCCACTGTTATCTAACTGTATTTCGGGCTTGCATGATATTTTAGAATAACTGTAAAGAAATGGAGGTCTGGAGACAAATGTTTGGAATAGGAATATTTTAATTAATTCATTGGACTTGGAATAAGGCTATGAATTTTTTCTGCATTAAGCACTTGAGGAATGAGGGGAGAAATATAAACTGTACTGACTATGTGAAATAGATAATTAATGTGTTTTTGACAAGACTAAGAGTCCAATATCATATCTGTAGAGGAGAGATTTTCTCTTTTTCAGACTTGAAATAAAATTACCTACTGCAATTAGTCTTTCCATAAAAGTAATTTTTTTGTTAGATTTTGGATTCATATTTAAGGAGCATTCAATTCACAAGTAAATAGCAGAAAAAGAAAAATAAGTAGATGTGAGGAGCTTGAGTCACCAAAACTTTTAAGCAAGTCCATGACTTGAAGTGGTAACTATGGAAATAATACTATTGCCCTTCAATGGGACAGATGTATGCTTGAAGGTAAGCATGTCTTTTACAGAATTAGGGCTTTAGCTATTTTGTTTGTGTTTTTATTAGGAAAGTACTGTTACTTTCATAGAGAATATTCTAGATAATATACTTTATAGCTAGCAAGTGGTAACAAAATATGCTCTTTATAAGACCCCATTATAAGACCACATTATTACTGTATCCTTATACAAATTATACAAACCAGTAATTTGATTTTAATCACTTTCTCACTAAAATGGAAAAAGTAGTTCTTCAGTGGAAGGTGGTCCAAATAGAAACCAGAACTTACATCAGTAAGACTATTGGATAAGAAAACAGTGAAATAATCACACATGGTATATAATTTTTTGAAAATATATTTTAATAATTGTTTGCTGATTATAAATGGAACTGAATCTTTTTTTTCCAGTAATATATACAGAAAATAAATAATTTGCAAAAGGATTCCAGCTCATACTAAAAGTATTTATGGACACACTGCAGAGAGTTTGGTTAATATTACTAATAATGCATCCAACATACTTGGAGGGACTCACTCCATCTTTGTTAGATTAGGGTTTCTAAATGGCTGGTAATGGATTCAAGTGTACAGCCAAATGAAGCTGCATTACTCATAAGCATATGTATTGTCATATTCAAATGTAGTAATGCAGTTAATCCAGTTAAGCTTCAGCCCTTCTTAGTTCTTCATTCATGAGATGATACCTTTACAGCAAAAGCAAATAAGTAAAAAGTTTCTTTTACCCCAAATTAAAAAAAAACACAACATTTTTTAAATATAAGTTTGAAGTTAGTCTTCCACAGATAGCCAATTAAATTATGCTAAAAATGACATTTTTAATTAAACACCAAGGTAAGCATAAATGGATTTCAAAATAATTAATCAAACATCAAAAAATTGAAACCTTTTTCTGCTTGAGCAGCAGAAATGAAAGAACCAGTCTTCAGGTCTCATAGAGATTCAATCTAATTTAATTCTCTGTCTTCTCTAAATAAACATTCCTAAAACCTTTTTTTCATCTGGGGGAATAAGGATGAGAGGGGTAATCAATATTTCTAGCATTTTAATTAAAACCGTTAGTGGAATAAATCCATTTAATTATCAGTTAATGAAATACAAGGTCATTTACCTGACAGGAACTTTGAAGGTGGATTACTAGCTGGAATAAAGTAGAAGAACCCAATGTCACAGCCATTTAGCTTCTGTCAAATTTAAGGTTAAAATCCTTTTAGACTATTTAACCTATTCTCTACCATTTTCTATTATGTATGTCAATTGGCAAAGAAATACATGATCAAAACTGGCCTGTCTTTACTTTTTCTCCAGTTTCTGCTAAGTTTTCTAGATGTCCTTTTCCATTCTTTTGTCTAGAGAGATGCAAAATGCCCATGCATCCTGGGGTATTTTGACTTATTGCAGGTCTTTTCCTTGAATTAAATTAGCATACTGTGCCTAAAGATTATACAGAAATTATTACCAATTAACAAACTAAACACAGATGTAGTGTTTATATTTATTAACAGGAACTGTTGTGCTTCTCTATATTTTTTTCCTTATGTATTGAAGAAAAATAGGTAAGTTTGTTAAAGAGGCTTCTTAATGTGATGTTCTCATTAGATGGGTAAGAAGGAAAACGGAAACAGAAAGTGTTCTCTTTCAGTACAGCAGCAAACTTCCCATGCTCCTGATAATGTTTCAGTAGGACAGCAAATCAATTGGAGAACAAAAGTTCTGCCAGAGGCACAAATAGTGAATGCCAGCATTGGCTAGCAGCAAGACCAGCACAGAAAGAAAAATACTCTTTCCAGGATCCTGGCACAGCCATGCAAACACAAGTGGGAAAAAATCAACATATAAGTAGATTGCTTCTACTTTGTGGTATGATTTTTTAATTCAAGGTTGAATTTATGTAATTAAAAAGGGTTATGTGCAACTCAGGTAGATATGAATTAGAAGATCACACTTCTCTATCTTTAAAAAGTGCCTCTCAGTGTGACTGTTTTTGATGTTCCAGTGTCTATACTATGTAATTTTAAACATAAAAAATAAAATGTAGGATTAAAAAATTGATTTAGTAAGCTAACTTCCAAGGTGAATTCTATTATTCACTGTTACTTTTTTAAGTGTAAGTCACATTTGCCAAATTAGCTATAAACCTTCAAGAAACAACAAAAAAAAAAATAGTTATAGAAGATGCTAGCTATGTATTTTATTAGCCTAAGAAAGGTAGTGGTTCTTAACAGAAAGACATTGGGTGCTATATAGTGCACACTTTAAATTTTTAATCATTACAGAAGTGTTCCAGGAGTGTTTAAAGTTGGGCTTCAGAACATGTCAAACCCTATAGGGTACAAGATTGCTCTTAACTTTATTGTGTTAGGAGAAGTATGAATCATAGATAAAGGAGGCAAAGTTTAGTGTTTTGCATCAAACCACCTGCTAGAGTCAGAAATAGACAAGAAATCTTCAGGGATGGCTCTCAGCTCAACCCAAGGTAGGTGTTTGGTTGCCGTAGACATGACACTGCTGTTTGCACCTCTCTGTGTCATGGTTCACCTATAGCTACAAATGACTAATTTGTATTGGAAGGAGTGTCAGCTAGTACCAGAGGGCAAAATCCACTTCCCATAGGGAATAAAATAGATTTTGTAACCCCAGCCCTTCCTTCCTGCAGCTGTGTTGGAGAAGCAAGGCTGATATTTCAAGTTCCAGCCCAAGTTAATAACCAAACATGATACTGTCCTGTTTATCTCAGGATAAATGTGGCCTACATTATTTTTGGAAAATGGAAATTCACTGACTTTTCTGAATTTGCTTTGCTTGCAGCCTCATATTGTAACTAACCCCATCAGTTATGCAATGATATGAATTCCCTATCTTAAAAATGTGTAGAATATTAGTGTCTAGAATCCTTGTTTTTAAAATTATGAATTTAGATATATATTAATTTTGTCACATGATTTGTAAGAGCATGTTCTTCTTGCTTGAAATAATAATAAGAAAAATTCCATTGACTTTGACAGAATGCAACCCATCCTTCATTCTCTAGGTTTACCCTATTTTGTTAGGGGTGTTAGAAGATTTTGATGCTTAGCACTTTAAGGACCTCACTAGGGGGGTAAAAAAAGGAGAAATATTTCAAGATGTTATGAATACAATGTACTTCATTCCCTTTATACTTCTTGTTGCTGAAAACTTCTTTGAGACACCAGTTTTTACAGAGATCAGTGGTGAAGAAGGGCATCATACTTACGATGCTGATCAGTCTGAGAGATTAATTTCTATATTTTAAACATGATAGCTTTATCAAATTTTGAAGTAGCAAATTTATAATATTGTATGACCAGTGCGTGTTTTTACTATGATAGGACTGTTTTAACCAGTTCATTTTTTAAAAAGGGTCTGAACAAGTTGGCATAAAGAAACTCAGAAATGGTGGAACAGATAAATGAAGATTTGATATTTATATGATAGAATTTCTGGGTCAGTTATTCCAAACGTTTATTTTGGTATTTAAAGGGGAGGTATGCCTATTTTAACTTTGTGGCAATCGAATGAAGACTATGGTGTTTGTAAAGTCCATCACCGAAACTTCACGTTCATGTAAGTAGCAACATGCTGTAAAAGCAAAAAAAGCTCTTGCCCAAACCCAACAACACTTGTAGATAAAGTGCAATCAAGATTGAAGTTTTTAATTGTATTCTTCTGTTGCCCCCATTGCCCACTGCAGTCCTCCCCATAGGGAGGATTCCTCTGAAACAGTGGAAGAGCTGTATAGGTAGAACCAACTATTTCATTAGGTTGCAATGATGACCTGAGAATGATTTTCTGATGGGGCTGTAGAGGACTTGGTATTTTGCAGAGTTGAATTGTTCTACAGAGGAACAGGAGCTTCTGCAGCTCCTTGATCAATGTGTGATCAATATACTGTGGGTTCTCTACCTCAGGATAAGTCTATCTTGATTCTCAATGTGCTGCTTAGAATTTTTTAAGGCCAGTTTTGCATATTTTGTTCTTGTTTCTCTGTTACTTACCATGGGAAAAAATATTCAGCATTACATGTAAATCTGAGCATGCATAGACCTAGAAGAACTCTGTATTGTGAAAATCACTGTTTTTAATATATCATCACATCAGAAATAATAGTTTTCTGATCACTGTGAGTTACTCTGATATAAGTCAGGATATATTTTTGTTTATTTATGTTGGTTTTGGTTTAGCTGTGGTTTTGCAGGTTATAAAGTATGGTAAATTCAACAGCATGCCATGAAAAGGACTCAGCAAAGTATTCTTTTAGCTGTAATACTCTTTTACTTTCAGGGAGAACTGTCAAAATTCCACAATACATCCTGCAGACTCCCACAAAATCTGGCAAATTGCACCAAACAGACCTAGCTTTTTTGAGCTGGAAGCATTTTTCATTCAGTATCTGGAAAGCTTTACATTTGAGATGTGTGTGCATGTGTGCTACGAATATGAAATACAATGTAGGATTTACTCCCATGGAGAAAAAGTATTTAAAATTGATTAAGTGAATCTTACCAGTTTTAAATATTTTTTTAAATCTTTATGTTTCTTTCGTTAAAGTTCTTTCCCATTTAACAAAAAGAAACAGAGCCCCAATTGATATGGAACTGGTAAGGAGCTTCAGAAAGGACATATTCTTTCCTCTGCACATGTATGTGCTGTCTTTGTGATCTTCATAAATTTGGATGCAATATGAATAGAGTATATAATTCTTTAACATCAAGCATTCCTTTCACTGCAATTGCAGTGGATGTTCAGAATGTGCAAAACTTGCAGAATCAGATCTAGGTTTAAACTGACTATTATTTGAACCAACACATCCAGCATTCTGAGAATTATATTAAAATAATGGATATGTGTCCCACCTGTACATATTGAGAAAGAAAAGAAAGGAAATAAAGTGAGTGGAGTGGATCAGAAATCCTCTTTGTGATAATAATGAGTTTGCAGAAATTGAACTGACCATATTTAAAGGAAAGCTGTCAGGATCAAATGGATAAATACATAGCAGAAGGAAAGGATAAGGAAGTTGAAGATATCTTTGCTTTGTTTGGAAATGTATATTGAAAGACACTGATGTTAAATTTTATTTAAAGAAAGTTTTTCAGCTGGAGCTCTGCAACATTTAATTTCATGGTCTTGGATGGAATTCCTTATGTTATATATGTCTGGAAACATAGTATGGTTCTAAATAATTTTTAATTTTAATCCAGACTCAAAAAGAGCTTGTCTGTATCAAAGAAAAATTGCTGCATTTGGTCTGAAAGCATAGCTGCACTTGTTCCCTTCCTTTTGAAGTTCCCTTGATTATAGAACTTGTACAGCTGTAAATGGCAGCTGCTGTGCAGAATGGCTGATCTTGAACCAGCTCAGTGGTATCACTTCAGCTCTCCAGTTACTTGATGTCCCAGAGGTGATGGCACTCAGCAATGGGTTTATGACACCGTTTGAAGGAACAGGGTAGTTCTTGAAGAAGAGTCTTTAAGCAAACTCAAGTTCAGTTCATATTCACACATTTGCAGTCATATCATGATAAAATGAGCATGATTGGAAACAAAGCTGGTACTGTTGAGAGGACATTTGTTGTCAAAATGCCAGCTCTGGAAAATGCTGTCTGGGATTCCACCATAGAGTCAGTAGTAACCAGTGACTCTGATTACAACTGAATTATTTTAATTTATAAAGTGACTAGAGACTCACGTGTATCTAATATATATATTTATAAATTTCAGGCAAAAGTTTTGAAGTATTATGTGAGCTTCCTAAATGTTCTGGTAAAACACAGATGTACATTTTATATGTCTATTTTTATTTTTAAAATATCTTGGTGTTTTTAAAGAAAGAAAGAATTTATATGTTGTATGATTTACAGTCTTGGAAAAAATAACATAGTCATAACTCTGTGGTTTTTGTGATGCATGAAGATCAGATTTTTTAATGTTGGTTAATGCTTTACTAATTAAAGTGTGCATGTTAATTAAAGCAGAGGCTAATGTTAATTACCTATATTAATGGAATCTCATGTAGCACCTGCCTGAAGCAATGGGTTCAATTTTCAAAATATCTCAATTAAGACTGAAACTTTTGATTTGCATCTAGTAGGGTTTCAATTAACTGCATTGCAAACTTAAATAACACACTTAAAGGGATAATATCACCAATCACATACAGCACAGTGGAATTGGACGGTTCAATTATTGACTATGGCTGTGAGAGCTTTCACAGTCAGTAGGTAAGTACTGTGGTATTGGCAAGTGATTATTGTCTAGGGCTGTCATCACTTCTGTGGCTGTTGTAAGAGAGATGTTAAATTGCTGTACTTGGGCCGCACTGCAATTCCATTGTTGAGGGAGACAGAAATAGAATGATGTTTTCTCACATCCAGCATTTAATGGTGAAGATTCAGCTTGTTCCTTTGAAATAAATGACCACTGTTCCATGACATGGTAAGGCATTTTATCAAATGGGAAAACAGCATTTGTGATAAAGTGCACAATGTTGCAGGGTACTTCTCAGCCAAGCCATGAGATGTGATTGTATTCCCAATCTCTGTTTCAGCCACCACAGCATTACGTGTTGACATAGGAGCTTTTAATGAGCAGCTTCAGGAAGCGATTAACAAAGCACTAGAAATAGATGCAATCATGCTGATTGGAAATTCTACCTAAGCTCCATAAATAAGACCATAATGTCCTGCTACCCTACAACTTTCTAGGATAATTATTTCTGATAGCTCCAGGACTTGAACTTTTAATCTGAGCCTACTCCATTGAAATATTGATGGTTCAGTTACAAAGAAATCAAAATCCCCAAAAAAGCATGCTAACTTTTTATGCTTTGGACACACAGTTGAAGAATAAGTGTAGGGTTTTGTGGTTGGATCCAAATTTTGTGTGTACATGTAATGCAAAAGTACCTCTTAGCATAATTCCTATGTGGCATCTGTGGAAACAGATTAGTACAAAGTCAGTTTTCATGCATGCTCAGCAAAGATGACCTGGAGCCCAAGGTTACTATAATCTCTCACCTGTGCCTATCTATATCCTGCTAAAAATACCCTTAGGCTTTAGACCATTCCACTACATGGGTCCTGACTTCTCTGTTTAATAGATTGCCTGTGCCTCTTAATAAAATCTCTAATATAATCTTCCATTGTATCACTCAAGCTTAGTGCCTCCATTTTAATTAATGCTATGGCAAATGCAAAAAAATCCTCACAGTGTCAGTTAATCTGTTTGAGAAATTTGTGAGATTATAATAAAACCTTTTTACCAAACTGCATTTAAAATATATTTTAACCCTTGACTTATCAGTTTGTGACCTTTCTTAGATCTAGATTAATCAGTGCATAAATGATGCTTGTTGCTATTTTCACTTCTGTGGAGCATGTGTCCCAAACCATTTTGTTAGGTCATTAGATGGTTTAGAACTCATGCTTATTTTTGTCTCTGAAAACAGATTACAGTCTACTGTAATCTCAGTTTCCAGAATTTCCATGTAGTAATATTCAACTTCTTTAACTGTTTAATGTAAAAATGTAATTATTGCCTTGTTTATGGTTACTGGGTGTATCTTTGCATTATAGCTTTCCCTTGACATATTTTTTGTAGTAATTGATCTTTAGATTCCTTGAGTCACTCTGCATCTTATTTTAATGGCAGAGAAGTCACATTTTCATCGGTCAGGTGTTAAACTAAAAAGATGTAGCAGATATTATTATTATACTCTGCTGTGTTATTGTCATCTCAGTTATCCTTCCTAATGTTTGAAGGAAAAAAAAAAATCTGTAAATGTGTAGTCACATGAACATTCATTACATACATATTTCATCTTTGGACATCTAAAACTTCAGAAGGGTGATTTTGCTATTTTTCAATCTATTTCCTTTTAATTTTGAAATGAAAATGTTCATTTATATCCATTTAAACAGCTGTCTAAACTTTAATAAAAATAGCTAAATATCTCCTTTTTGTTGGATTTTCAGTAACACAGAACTCTGTCATAATAAATCTTGTGTCTATATGGCAATTTTAACTACATTCTAAATGAGAAATAATATAGAACCAAACAGGCAGAATCTCATGTAATGATCATGTCTTTGATGAAAATCTGTTGAAATCATTGTGTTTACGAGATTACTGAGATTAGGTCTCTCTGGGTATTAGCTTGCCCAAAGGCACTTAGCCAATTAAGGCTATTGGAAAAAAATGACAGCAATCCAACCTGAAGCTTTCTAAAAGGAATCTTTAACACTATTTACTTCTCCTGTATAGGGACTACAATACAGCACTTCCAATATCTTGAGCATGCTTCATTTGGTTTTATGTAGCTGGAGTGTTTTTTTAAGTATGAGAGAAAAAAAGTTTAATTCATTGTTTAAATTCCAAAATAAAATTACTTAGAAAGAAAGCAATATTACTGAACAAGCAATGCTAGAGTATCATTTTATTAGAGAACAAGGAAGAAGGTGGCTATGCAAACTTGGATGGATTTATATTAATGGTGATTTGAAAGGCAGACCTGTAAAAGTCTTGTTCTTACATTTTGGCATTCACAATCCTCCTGGAATGTTTTCTTTATAAGTTAAGAGCTTGGGTGCTTTAGCCAAATCAGCTGTGCAGGTTTGGGTCTGGAGTCATGACAAGCTTGTAACAGAGGCCTTGGCAAAGAGTAAAGCTACAAGTACACAAAATGCAGTCTGTTATACTGCAGCATTTTCAACAAAAATGGAGAGTGTTGGTCGAGTCATGTTCGACATGGGCTAGGTAGATTGAGTGGTTTATTTTTTGAAGGGTTCACATAAGACCTGGTTGTACAGTTTTGCCCTGGAAAAATTCCGTTATATACTGTGAAAAGCTTACCTAAATAAAGTAGCAAAGGAATTTGAGTAGTGAATATTTGCTTTACTTTTAAAGTAATTTTTGGAACTTTGATACATATAACATAGATGTGAATCAATATCTACCTTAAACTGCTGAGAGAAAAGTTTTCTACTGTATTTTGTCTTGCTAAAGCTATAAAGTGTTATCACATTGGAATTGTTTTCAAATTAAGGTGTCTGGCATGTTTTTGAAAAGGCAACATTCACCAAAAAGGGGCATCTTTTATTGTTAGAAAAAGACAGCTCTTTTCATACCATTTTGGGCTTTAATTATTCTGCTACTTTGTTTTAGCCTTGAACAGTCTATCTACATGAGTGGATCTTATCTTAATATTTTATATGACTATATAAACATACTATTAAAAAAATAATTTTATCACATCTGGTTTTACTGCCTCTTGCTGCATGTCTCTAGAGGCATACAGAATTTTTATTTTCAAGCAAATTTATATTAGTTACAGTCTCCAGCTGTTTTAGATATAGAATCATTTCCTGTTGGTACAGTTTCCAGGACAATTCTCTTTTTTTCTTCTCAAAAGAATGAGAAATTTAATTTAACAAAGACATCCTATAATTGCCTTTGTATCTAGCAAGGTATCTAGCAATCTAAATATTTTATTTTATTTAAAACATCTGTCTACATAATATCATATGACTATACAAACCTATATCACCCTTCTGAAAGACAGCTGCTGCCACTTTTATTTCATTTATAAGAGACCAACAAAATTGCTCAAGATAAAGCCCGTCTGCCACTGAGTCATATATAAAAAAATTTTCAAGATGAAAAATTGCTTGCATTTACAGTTCTTGTAAAACTAATCTAGGTCTTTTACAAATTTAGAAGCATAGTTTTTCCTTTTCCCTGTTCTCTTACACCCCTCCCTCCCCCCCCGTCACTATGGAAACATAGGAGCTTTACATATACTTTTTTTATAAACTCTTTTATTTTTTTTTTGAGATTGAAGGCCCATTTCTTTTAAAGATGAAATGCAAACCAAAGTCCTATCTTAATTGCCCACTTGTGGGATCTATTCATCTCCTGCTATCTTAATTTTCACAAACATTTTCACAAACATTTTCACAAACATTTTCACAAACATATTGGTTAGAATTTTCATGCATTTTTTTAGAAAATATATAGGGGAAGTGATAATGTCAATATAGATCTTTATCTGTTTTCTGCTGCTAAGCTTTATTTGCAGTTGTAAACTGTTCCTTAGTATGAAGCGATTCATACTGGAAAGAAAATATTTAATGGATAGTTTCAATATAGGCAGAGCAGCTATCCTAGAAAAATAGACATAGGTATTTTAAAGTATGTCTAAATAAGACAAGTTTACCTTTTCCAAGGAAGTAATCAAAATATTCCTTTTTGGAGAACTGAGAGTATGAAAGTAAAATGTTTATGGTTCCCTACTGGCACACAGTTGTGATTGACAGGAAAAACCAACATGTATGCCACATGAGACATCTTGTTCAGGAACTTTCAGGAGGGTAGTAAATTGGTGTTGGCACAAACACAAAAAAAATAAAATGACTTGATTCAGCAGTTTTCAATTCTAAATCCCCAGGCTCGAAAGAAAGAAGTAAATATTCATCAAATGATCAAAATTTATATTGATTTTTATTCTGCATTAGCAGCTCAAAGTCAAGATTCTTGACAGGGTGGATGTTGGTTTGAATGATTCTCTTTGAAATAAGGATACAGGCACTGGGCTGAGTGCTACTGTGCATTCCTGAACCATAGGAAAAGACTATTAGAACCCTAGGAAGCTAAATTTTTTAAAGAATAGTATAAAAGCATGCTTGTTCTGTACTGTTTTGATAACTAAATTGTTGTTATTAATATGTAAAGTGATTCTTGTTGTTCCTGCTTTACTCCATCCTTTCCATTATCATCTAAGGACAACTTTTTTACAATACTTCAAAGGAAATGGTACTTCATGTGGTATAGTAACGGAATTAATATCAGTACTTCCCAAAAGAAGTGTGTTTTAGAGTGCTAGTCTGGCAGAGAAAAGGAAGCAAAGATTGTATCTGCACATTATACATCTGTAATTTTGCGGTTTCTGCTAGGGAGTAAATAAAGATCTGGGGGAGGGGATGAGGGAAGGATGATGGAAATCCAGGGAAGAAGAATGTGAGTGTGGATGCAGCACTGAACCACAAATGTGATGACTGTGATTACCGAGCTGTGAGATTTAAAGAGAAAGCCTGTATTAGAGTGAAGTAGAAAATCATAACCATCACCTCTAGACTATAGGAATATAATTGGATCTCAGCCCCCAGCAAAAGTAAATAACTAAGTTAGTGACATTTTTAACAAACTTAAATATATTGAGAATAAGAGGGGAAGTTATCTCGATTACTGTACTACTGCAGTATACTTTAAATTTCTCAGTTTGCACTAAAAAGAGATTCATTGTCATAAAATGAAACAAAATAGTGTGTTTTTGTGAGGGGTTTAAATAAGTAGCAAGGTGAGGCAGAAATACTGTAACTGTTGGAGTATTAACAAATTTCCCAAATGTCCTAGGTGCTTACAATTCAGTAAACATCTTCAACAGCATAGGTTTAAAGTTAAATTTTACAAACATTATGGGTAATGCTTTAATAGTATGCAAATTGCAATGAAGTCAGCAGTGGCAAAGCTGACCTCTTAGCAATACAGATATTTTATGTTTAAAACAGTTATCTTTTTACAGTTCCCTCTACCTCAGTAAGTGTCAGGTGCATCAAGAGGCTCCTCATCAGAGGAGCATAAATAAACTCAAAGGAGCAGCAGCCTGTGCCTGATTTTTATACACAGCAAGGCAGTGTACAAATCAACATATTAAGCTATGTGTTTTGTCATTGCTAGAATAATTATTAATATTTTTGCTAAAACTCATCTATATATTTGAATAGGGAAAGTAATGTAAAGGGAAAAATACTTAGTCTGCAATTTCCTGCTATTTTTAAATAAATTAATTGACATTAGTTGACATATCCTCCTTCAGAGTCTGACTATTCTTGCTTAATTGTGCAGTGGAGACTGAGTAGTGTTCATATTGCATGATTTTATGTTATTAATAGTTCAATATCTAAAAAGCTGATAAAAATTCCCAGTAATTTCTCCCTGTAGGAGGAAAAAATTGTGTAGTAAGAAAACATTCACATCTCTAGGGGTAACATAACATCAAATAGACTATCAAGGCATGGAAAGAGTCTCCTTCAATTTCAGAACAAGTTAAATAAGCATTGAATGAGTGTCTTTGAGGAACACAGTGTAGGAGTTTTGACTTCAAAATGTTTGACACTATTGAGCATCTCAAAATATTTGACTCAAAACATTGAATCAAAAGAAGATTTAGGTCAAAACTTCTGCAATTTTGTGAGTTGATATGTCTAGGAAATTTTGGAACTAGTTATTAAGCACACACATATTCTTAATGATTAGGTTAATAAATATGTAGCATTTCTCAAGGATATAGAAGTTTAAAATGGATCTACTAGGGGAAAAAAATAAGATATTTTTGTACTACTAGTACAGCATGGTAAAACTGACATGGAAAGGGCTGTAAAATTTTTATGTTAGCTCTGCCATGCCTTTCTGGGATATTTTGCATAGTTTTCCATAGGAAGTATTGGTTTTGAGAAACTTACATTTCCTTGGTATTTTTAAGTAGACATGTGTCAATCTGCTGTGGAAACAGCGGGAGGTGCAATGTGCACCAGCACTCTGGAATTTCTCTTGCACAAGTGTGCTGTCCTAAATCCTGAACGTGGGTAGCTTTAGCCTTAGGAGCATGGCCATTCTGAATGCCCAGCCCTACGAACTGAGCTAGGTGCATTGCTGGTCCGTGTGTTTTGGTACAGGAGCCCTACAGAGAAGTGTGACTTTTAGACGTATCCGTGCATTGGATGTAGACAGACTCTTTAACCATCTTTTTTTAGGTCACTTTATTGCTCTAGAAGTGCAAACACAGAAAATGGTAGGAACACTAAGAACAGTGTAAATAATGGAGATTTTAATTAAGTAAGATTGAGTTTATAATTTTAGCACTTTCTGTGCATGACTGGTCTTTGCTCTTCTTGACTGCTTGAGGGTCCTGAGGCTGACCCAGAAAGGTCTTCAATCTTCTTTATGTACAACATATTTTTGTTTGGGCCTTCTATAACAATTTTTTTCTCTTCCTGAGGAAACCAAGGTTGTGTTGATGAATTGCTAATTTAATAGGACAAATTTTAGGTTTGTGAGAATTGGACTGTTTGGGTTTACAGTTATTGTGGCATATGAAGAGGTGTCACTGAAGGAGATGGAAGGCATGTGTCAGCTACAAAGAAATGCACTATGTTATGTTGATGGGTTTGGCTGGATCTGCATCCTTCTTAATTTGTGTCTTCCACATGTCTTTAGCAAGCACTGTTCTGTCATCCCAGCCTTTCCACTGTCAGAGCAAGCCTATTCCTGACCTGGCCCCCAATTATTAGACTCTCTGTAACTCTCTTTCTGCAGGCTGGAGATGCAGACCTGCAAGACAAGAAAAGTAGAAAATGGTCCCAGCCTTTGTTAAATTTCCATTCTCACAATAACTTTTTTTCACCTGGCAATTTTGGGAATGCTGTTGTCAGAAACTATTCAGTGTTAATTAACCTCTGGAGAGGTTAATTCTTTCATACTTTTCTTCAATGTTTTTTGATATTTATGATGTAGGGAACATCTCTGGGTTTATAACTGAGATCTGTATAATGCACAGGGCATGCCATGCTCTTGTGTTGTCTTTAATGTTACCCTAGCTATCTAAAATTTCATTTTATGGCTCCTGTTTATAGACCTAAAATTCACTGTGCTGTTACTTGAACTCTACCTGGAGTTTAAGTATCTTGATATGTACAAATGTTGTTGTCTTGTATTTTGCTCATTCTATGCGGAGGTTTCACATTGTTGTGATGGTTTTAGCACACTGAAAAGCAAAGCAATAACATTATTCTTGATATAAAAACATTTCTGACATTTATGACAATAGAAACACTTAGCTAAGATTTTAACTGGTAACAAGCATGCCCTGATTAACAGAATTAATTTCCTGCATGATCAAAACACAGTGTGTCCTTTGTAATAGGACTCCCAAATATTCAGCTCGAAGTAAACGTATTTCATGATACAGGATTTTTTTTTTTTTTTTAATTTGATTCAGTTCTGAAGAGAGTGTGCAAGATGAAGAGTCAAGGAAGCCAAAAGGAGGAAGGGCAACAGGCTATGAAAGTATTCAATAGCAACAAGGTCTCTGTTTTAATTATGCAGAGTAAGGGGGGATAAACAAATGCCTAAACTTAGGGTAGAAGCAGTCACTTTAAGTCCAAGAAGCCTAATGCTGCCAAATGATGGCCCAGTGATCTTAAAGGCATTTCCAACTTAAATGATCCTATTATTTTATTATACCATGCCTTTTAAAACAGTGGTATGACTTGAAAGCATTCCTTCTACCTTAGGTGTTTTCTTCAATAGAAGACCTGTTGGCTGGGTGTAGGGATGGCATGATGGATGATCAAATCCATATGTATAGAGTTTTTGGACAAACTCTCACCTGCCAAAGAATGCTTTCTGTAATCTACATCTTCATGGAAAATATTTTGAGCCATATACTTCTCAAAATAATTTTATTCAGTGGCTATATTGTGACAGAGCCAGGGTCTTTTTTTGTGTTCCATAATAAAGCCTTCTAATAAATACATGGACAAGTATGCATCATGCTGTGACAGAAAAAAAAAAATGCTTTAAGTATTTAAGCACATAAATGCTACTCTTACTAACTTAATCCTGGGAAGAAATTATTCTCAATTTTAAATCTCAAGACATTTCACCAGTTGTAAGTATATAGAGTGACAAGCTGGAATGTGCATCCTTTTGAAAAGTGACATCTGACTTTGCAGTTCTTTAAAATATACATATAGGTGAGTATTCTAAGTCTACATGCTGCCTGGGGCCATCCAACCACGTCCTTGTTGGCAGAAACTGGATTGTGTGCTTTAATTTCAGAGGCTGTTTTTATTCAGCTTAAGCTCAAATAATGGCAGAGGAACAAAATGTCTGTATTTCTTATGTAATTCTCACTAAGTACAGTGTAGTGTGGCAGAAGTAAAGTCTCTCTATAGAACTGTAAAGAAAGGGTAATGCAAGACAGGATACTTTCATCATTTAAATTTAACCGAATGTATTATATATAATTTGTGTATCTAAAACACAGAATTGTTTGCTTACTGTAACATGGTTCATAACAAATCACTTGTGCTCCCTGGGAGACACTGTCTGAAAAGACTTTCCTTTCAACACCAAATCAATGATATTTATTCTAGTACATTTCAAAAAAAACACCAAATCTGCAGCAGCAAATCACTAGCTCTGAGTTCATCTCTCCAATTTACATTGGTGTAAATATTGAGTCTCTTGTTTGACACATTATACAATATAACCTTTCAGTCTCCTTCCTTCTACAGTAAGAGTCATTACCCCTTGTCTTTCTCCACTTCAGAATAAGGTCATTCCAACATGCAGGTCTAACAAGAAATGCAATGTATTTTCATTGATTTGTATTGTCACTGATTACTCCTTCATGTTATATAGTGATCTATAGAGTAAAGGACATTTTATGTTGTCATGCAAAGCCAGTCTTAATGAACAGATTTGTACCCTGGGCTCTCCCAGTTTATTTATAAGTTCTTGGTTTTTAGAAAATGAGCATTAGAAAAAAAGCCTTGAAATTATTTACCATTATTAATCAATCACTAGAACTGAGTATTAGGCACTTTTTTTTTCTCAGAATACAGTATTTTCACAGTCTTGTTCAGAGACTGGTTCCTGCCACCTCAGGAAAATGAGAGAATTTTGTAATTTGATTATTGGAAATATTTCAGTTTAATTTATAACTGAGTATTTTAAACTTATTCCATCCTAGTAGTTAGAGAATCCTTACAAATGTGTAGCAAGAACTTCATCACCATTTTCATTATCTTTTTATTGCAAAAATGGTCACTTAGACCATGAAGTGAAAAACTACTGCTGAGTATAGTTCCTCGCCATTTTTTCCCTCTGTAATCAATTTTTCACATATGCAGATGTACTACATCCTCTGAAAAAAAAAAGAAGGAACTGAATTTCAATTCTACAATGGAGCAGTAGGAGTAAGTGAATGATTACCTCCCACCCAATTTCTATTAGCAATATTTGGGACTATGCATATCCCAGTAGACTTTTTGAGGGTTTGATAGATATCTGTGTCCATACAGATGTGTCTGTTACAGAGATTGTTCTTTAAGTTTATGGTATGTAATGAAAATTATATGTAGGGGAATCTGAAAATGCATACAATGCAGGTTTAAACGTAAATCAAGCAGCTTTTCTATATTTGATTAGGAATTTCTAAAGTTGTTACTTTATTCTCCCAGAATATTGCAAAACTAGTCCTTCATTACCACTAAAGATTTTAAGTTGAAAATAAGCTGCAGTTGGTTTATTGCATATCTGTGCTCTGTACTTTTTTTCTATATTGTGCCTTGTACCTGTTAGCTCAGATTCTGTAAAATGTAGTTTTTTGAGACTTAAAATGATCAATACCTACTCAAGGTCTTCAAAGCCTCTTTGGATTTGCAGTTGATATCAGTATAACAGAGACAAAAAAAAAATTCTTAAGTATAACAGTGAGATAGATGAATACATAGAGAAGAGAAATTGGAGAGATCCATCTGAAACTCTGCACTGTCTGAGTTTGAGTCGCTGTAATTGTTCATAAACGTTGATAGAAATTTGGTTTAAAAATAAAAATAGTTGATTTATAGAGAGATCATACTTCTGAAGTGACGGACCTGGATTGTATTCAGGCTTCATAGGGTATGATGTTGATGTTCATAATCCTTAGTACAAGAGGGCCTTATAGCTGCAAGGAAGAAATAGTGGACTCTTATTTATCCTTCTTCATATATTTACCTGCCCTTTACATCCTGCTTTTCCTTGCCCCCACTGTTCTATTTAATAGCTCTTTTTATTCTCCCATTTTCCTTATTCATTATTGGATTGCCTACAAATATTTTTACAAGTGAACAGGGCATGACCAACCTGTGAAAAAGCTGCTGCCTTTATTTTTAACATTTTTTATTTTAAAATATAGAAGAAATTGTAGGATGGGGAATTAGAAAATACAAGGGGAAAATCTATCTAAATTATTGTGATAGTTTTGCTATTTAAGAAATACCCTGTGTTCATACAATTGAGGGGTCAGTTTTGATTATGATGTGTGATGTTGGAGGTCATAGGCTACTCCCTTTTTTGGAGTCTTGAGGTAGGAGGGAATAAGAAAGGTTGTGTACACAATTTCAGTAACAGCCAAGAAGACCCTGAAAACTCTATCTAAACTCCAGCCAGAACCCATAGCTAAAAAAGTGGGAATTACTTTTCTTTATTTGTAAACCTGTCCTGAAAATAAGGGAATTTTTGATGCAAAAAAGTTTTCCACAAGATTTCTCCTCTAGGCTTGAAACACTCACAGATTTTAATTGATAGATCCAATTGTTTTAGAAGTTTACTGGTCACTGACAACAGGGGTTTAGACTGAATGTGTCATGCCAACGTATATAACGGAAATTAAAATGATACAGTGAATTACTGCTTTGTGGTAAGAATAAATTAAAATAACGCATTCATAGCCTTATGTGCACAATGCAAAATACTCTGCTGAAAGACTATCCTCAATGGTGAAGAATTCTTCCAAAAAAGAAATTTGTTCAGGAATCTCTGTATACTGTGGAAGTGGACTGCTTATCAGTTCAGACGAAAATGCTCTTGGGGATGGAAGGGGAACAGGAAGGTGATGCAGTTTATTTGCTGCCTTGGTTGTTTCCGAGTTATAAAAATGGCAATTTTAATTATAGTTGCTGAGAAAGCAGAATAGTTTTACAGCTCTCTCAGACCTTAACATTTTACTCTAACTGGACAGTTCCAGCTAGTTTAGATAATGTTTCTTCATTGGTAACTTTTGTGGTTTAATTTTCCACTATTTTAAAATAGGTAAAAAAGCCTTGAATTATATTTAAATACACAGTGAAAGACTTGCATGGGCTGGTCAGAATTTTTATCTTCTATCTCCTTGGAAAATTGCTAGCATTTTTTTTGTATTATTGGGAGGTTTTTTTGCATGTTACTTTGTTTTTAAATTTCTCAAAAACATATTGGGATTTATTGAAAAGCATACTAATTTCACTGTAAGAAGCAGCTGAGAAAGAGAGCTATAAAAGTTTGAATGAGAAGTTTTAAAAGGAAATGGAATTTCCAAATCACTTACATTATTTTTCAGCAAAAAACACACCAAGGCAAGGCCTAAGCAAATATAGAAACTCTTATTACCACAGGCTTATAAAGACATTCCAGCTTTCTTTCAGACTTTCCCTGCTGACATTCTTCAGTGCCTGTTTCCCTTCACTTGCTTGCATTTTTCTTACATTTTACAGACTGCCCTTCTCTCTAGCCCTTTCACTACTTTCTCTTTATGACTTCAGTTGTTTCACAGATTGGTAATTCTGCTGTGCTGTCAGCAAACAAATTAACTCTTTACTTCCCTGCCTCCCACAACAGAAAATACAAGAGAGTCCTTATACAAAATTTCCTCTGTGCCATTTGCATTTACTTGCCATAGCACCAAATAGTTAAACAGTCATTCCACTCCTAATGGAAATAGAAGTATGTAGATACACAGAAGTAGTGATTTTTGAAGCATTATCAGAATTTGTAATGTGTTTTTCTTTCAATGAACTATATTAAAAGAAAACAATGGCATATCAGCCCCAAAGTGCTTTTGAACTTACTCTATGCTCTGTTCTTTCTGCTGTTCCTAGGGGCAAGTGTGGCAAACAGCAGATTTTATCCTTGTGTCATCTGGTTCTTTTAGTCCCAGAAGAATACTGATCACCACAGCTGCAATAAATAAAGTGTCTATTCAATAAGTTATGATGCCAAATATTATTTCACATTTTTCTGGACAGACACAGTCTGATGGAAAACAGCACATCTCACTTATTGCCTTTTTCCTTGCAATTAAGGTTTCTGAGTAATCAGTCTGTGCCAGATACAGGAAAGGAGAATGTGAATAATGCCAATCTGCTTGGGTTTGTTTACAATTACTATTTAAAGGAAAAATATCTATAGCAATATGGCTTTCATTAATTATGAAGCACAGACAGTGTGTTAACAACATAAATCTTGAAGTCTGTAAGAAATATAATTTTATGTATCTACCTGTTCTATCATAGTGCTTGATTTCTAATATATTTTTTATTCATGTCCAGACATTTTTATGCAGCATTTGATTGGATATACATCTCATGGAATATATAACACATTCTCTAATAGAAACTTCAGTAGTTCATTTCTAGCATTTGGGATTATGCAATAGTTCTCTGACTTAATGGTTCAGCCTTTTTCACTGTCACATACAAGGAGAAAACTAATGGTATGAATAATTTGATAAAACTGTTGTAGTCCAAAAATATTTGTTTTAAATGTATTCTTTCTGAATTATTTTTATAATGTTCTGCTTTGTTTTTTCCCTTCTTTGTTTTCTTTTTCTAGGCTGAGGTTCAGCTATGCTATCTGGAAGCACAAAGAGATGCTGTTGAACAGATGTCCTTAAAACTGTACAGTGAGCAGTACAACAGTAGTAGCAAGCGAAAGGAAGAGTTTGCTGATATGTCAAAAGTTCACACAGTGGGAAGTAATGGGTAGGGAACTATTCTTTTTGTTGTTTTATTCTCACTGATCTGTTTGGGTTTTTTGTTTTTTTTTTTTTACACTATATACTTTTTCTTACTACTAGTTAACCAGGATTTTTCCTCCTAGGCCAAGAGGCGGGGAAAACTGTTTCTATTGCTCTCTTTTTTAAAATATATGAATGCAAAAATAATGGGTTCTGGATAATTTATCCGAATGATGGTTTGTTCATAGGAACGCCTAATATCTAATAGTAAAATGTTACCTGGATTTAAAAAAAATTATTGTGTCCTTTTTCTTTAGGTTTTTCTCCTCTAGCAGCCTCATGTTATTTGATTTCTTAACATCTTCCAATGAAGAATCTTGATAGTGAAATCGCATGTTTGCAAGACCTCTATAACTATTGTTCTACTAGTGACTAAGAAATATGAATATGAAGCCGTTCAATTGTAGTTCAAATATACAGGTTTTTGTACTTCAAGAAAGCATTTATTTTAACTGTTTTCCCTTTTTTTAGACTTTTTTTCCTTTACTTGTTTTTTCTTTTAATTAATGTTAGCACGAATACACACATATATATAATATATAAAAGTGTGCATTCAAAAGCATTCTATCTCAATATTTTGAGCATATTAATCACTGGACTATGCTCAAAGGAGTTCTTGCTTCCCTCTCTTTTTCACAATCAAGGAAACCTGTAATTCTGGAAGAAGACTTTTTATTTAAGGTCTTCTGAAAACCATGTCTTCTAACCACTAATACCCCAAAATGAACATAGAAAAACCTACCTGTGAGGTCATAATAGTGTAGGCCAAAAGCAAGTCAAAGGACCCAACTAGTGCTCATTGTTTGGGGATGGCCTCATCCTGATAGAAGTTTCCTTGTAACTGGCAAGTACTTTTCCCTGCAATTTACTATGCAAGAAAAGTAATTGACAAAGGTGTTCTTGAGTTCTTTATCTCAAGAACTCGCCTTTCCAATTATTAACTCAATGTTCAGGTCTTGGAAACACTGTTTTATTAAATTAACTACTGTAAAGATAAATGAGCCTTGTAAACATCCCCTCTTATTATACAGAAAGATGGCTGTTTTAGAAAAGATGATGTGGGCTAATTATGTAGGATTACTGAGATCTTGATTACATATGCAGAAATCTGTCAGATTCTCAAACATGCCAGTGCAGCTAGTGGCAACCGTAAAAATAATTTGTTCAGAATTTGTGTGTACATGTATATAAATGTACACTGAGGGCTACGCATTCAAGACCACCTTCTAATTTTGCAGCCATCACTGAATGTGAGCAAGGCTTAAGGCTGGAATATTGCGGAGGATGTAAGACACATCAGCAGACATTTAATTTTCCTGAAGGGAGGGGATGTAAAGCTTTATGCTTCACAGAGAAATCCAGTTTGTAACTCTACGTACCATATGTGATAATCAAGTGTTTCTTAAATGCACTTATTTTCACTTTTAATTACATGCTTTGAACTGGAAATGGTCATCTGCTACTATTTCAAACCTGTTTAGTGCTGTGACCACCTTTCTGGGCCTGTAAGGCCATCTCAGGCCTTAGAGACTCAACAGGGACTTCAGGAGCCAAAGGGCTGGAATCAGACCAGAATAATACCACTTATTCAGCCATTGTAGAAACTAGCGGGGACTAAATTAAACCGGAAAACTTTTAGTTGAACCTGTCTGAGATGCTGTGTTGAAAAAAATTGAAATTCCTTTCAGCTACTTAAAAATACAACTGGTGCAACATTTCCTTACTGCATAAAAACCATGGACAGAAATTCCACAGTAGCATGACCTAACTAGAGACAGAGATCTCTACAGAGAAGGGACTATTTACGCAAATTAGGGTATCTGTCCATTTGCTGTTGTGGAAGTTTGACCTAGTAAAAAGAAGACTGTCTACAGGGAGAACGAGAGCTATTTTAAATGAAGAATTTTTTTACATGACGTGTGTGTGTGTGTGTGTGTGTGTGTGTATGTGTAGGAGATTTGGGAGATGATTTTGTGCAGGAAGTAGCTAAACTGAGATAGGTAGGGTAGTATTTGCAGAATAGTATGATTTTCTAGTGGGTTTAAGGAAGTGAAGATTTCCTGTAAAATAATAATCTTGTTAAAACAGCAGTAGAGAAGGTTTTTATATATTATCATGAAAATGGCCAAAGTGACAGAGGAAAGAATTAATATCCACTGCAGGAGAACACCAGCTAGCCAGGAGGTAAAAGGTACCTGAGAGTAGTTTAGGGCAGTGCAAAATGTTTAGGGCAGGTGCAAACTGGGCTGGAAATACTGTATCTCCTCCAAACTAGAGATGAGTGCATTCAGGTCCTATTGGAAGATATGGACAGCACTATTGTACAGCATGAAAACCAGATCCTAAGATCCTGTCATCAGTGAGTATTGGGCCTTCATGCATGAGACTTTGAAAGAAATGTGTTAGAGAGGTCTTTAAGTATGTGCTGGACATAGGGAAGTTTTAAAACTGTTAAGGTGATAACTCTGAGTTCTTCTACATCTCCCTAATGAAAACATGTGAAAAGAGTTCCAAAAAATTATGACCCAGAAACTTGAAGGGACATTTTGTCTGGCTGAATTTTTCAGTAGGTGTACCAGTGTGTTTACAGTACTTCTAAATGCCATGTGAGATATGCCATCAAAGAAATACTACAAACTGGAAGTGCATGTTTAACATGGGGGAAAAGGCTCATGGAAATAGCTTCACATTCTTTTTTATTTATTAATGCCACAGACGAACTGGTTTTCTCATGAGAAAGGTGCTCATGAATTTTCATTCAAAATAATAAATTGGTGTCCACATTTTAAGAAATATGTTTAGGGTTCAAGGGATTAGACATGCAACTCTGCATATCTGATTCCTGGTTTACCAAGACAAAATATACGTCTTAATGTAATTTTATTTATTACATAGTTGATGGTTTTAGCTTATTAACCAACAAACTTCATCAAAGAAGCAGTTTTTACCTGCTCTTTAACTAATATTATAGCACTTCTGTTGGCAATGTTTGGGTACTTTTAATAGAGGATTTTTTTTTCTTTTTCAATAAACATATGAATTATTTATTCCTTTTTTAGTTTGGTGGATTCATATAATCAGCCAAAATTGGATCTTTTCTATGATAATTGCATCTTTGACATACATCAGTATTTCAGAAGTCATGCTTTCCCTGGTTCTGCCTGTGGCAATATAAAAGAAAGATCTGCTAAGTTCAGGAAAAGTAGATTCTGAATAGAAAAGAAATATTAAATATACCCCAGAAGTACTGACAGATACATTTCAATCTTGATGTCTCTCTAGTCCTACAATTTCTTGATTTTTCTGAATATCTTTTTAGTGGCTTAGTACTTGCATCC
The DNA here is from genome assembly GCF_048771995.1 of Taeniopygia guttata. Lineage (NCBI taxonomy): Eukaryota > Metazoa > Chordata > Aves > Passeriformes > Estrildidae > Taeniopygia > Taeniopygia guttata. Next base: position 38,766,793 of record NC_133030.1, read on the forward strand.
TCTTCCAAACAGTAATTTAATAGTGATCAATAAATTCATTCATTTAGATGCAAGACATTAATTTTTTAAAAATCTGTTTTTAAAAATATATATCAGAGATATTCTAAAACCATTGACAGTATTGCAAACATATTTAAAGAATATTGATGATGCTCTGTAGACTTCTCTCTCTTCAGGCTCAGGCAAATAACTGCCATAGACAATTGCATAAATACGCATCTAGATGAATTGACTCTATTTCAGAAAACAAAAAAAAAACCAACAAAACCAAAACAAACAGACAAAAAAAACCCCAAACCCCCTCAAAAACAAAAATAAAAAAAACCCAAAAAACCCCAACCAAACAAAAAAAAAAGGGGGGGAGAGAATAAGTACGTTATATAAACTGTGGTGAAGAAAACCAAATCTTTTGTCTTGTATCCTTTCCTGGGCTTTTTCCAGTGAATCTTGTTTCTCTTGGTTTTGTGTTGAGTTCCTGTTTAGATCATTATTTTGAAATCAAAATAGTCAGCTGTTTTCTAGTGCTTATCCATTTTTTATAAAGATCAAAGAAAAGTGCATTTCTGTTTCTTGAAAGGATTGATTCATTTCAATACAAATAAATGAACCAATTTGGACTGTAAGTAAGATGTGGATCTTTAGACACAAAACAGATGTTTGGATCCAGCACGTCTCTTGCCTATTATAGAGAAATCCAAGTCCACCTCCTCATGCATTTTCCAAAGGCATCCCATGCCATTCTCTACGTAAGCTTTGTTTCACATCATCTTCATATATTAATTTAGGATTTTCACTGGTACAAACCATCCAAGTCAACTGAATCTGTACCAGTTTCAGGTTATGAAATCTAACATCTTCTGTTATAGAACATATGTTTTAATAACTGCCTGTCAGTTTTATGTCTTTGAATAATATTGGGATAAGATGGAAGAGATGGAAAAGGAGCAGTAGGTACTGAAGATGCAGAATGGTAATTAATGCTTTCCGAGGAAGGGGTGAAGATTCAGTAACACTGCCAAATATACAATACAAAATGGAGTTTAGTGTTCTTTTAGTTTCCAGATGATATCTGAGTCAAATAACTTCTGAAACAGGAAAAAAGCCCTGAACTCCAAGTGAGACTTATATTTCAGTAATAGTAACCTGACCTTTTGTGCATGCTCTTCTTTCTTTATGGTAACACTGCTTACCTTCTCAGGGCAGCAAGCAGTTTTAAGTAAGTGCACCTCATAAATTATTGAGTAAAAGTATACTAAGTACAGTGGATTAAACTAGAGGGTTACTTCAGAAGCAGGAATCAGTGCTTGTGCATTATACAATACTTTCTTTGTTGTCAATTCATTGAAAATAATACCACAGAAGGCAAATGCTTTCTTCTCTCTTGCCTGCCTTCTTGAGCAAAGACAGTTCTACTTGTCACAACTTTATCTGTAAGCTTTCAAAATTACCATACACGTGGTACTCTAATTAATAACAAATAAAACTGCAATAGTACTAATGACATTAAAAGCGTGTTTAGTTTATTGTTTCTCTGTTGAAACACTGCTCATTTTTTTAATGGAGTTGTTTAAAAAGTTCTTAATAATTGGAGAAATTAGCTTTAGTGGAACATGAACTATTCTTTGATCAGTATGGGAGTTTTTTGATACTACTGGCAAGGCTTTTGTTAATTCCAATTTTGCAAATTTGAAGATCCCTTTTCAAGAGGTATCTATCTGACGAATGTGCAGTTTTTCAGCATGTACTTTCTGTCTTGTATCACAGTGTTTTAGAAGAATCTATGCTTTACTTATTCACTAGGCTTTCAATAGAAAATCACATTAATCCTTTTAAGCTCCTTATTCTAATGATTTATTTTGTTGAAAACCGTAGTGATCCTCCTTTGAATTTTAATGATTGCTGGCTATTCAAGGATTCATTGTTTTGACTTCCTGTCCTTACCTTTGTTTCTTACATGTCTGTAGGGAACACCTGTCTAATACTGTATCTGGCCTTAGTTCTCACTGGCTTACCATATTCACTCAAGCCTATCTTTAGGCGTTAAGTTGAAATGCTAGCTACTCATCCATGAAAATAAATGTAGGATATTTACAAAGGTAGGCAGATAGACAGCAGAGGGATGGCCGAATGGATTGAGTAATTTTTTGATGTAGACGTTATTTTAATTTGAATTATATCAAGGTGATTGTTGCAAAATTTGCTCAATATGAAGCCAGTGCTGTAAAAATAATTTAACAACACCTGTAGGGGATTTATATTTCAAAATTTTTGAAACAAATGCAGTATGCCAGCAATTGTCAGGATTTGGCATCAGCTGCTGAATTTAGGTCATGGCACTGGCTTAAATTGGATTTCAGTTTTCATTTTCATCCACACTGTATAAATACAGAATGTCTCTTTAGAAATATAACTCGGAACATCATGAGTTTTCAAGAATATATTATTCTAATACAAGATTTTAACAACTACACAGTATTATGCATAATACATTTTGTTCCTTATCTACAGCCTTTTGGACTTTGATTCAGAATACCAGGAGCTCTGGGATTGGCTGATTGACATGGAATCCATTGTGATGGACAGCCATGACCTGATGATGTCAGAGGAGCAGCAGCAGCATCTTTACAAGGTTAGCCCTACCGTTACTGCCTTTACCTAGCTATAGAAGATCTGATTAGCTTGACAAGTCTTTCTCTCACAGGATATCGCTGCGTTCATTGTATGTATCATGGTGTCTATTAGAATTCCCTTCCCTGTCCCCAACCTCATTTCCATCCCCTGTGCACTGACAGGCTGCACCGACATCATAATTGCAAGAAAGTTCCCTTTATCACATTCTATTTGGTGTAATTCTATAGAAGGACAAAGATTTGTCTTCAAGATGAATAGAAATAAATGAAACTGCATTAATAAATAGACTGAAACAAAATGAAGGAAAAAATGAAATGGGAACTTTTAACAAAATGTGTTTTGATTGGAGCTTTCAGCTGGATTTTTATCCACCTTTCAGACCTCATCTGGGAAGAAAGACATTTGCCTTGATTTTGGTTTGCTGCTGCCAGGATACAGGACTCTTCCAATTTAGTTTTTATTAGTTATAAATAAAGTAGACATTGTCATGTTAAGTCTTCACATGATTTTGAACTTGTAGGGTGAAGCTATAGGGTCTAATTCTAGCATATATATATGTACATATATGTGTGTGTGTATATATGTCTGTGTGTATGTACATGTGTATGTACATACATGCATACAGATACATATGGTTTCTTTTATTTGCCATAGCAACCTTAACCCAAAAAGATTTATCATTTCTTTTAGATAGATAATACTTGTAAGAACTGCCTCAAAATGTGTGACTTGATCCTAAAACTGATTCAGGCTTCACCGTGTGTCTGATGAGCTATGGGTCTGAGGAGTGGGGGTGGGGGGGAAGGAGGGGCTTTTGATAGAAATATCAGGCTGCAGTAAATCTTCCTCATTTAGGCAATTTTTATTGGAGTAATTCTGACAGTTGTCATCCTTGAATTGCTTTGAGCATATGGCATATTTCAAAGACCAGATTGTGAATCATAAAAAATAAAATTAATAACTAACCACAGAATCAGCAACACTATAATGACAAGAAACAACTACCCTCTAGCTTTTTTTTTTATTTCTTATCAAATAAATGGTACATTCAAGGTCAAATAGAAGTTGTTCTCTTTCTTCTATGATTGAATGTTTTGATAATTTCTTAAATACAATTTTTTTTTTCTTGCTTTGGCATCCTATTTTCTTGATAGTCTCCTTGAATTTTATTCTTTCTTATTTTAGTTATTTTATTTAAAATACCCAGTAAGAAGGGACTGTCATGTGACTTAAAATATGTTTATAAATGCACATATAGTTTGGATCCAAACTATTTTAGTCTGCGAGTTTCATTCACTGGCCTTGTCAATTGCTTTGACAATTATTTTTTATTTTAGCTATTGTCTTTTTCCTAACATTGTAAGTTCGTCATCAGACTTAACCACACATTAACAGACCTGGCCTTGGCCAGGCTCAGAAATAAACAAGTCAGAAATGAGTAAAGATTTTCTTGTGAGTCTAAAATAAGGTGTTTTGGTAGTTAGTGCCTGTCTGTATAAAGCCAGCTTGTATCATGACTAATTCAACTGCTAGTTTTTGTCCTATATTGAAAAAAATAAACTGATAAACATAAATCTTAAGGTAGCAGTCCATCCATCAATATGAGAAGGAACAAAGATTAAGCAGCCAGTTCAAGTATTTTAGATCCTATTTAGCATACTTCCCTTTCTTATTTCCAAATGTAACCCCTAAGAATAATTATAGATGGTAAGGCTGACATAACAGTGCATGATGAGAAGAGTAAAAAAGGGCAACAATTTAAAAATATGTGCAGTATAATATGGTGGAAAATGGGTAATATTATATATGCAAAATGGGAATAGTTTCTTAATATTATGAAATTCTGAACTGTGACAAGCATGACACTTCTGAAAGCAGAAAGTTTGTATGATAGAGTAGCTGAGTCTGCAGCCTGTGCAGCAGAGACAAACCAGCACTGATTCCAAAGAAGAGGCAGCTTATTTGTCCTGCAATTTCTGCTAGGAGGTTAAAGGCTACTGTACCAGATTTAAGAGCCCCCATCTCAAAACTTCAACAAAACCACTTGAACAAAGGTAGAAATACACTCCTTGCCCTCCTGCAGTGAATATTCACTGCATTTACCTTTCTAGTAAGAGCAGCAAGCAAATTTTTAAGGACAGAACAAAAGCCTTAACTAGAAGTGTGGACTTTGCACAGAGATGACTGAGAAGCGTCCACAAAGCAGGAGAAATACTTGACGTAATGCAAAAATCTTAACTGCATTGCATTTAGAACGATCATTCTTTCAAAACAAAACAAAACAAAAAACAAAACAACAAGTCCCCAACACGACAATGAACAACCTCTCGAAGTGCTGAAAGCCCGATAATTTCAGACATTTAAAAATACACAAAGGATAACATTAGCTAATGCAATTGAGGGAACAATTCTGCAATAGCAAAGTAAAAATCAGATAAATCACTAGCTCTTTACTATCCCTAATTTTAGAGATTTTGTGACAATGAATCATATCCTCAAAAAAAGTATTAATAGTTTTATAAAACTAGCCTAGTAAACCTCTCTTCTAATCAGTGGTGACACCCATTTTATTTCAAAGTTGTGAATGGTCGAGTGCTCGTGAGAACTGCCTGCACTTCCCAGAGAGCGCAGCCGTTCTGGTCCGCAGGGACAGAAAGCCAGGCAGCTATTATAGCCAGAGTTCCTCAGTGATGTGGGGTGTTATGAAAACACAGGTCTTGCTTTGGTTTCTCTTTATCAATTACAGCTTCAAATGTGAACCTGCTAATTGCACTCTCTGCATTTTCGTGGATTCTCCTAAACCACAGATCTCTCTTCTCAGTTGCTGAGCTGACAAGTAATTGCAGCTCAGAGCCAGCTCAGCAAGCAGCCCCTGCCAGGGAACCTGCTGTGGTATCACTATTACCAACAGTAATCATTGCCCCTAAGGAGTCTATGAATGGGAAGGAACAATGATGAAACAGGTAATTCAGAAGGGGCAAGCATACATTAAAGCAGCAAACCACAATATATAAACACTAATATTGTATATAGGAAAGTGGAATATATTTTCATGGTTAGAGTATTTTTACAGTATCTATTTGCAGACACAATATACACTTAAGTCAACTCTAAGCTTTTTTTTCCCCTAATATTCTAATTTTTCTTTTTTTTTTTAATATTTCGAATATTCCAGGAACTTCATAGTTTGTTTTTTTTTTACTAGGATCCCTATTATCTCTCTTTACCTAGGTTTTATTTTGCCCTTATAATAGGAACAACATAGCCATATTTTTTATAATACTGAATATGAATATACTACTTTCTCTAGACTTCCTAGATTTCAGTTCATAGATTTAAAAGAAAAGAGAACTTAGACCTAAATGATTCTGCTTTATAGCCCTAAACTAGCTAATGATATTGAAAATCTGCTAGTGTTTGATAAAATGGCAGTAACAGAATGAATTGATGACAGTTTATTTTTCCTCTAATGCTTTATCTATTAATTAAGAAAAAAACTAAAAGGATCATTTCCATGTTTTGGATTCTTACTTCTTTGTACTTCTATAACAGCTCAGTTTGATGCCAAATGTATCATGTTTATTTCATTTTAATCTACTGCATGTGAGCCTGATCTTATAAGCTCTAAGTACACAGAACTTGCGTTGACTTCAGCTGTATTCATATGCTGTTACTGGAGGATCAAACCCAAAGAATTTAAACTCTGCTAATTAGCCCTTTAGTAGGAACTTGAGTGATTCTGTACCCTGAATGTTCAAAAATGAAGCAAATCAGTACTTACGAGAACTGTCGAGATTAGAAGTAAGTATACTAGCAGAAAAGTTAATGATAATTCTTTCCATTTTCCTCTGAAGATTAATTGCAAAACTTAATTGTGTTAGATTAAAACCCTATTTAAATAAGTACAGTATGATTGTTAAAATCGTTAGTAGGTTCAGAACAAAATTAACCAAGCATTTCAAAATATCAAATAAAATAAATATTTTTTTTTCTGATTACAAGCAGTGTATGGTGGTTGTAATGCAAATTGCATAAGTCATAAGTCTTTAATTAATAATTCTTCAGCAACGATTATGATAGATGGGAAAAGATCCATATGTAGTAGTGCAAAGATTTTGAAAGCATTTAGTTGGTACAGCTTTTGAACAGGTTAACTGCTGAGCTCTTTCATCAAGGGGCAGTGGTCCACTGTATTAAATAACACAAAAATGTACATCAAAAACTAAGGATATATTTCAAAAAAAGTTGAGGGGGAAAAAAAATCTCCCAGCAGTTTTTGTTTCCCTGCTGGAAGCTCTATCCCTGCTTGGAAGGTGCAGTTAATTTCCTCCTCTGGGTGTGCTGCTGCTCCATTGTGCTTTTCTCGCTGGCTCAGTGTGCTGTGGCCCGGAGTGGATCAAACAAACCGTGGTGAAAGTTTCCCTCATTTGCATCACTTCTAGACAGCCCTGTCGTACTCTTTGCTGACAGGAAATCACTGTCTTTGTCACCTTTTTTCAGTGATCTCCTTTTGGCAGAGATTGGCCATGTGACCAGGATTAATCACAACAACAGTTCTGGCTCAGAACTCAATGACATGTTTTCCTCAGCACTTCAATAATGGTGTAGAGGAGTCAGTAGGAAATGACTACATTAATTTCAGAGTGAAAAGATAATTAACACTTAAGGACTAGTGCTATAACCTATGGAGCTATTATTCAAATTAAAACTAATTTATTGCAAACTTGTGAAAAAAAAACCCCACAAAAAACTGTTCTTAAATGCAACTGTTAAAATAATCTTGCAAGAGTCCCTGAGTTTAAAAAGAAGCACAAACTATATTTAACGTGGTAATATAAATACATAAAGACTTCAACATTTGAAACTGGAGGCTAAAGTATGTAAAGTGCTTACTTAGATGATATGAATAGGATACTGGCAAACAAAAGCAGCAGTGTGCTCCTAGAATGCTGTGCTTCAAGGAGTTTCCTTGGCAACAGAAATGCAGTTCCAAAAGTAGACAGAACTTTCCTCAGAAAACATACTATTAATAACAACCTTCCGGAACAACTTGGAACAATTTGACTACTTGGCAATAAAATGCCAAGTGTTCTGCAAATTAATCTAACACATAAGAGTTAAATGTTTCTCTTGCCCATAATTCTCTTGAACTGGGGGCCTGAGTTCGCTGCTGTTACAGGATACAAATGTGCAAAGCGGTTCCAAATGCTGCACAAACAGAGAGACAGCTCAAATAGCAGCAGCCTATAAGGATCAATTAATGTTCTTCGTATCATTTTAACTTGTAAACCAGATTAATTTAATTGGATTACTTTGTTCCATTTAAAGCAAGTTCCACGTACCTACTGAAGCTGCATTGCAGTTCAGGCTTTATTTCAAGTAGATTTTCCATATTAAAAAAACTTATTAAAAGATTAACAGCCTGCAGAGTGATATATTTGAACAATATGCTTAGGGGATTGGTTATAAACTATAAAATGTGGAGATATTTTCTCCTAAGCTGCATATTCTGCGCAGTCCAGGATGCTTTCTGTCTGTCTGGTAACCCATCAGTGTCTGCGTGGAGTTGCTAAAACAGTCAGCTTTAGTCAGAAGAAAATGGTTGCCAGTTTAGAGGAAGCTCTCAGCACACTTCAGGATTGAGTCCATTGTAGGGAGTAACTACAAATCTGCTATGCATGCAGTATTTTTAGGCGTGTCATCATTTCTGCATGAGCCAAAAGAATAAACTAATTTCAGTTTTGCCTTGCCAATAGGAATCATTACAATTCCACTAAAGGCCATAAGTTTACTAGACAGGAAAGGTAGGCTGTGCTAGTACCTTGACTTTTCCTGAATTCTGAACTCTAAAGGTTAAAAGTAATCAATATCTCATTGTGCAGCCTGATAATAAGTAATAACCATGATGTTAAAATCTAAATGACTGCAGATAGCGCTTAGGTGCGTTGACCCATTTGGAAGGGCTTTTTAATTGCAATCAGAATAGTCATTATAGTTTGCTAATCAACTTTTAGGCTACCTTGCAAAAATCACCACCTTTATGAAAAATTACTTTAATCCTATTAGCAAATTATGTCCCAAAGTGAAAGCTTTTATTTTATCTGACAAAGTATACATTAAAAAAAAAGAGAAAGTAAGGATTTCCCTACTAAATTTTTTCCCCCAGCAGATTAAGAATCTCTGTGACTTTCTACACTAGGTAGGGAAATCATGCTTTTATGAGAGGTCTCAAAAATGCATGATATACCAAATAGCAGTAAAAGTCTGACTGCTATTACGATGTTAACTAAATGAGTTCAGGACCTGACACAGCAAACTTTCCCACTCTCTTATACAAGGGGTGACGAAATTGGTTACATTTTTCTGCACAAGTATTTTCACTTCAGTTGCACTGGGGAACAGAGTAAAAATTCCTTTGTGACCCATCCTATAACAACTAGTTCATTCTTCAGTTGTTCGTATGTTCATGTAATAGGATTAAATTCCTTGCTTATTCTGCCAAATTTTTTATTTTTCAAAGCAGAAAATATAAATATTGTTGGGAAAATTCTTACTTAAAGCAGAGAAATGTTAAGTTTTAATGTCTTATATAATTGCAATAGGAAAATACTGATTGCCACATCTACAGAATTAAAACATCTAGAAATTGAATACAAAAAGAATGAAAAATAGTTTTACATTTTCTTGATTGCTTTCACAATATATTTCAAATGTAAACATGCATTTTTACAGACAGTGTTGTAACTTCTGCAGAGCAGACTCTCTGTATTTCTGCAAGAAGTGGCTTCATGCATTTCCCAAGAATAAGTGGGTTTCTCCCACTTCCCAGCATGATGTTGACGATGAACTTCACATTGTAGCAATGCAGTATTTACTGAGCTTGTAGGAAAAACCAGCACAGCTTTTTGGAGATTAAAGCAGTGTGTCTAGAATGAAAGAGGCATTTAACTTCAAACAAAAGTAAATGTGTACCACATAGCTGTCATCACCATTCCTTACTACAGCTGCAAAACGTGGACAATTTACAGTCATCACGTCAAGCATCTTAGTCAACTCCACACACGCTGTCTTTGTGTCCTTGCTGCTATAAAATAGCAAGATAAGGTCCTAAGCAGTGAGACCTTAAAGCTGCCTTCCACTGGACTCTCCAGTTAATATATTGAAATAAGATAAAATGAGGAATGTTAATAACACAAAGACAACATGATTTTTGAAGTTGCGTGTGGACATGATACTGGTTTTTGGTTTTTTTTTAGCAGCTTGGTGTATCCATCTGTTTTAAAGCAGTGGAGATAAAAATATCATGAGCAAAAATTATAGGTGGCAATAGTATTCTTACTCCATTCCTCAAGTTAGTTGCCAATTTTTAATGCACTTCCCTATTTTTCCACATCATAGTCCAGGAGAAAATATAAATTTTTTTTAACTCAAAGGAATTACATGGTTTATCCATGTTGTTTTGCTTCATAAACATAATACAGGAACTACTATTTTCTTTCCAAATTACTCTTCATCAGTATACCTCAAAAATAATCAATACTGTAATATTTCTTTTATAAAAATAAACAAAAACAAATGACCACAGAATAGCTTTTTGGCAGGTTTTCTGTATGAAACCCCAATTCACTAAGTCTCCATAAACTTTCAGTGGCAATATATACAATGAATTTATGTCTAAATGATAAAAAGTAAGTTGCAGTGAAGTGTACCAGTTTATAATCTCCTGAATTTTTATTTGTATACATATTGTGTTTTTATTTTTATAAATATATATGGTATACTGTATTTATATATTGAAAATATGTAAAATATAAATATAAATTATTTATGTGTATATATTTGAAACCTTTTTACATACTTAAGGTTGGGTGATATTTTTACTTTGTGCATAAACACTTTTAATATATTGTACTAAAATAGCTATAGCATTTTGTCCAAATTTCTCTTTCTAACAAGTTAAAATAAGCAATCACTGTAATTTAATTCATCATTTTTGCAGTTGTGGCTGCGTTGGGTCCAGTGGAGACTTAGGGCAGGCTGTGGCCTACTCCTGTGGCCAGTTTGAAATATTTGTGGTTGTGTTGTGGTTGTGGGTGCTCTTGTATAACAGAAAACATGGTTGCTATAGAATCACAGAGATCATGAAACCGTAAATGTCAAAGTTGGCTCTGTGAAGAGATGTTTTTGGGGGGGAAGAACTGTAGAACCCTTCACATCCTGTTGTTCTGGAACAACAGGTGCTATTACAGATATGAAGGACATGTGCCAGGTGTGTCAGAAGCTGCAGGGAAAACCGTGGAGAGGTTGTCATTTCCCCAGTAATACACTGGGACAAGGAGTCGTAGTTTAACTACTATGGGAGCAAAGCAGACCAGCCCCTATCATGAGGAATTTTCTCTAAGGGGTAATTTAGAGCAGAAGCTTGTTAAGTACTCTGAAATATTTTCAGGAAAACCCTTTTCTCTCTTACCTCTTTCTACACTGATTGGATAAAGAGGCTATGAAGTTCAGACTCTCTAAATTTACCACTCACTCATTCTGATATCATAAAAAGAGGGTATTTTTTGTACCACTATATAATGTTTATGCAGTACTCCAGTTTGAAACTCATTTGTGATACATCCAGATTTTGGTAGATATTGCACAGGAGTTTGATTATCTCTGCTTTATCCATTGCTTTTTCTCAAAAATAGGCTACTCTAGATATGTAATTTTTCTGGTGGTAACTTTTTAAAGATGTACATGTATTGAGACTAACATGCTTATTTTTTGATGGCCTTCATCCCGACACATTCTACTGTGTCTACTACTTAGGTGCAAGAACAATAATTCCTAAGAACTCTAAGCTTGTTATCATGCGTTGAAAGACCAATTAAACACCATCTGAGGTCAGAAGTGGACAGTCATGTGATGACATTTTGTTGTCTAAAAAAATTTCATTGCTATTATTTTAGTTTTTAAGCAAGAGTATCTAATGTTTAGCCTCTAAGAAGAACTGGTGAGAGGAATACAAATAATGAAAAGTAAATTAAAAGCTGTAAAAAGTTTTCTTAACCAAAACCAGAAACAAGAAAAGAGGCTATGATAAGGTGCCAGGAACTAGAGCAACCATGTGTAACTGTAGACATGAAACATTTCTTAATTGTATCTCTTTGCCAGGATCACTTGTGAAATACACAGTTCCCATTCAGAGGGAAGACATTAAGGTAAAACCAATCTAATATATGTCTCCATACAGTGGGAGAATTATCCAGAGAAGTGCCAGAACAAAAAGAGCAGAACACACACATAGATGTAAGTTGAAAGAACCCATGAAGCAGGGCAGATGCAGACTGGTTGAAAATATTGGCATTTCAGTGCAATATATGTAATGTAACAGCAACAGAAAAAGTAGAAATAGAAATGTTCTTGACAAAAAAAGAGGCAGACAGCCAGATTGAATATCACAGTTACCTTTGAAATTAAAATATAGTGTCTGAAACCATTGAGCATTTAAGGTTTTAATGAAGAAGTAGATATCTGTAATGTGGCTTAAGCAAATCTAAAGATCCTCAGTGTTCTAGCAATGCAGAAGGCTGCCAGGCATTCAATTGCTATATTTGCAACTATGCTATTAGATCAATGACTAATTTGATACCAGCTGGATTATAGAGTCAGCTGCAGAGCAACACTGATAAGGAGCAAAATTAGACTGGAAAGATGCAACCAAGCACTCCAGATGGGCAATGAAATCATGATGAAACCAGTGAATAAGTGCAGTCAATCAACAAACAGCCCCTGAAATAAGAGATGCCATTTCTTAAAGTTTACTACAATTGTTTTAGAAGAATTCTACTCACCCAAGCTCTGGTTTCAATTGAAAGACAATAATCAAAGCTGTACCTGAAAGAAATAGGAAAGTCACTGTGATTGCTCCCTGGCATTCTAGCTGAATATAACATATCTGAAGAAGATGAGCACTTACATGTAAAATTTAAAATCCCCCAAATCACCCTAAAGAGAAGCAAAAGAGAATTCTGTTAGTCTAGTAAAACTTCTGGAAAATGCAATGTGGCAAAGACAAGACTCTGACCCCACAGAATGTGTGGATTAAACATTTCCTAATGGGCAGAAAATCCTGGTATAAACTGATTCCAAAATACTTGCACAAAATGCCAAAAACATGGGATATTTTACAATATTTTTTTCAGGGCAACAGTGCTCACCATGGTGTCAAAAACATGTTTTGGAATAGCAGAGCTATTGTTCTGTTGTGCATTTTGTCAGGTATCTGTAGGCTTTTATGCTCATCATTCTGAGTTTCTAGGGGTATTCTAGTGTAACATGGACCTGACACTCTTCCTGTAGTGAGTAGCTGTTTTCAGTCTAAGTATAAGAAACAGAAATGTCAAAGAGGAGGCAATCCATAAACAATCCTTAAATGGAACCTGGACAGGAATATTAATCTAAATGCATAAAACATGAAAGAATGTGAGTAATTTGTGGGGGCCATATGTTGATTTTTGAAGGACTTTGATGTTGGCCAGGAGGAAATAGGAGTACCCCAGGAAAACAAGCAGAACAGCTGATGGACAATTCTGTCTTTAAGAGACATGAACAGACACTTCTATAAATTTTTTTGCACACTTGGAAAAAGCCTATGGGTTTTTGCTATGGTCAAGAAAAAGTGATGAATAAAAAGGGTTAATGACCAAGAGAAAATAAAAAAGAGGAGGGAGGAGAGGAGAAGAGGAGTCGGCAATGCAGCAAGATACTAGTCATTTAATAGTACAATTATTTCAAGGAACTGGGCATTAGGAGAATCTCCTGATGGTACAGAGTTTCTTTAGAAGTTCCTCTATAATTTTTCCTGGCACCATAGCAGAAGTAGTGAATGAGTGTGGGATAAATTGGAATTAAAGTGGATTCCTTAAAATCGAGACCCTCAGAGAGCTCTGGTTTCTAAAATCTGTGAAACTAGAAATTTCTGTCTCACCTGGAAGCAGCAGCACAACTTCTCCCTTCTCATGCACATTGTGCTTGTCTTCCAGGAGAAGTAATTCCCCGTGAATTACCTGGTGGGCAATAGCTCACCTTTAAGACACCACCAGGTGCCTTCAGCTGCAGGCAGACCCACATCCCACCTGTTTTGTTTTTTTTTTTTTTATCAATTCAAGTGCTGAATTTATCTCTATAAATCAATGACCAATACTAAATCCTCTATAAAATTAGATTAACGTAGTCAGAAATTTAGCATAGATGCAAAGAGAGGAGTGTATAGCTATTTAAAGAAGAGTGTTTCCATTTAGTTCAGTTGTGCACACACATATATATGTATGTATGTATGTATTTTGTCTAACAGCACAAATGCTAAATAAATGAGCTTTGCTATTCCTGGCACATTTCAAAATTACTCAGAGTATTAAATATTGAGCAATAAAATGTGCATTTAATGGAAACATTTCTGTTTGGTTCATATTAATTAAATTCAACTCTTCCTGTGTGAAGCCAGATTAAAAGAGATGTTTAATGTTGCTGTCCAATTGCAACAAGCAACAGCAAGCATTGCCTGCTTTAGGGGGTATATGGGAGGAGTTTTTGCATCTCTTCTAAAAGCTGTGTGTGCCACAAGCTGTATCTTGACTGAAGAACAGGGTATTTATTCTCTCTGTGGATTAATCATTTTCATAAACAATGCTTTTTACTGCCATGGTAGGAAATCTTGCCTTTGGTGCTGAGGTGTGCTCTAATGGTAGCTGAAATATTCTGATTTGCCCCTGTATGCTTAAATAGTGAGGAAAAATATTTCCTGCATTTTACCCAAGTGAATTCAAGCCAGAAAATTAATCTTCTACCATTTTTCTGTTTCTTTCCCTTCAAATCAGTCACAAGAAATATACTGCTATAATAACTTGCACACCATTCAAAAACTGTTATGTTTATTGGTACCTAAATGTGTCATGAACAACTCTGCACTGTCCAAACAGGGAGATCCAGAGTGATGTGAGATCTGATGCTCCAGGCTTTTGGTTTTGTTAAAATCAGCACAGACCATTTGGATCATGCATATGATATTTTTGTGAATTTGATGTGGAGGTCTGGTGAGGAAAGTCTTTTTTATTTATATTTATGGTTTTGTAGGGCTAAAAATAGCACCGAACACACCTTTGCCAGTCACATGCATTCTACATTCCACTCTTGTGCTCTCTAAATTCTTCCCTTCAGGAGCATATGGTCCATTTTCCAGGTTCTTGAGAAGCTACTGCATCTTTGAATTCTTTTTGTGGCTATGTCTTTTAGCTTGCTGACTTAACCTGCCATGGCCAAAATTTGCTATCCTATTGCTGCAGATTTTAACACCAGCAGATTCTGATTAAGTAAATCTCAAAACTAGGCACTTTCCCATGTTTTGATCTCTAGTTGTCACGTCATCCAGAAGTTGAGAATCTTTCTGAAATTGAAAATAAGTCATCTGTTCAGGCATTTCTGCAACTTGTCAGTCCTTATATTTCACATGCCCTGCTTTTGTGAGTCTGAATGTACAGTGTGGTCAGTACATTGACTGTTGTCCTTGCTTTGTATACTTATATTTGAATCCAGACCCATGGGCAGAGTAGTCTTAGTTCCTAGATCTTTCTAAGGAGTAATGCCAGCCAACATATTTTTGTTTAGCCTTTGTTCCCAGGGAAGCTACTCACAAACAGTTTATGATTTTCATATCCAGAGTCTCCTCTAGTCATTCCTGAGGAGCTGACAGATATAGTGTGGCAGATGACCTGCCATGGAACCTTACTTTCTAAAGTGGTGTGTAAAAGCCTGTGTTTTTAACACAAGAGAGCATTACTTCTTCAATTGGTGAATTGGTTGTGTCATTCAAGTGGTGACCACTTTTGGAAAACCTAAAATAAGATGAAGAATCACACCCTTTTATATATACATTTATATTAGTTCCAATAGTCTTTAGTTGATGGGGTTTATGCACTTCTTTTATGTTTATCTCTTCTTAGTATGATACTTTAATTATTAGATTGAAATTGCTAATTGGCTGATTTGGCCAGCAGGTGGCTTACTACACTGTGCCGTCAGCATGTGCACTCACGTCCTGAGAAGCGTCTGCAGTAATGTTTATTAGGATTTCTGATGATCAGTGGTGTTATTCCATGAGAGCAAGTGTAACATTTGTGCTCTGAATGTGATCTTTTTTGTGGTACCAATCAAGTGTAAATGTATTCATACTAGTGGGACTTTTTCAGGCCTATGAAATGTTGGAAAATTAAAAACAAACATGATATCCCTAAAGACTTTTGCATGGTTTAAATATTTGAACTTTTTTCTTAAGAGCTTAAGAGTTTTACCAAAGGACAGCTAAATCCTGCTTCTTCCATTTCTTTCACACTTTATTGAAGGAATATAGAATAAAATCAATACAATGGCAATTCTTCTAACATAAGTACCAAATGCCAATCACCAATGAGCTGTAAAAATTAACTTTAATAGGGTTAATATAGTGCTAGTGTAGTAATTTAATGTACAAAAGCTCTATGCCCTGTTCTAAAATATGTATTCATTACTTCCATTTCTTTGGACTTCAGTTCTATAGCAACATATTATACCTCTAGCAAAACAGCAAACAAAAAGGCCTAAAATAGTTGACTTAGACATAGATTTTAATAAAGGTAACAGTAATGTTAAGAATGTGGAGTATTCATGAAGGTGTACTTTTTTATTTTTAGTATTGTTACTAATTATAAAATGATAGTTAAGATAGGAAATACAGCCACTTAAACCTAGAAGTGACATCACTTTATTCATATCACTGAAGTGCAGATATCACTGACCAAGGTCCTGTCACCATAAAAATCAGTCACATATTTTGCTGATATTCTCAATAGAACATATTCCTTAAAAATTTTGAAAAACAGATAATATGTAATAGAATCTTGTTCTTTAGCTATCCTCCCTTTTGTTTTGTTTTCTTACATTTTTCCATCTTTGTTTGGGACTACTAAATTCCCTACACATATACCCATAACAAATATCTATGGAAGAGAGAGCAGTTAAGTTGAAGACATCAATACATATTCCTGTAAGCATATATCTTTTTTTTTAATGGCCACAGACCTTTTCAATTTATATTTGAACAGCCAGGCAGCTATCGTGGCATGCATAGTTACCAGAACAGGCTTTCCACAAAGCAGGACCAGAATCCCTTGAGAGAATGCCAGAAAGACAAAAGTTCATGTCTTCCCTAGAGTTCACTATAGCTGAAGTACATTCAAAATATCCTAAATTTGCTTTGTATTATATTACTTCTCTACTGGTTTTGTGTCCTGGTATTTCCTGCTGCTGCAGTCCTTTGAAGCATTTTTTTCCCCTCTCAGATATATGCATATCTTTTCCCATTTTCAAGACATGTCCTGTTTCATCTTAAGTAGAATTCAGCCATTAAAATAGCAATAACTTACAAGTCTCTATAACCACTGACATTGCAAATGTAACATAGACTTGAATATCGATGCTATAGCCTCCAGTTTATCAGTTTGTTTAGAGCACAGAGATTAGCATTTCAGTGAGACAACATAAGTCATAATGAACTTGTGGAGGTTTTTTGCTGAAATCAATTTCTACAGTTTTGTTGCTGTATCTTTACAGAATTATTTTTTTTTTAATTGCCTTAAGACAGATTCTATTACTATGTGGGCATTATGCTATTCATTGCAAAATGCTAAACACAAAGGGGCAGATTCCCTGGTCTGTCAAGATCACTTCACATTCAACATGACAATTTCCAGAGTGAATCTAGAGCAGCTGATAGTAGAAAATACTCATGTTGTGGATGAAACTCTCATTGATTATTAGGATTTCTAATAATTTCTGATGTTCAGTCGCATTATTCCATGAGAACAAGTATGGCATTAGTACTCTGGTCTTTTTGTCCTCAACTTCACCTGCTGCTATGTTCTTATTCTCCCACTCCCTATCCTCCTTTCCAGCACAAATAACATCAATCTTTAGGTAAATCAAACGAATGCAACAAACATAACCCAAAATGGAAGTACTGGCAATGCTGTCCATAAGCACAAATTAAATCCACACTCATCATTTCTCATTTATATCAGGGCCAAGTAATCAAAAATTTTCTTCCTAGGAAAAACCAAACCACCTTGAGAATCTCCAAAATGTGTGTACTTGAGTTTACTAGCCTCTGCAAATGTAGTTAATCTTCTCTATGGTATGGTTCTATAAATTGTAATCCCAGAAACACCAGAGATAACTTAAGATCAATGCAAGTCATCTGTTTTCATGTTTGATTCTTGTATTAACTTCATGCTTTCAGAGACATTCAAGTTATTGGCAACTGTATAAGAAGATAAAACATCTGGAAGTTAAAAGTAAGCAAATTCAACCTAGGAATGAGGCATACATTTATTTTCTAACAGTGAAACAAGCTAGTTGATTATCATTTTACCATGGAATTCTGTGAATTTACTATTATTTGTTGTTGTTGTGGGGTTTTAGTTGGGTAATAATTAGTATTGATTTTATGATTGTAGAAGATTGATTAATCGCTTTATTATATTATCTTATACTATATTATATTATATTTTTTAAGGAACTTAGTAACTTTTCTAGTTAGTCTGATACAGTTTTGCCTTAATTGATTCATTTATTTAAACATTATTTAAGGTTTAATTAAGAAATTATTTTTTGGTAAACAAGTTTTTATAACACATTCTACATGTATACAACAACTGGTGTAGTAAGTGGAGATAAGAATTGTTTTTTATTCTTTTTTCTGATCTTCTCACAGCCTTCCCCAGGAAAATGACTGGGAAAGACTGTGCCTGCTCTCTGTGGTCAGAGAGCTGCTGCCACAATTTATGTCTTGAACTCAGGGACAGATGCAATAACAAAAGATTTTCTCCAAGTCAGAAATCTGAAAGCTTAATATAGGTAGAGATGATAAGATTAGGGTGCGTTTTATACGACTGGGGAGGTTAGATTATGACAATTTTTGAACGTCAGGTCTGTGAATCAACCCAAGTTTTGTCAGAGAATATTTTGGCAAAATGCCATTAGAGATGAGAAGAAGCTTTCAGCTTTCATCATGCCAACACAAAGCAGAGTTCACGTATAGCAGCACCATAAATTCTTGAGAACAGACACCTGAAATGAGGGAAGTAGAAAGAAACAGAAGGATAAGTTTCTTTTGTTACTGTCTCAATAGTTGTTCAGTCACAAAATGAGTTCAGTGTCACTGCATTCCCATAGTCTTTTAAAGGTAACTATTAGTGTTAGTTCTTAAATATCATTGAGAATGCAAGAATGCGTAGAGCTGTGGTATTTTCTGCAGTGACTAAAATATACTGTAAGTGCTATAACTAATTTTTTTTTTCTTTTCAATCTAGTGTGAAACAGAGTGTTAAGTAGTTATGAGCTCAGAAAACATATTTTCTTGGACATAATAGTGGAGTGACTATTGGAAGACTTGTGTTCTCACATTAGAGACCTTCCCTCCCTGGGGCTGTACGTAGTGTCCATCTGTACCTCAGTTTCCCATTTTAAATAATTAATAATAATATATCTCTATCTCACATGACTGGTGCAAGTGTGCAATTCACTGAAATATAGCAAGCTTAAGCCTGTAAAAGGCTGCATTAGGCATACCCTTGCTGTTGGCCATTTGAAAGAAGCTAAGTATCTCTCCTAGGCACAGCAGCTGCTGGAGATACAGAGAGACACTTTCAGCATGTCCTGTGTTTAGTTTCCAACATTCCTACACAGACTTAAAGTCCATAGTCACATCTCATTCCATCATATCAAAATATAACAGGGGTATATTTCTGCTGGTGGTGGTGTACAAGCACACTTCACATGCTCCTTGAAAGACACAGGGGTCTTAGAGATCAAGCCCAATGCCTCATGCAGATAGCCAAAGGCAGGATTTTTTTTATCTTTTTCTCTTTTGCCATTATATGTTCTCATATTTATTGCTTCAGTTTTGTCTGTCTTAAATTATTTAAAATATTAAAATATTATTCCATTCAGAAACTCCATTTTTACAAATGAACTCAGAGTCTAATTTTCTAAGACTCTGGAGGTTAAAAAAATCATACAATTTATCATTTATATTGGCTTTTAGAAACAATGGCTACTGTGATAGAGTTTTTTAAATATTATTCAGCAAATGTAGTGGTGTTGTTAATGTTCTAGAATTTAAATATATCTTGGAAAAAGTTCTATCACCTTCAGGATTGTCTGGTTTTTGCTGAGGAAACATAGCATTGTCCTGTTTTGATCACCAGTGAAGAAGATGGAAAGCATCTGTGCTAAATACTTACAGGTCTGTCATGGTGTTATCAGTCTCAGGTATTCTGAAGAAGTCTAGTCCTTAGTTCTTGCTGTTCAGTGATCTTTAAATGCTTAGTTTGTTTCAGGGACTATTGAACTTCCTATTGATAAGGCCAAAAATTATCACTGCTATAGCCTTTGCTATCAAAGCTGTTAATAACATAAAAAATGAAATATTTTATTTCAATTTAAAATACTCCAGTGACATTTGTGAGGTGTACAACTTCTTGCCAACTTTTCTAATCTAAAACATTATCTGTTTGAGGAAAACATATGTTAGAAATTTTTAATTCAGTGATAGGAAAGACACTAATGAAATATGCATGTATGAATTTTGTATTGCATAAGTTTCCTCTTTCTTGAAATATGATTAAAAGCCAAACATCTGGATTATGTTTAAAAAGCTTGAATTTCCAGTTTTCAGAGCGATTCAATCTATTTTGACACTGTACACTTAGCCTTAACATTTTCAGCATGCTGTTAACATTACTTGATATTGTAAAAAAAAAAAAAATCAGGTTTAAACAAAGTTGGACTTCTCCTATTGCTAAAAGTGTTTTCTGAAATAGCTTTTTCTGCAGCATTCACACAGCCATACTTTAGGCTGTGTCAGCAGTTCTGTTATATATTTGCTCTTGAGAGCAGTTTGTATTTGATCATAAAAATAACATTCCAAATTGAGACTATTTTTTTCTTTTGTACAAAAGTACTGTTTTTTCCTAGAATAATATTAGAAACTTATGAAATTCTTCTATAATGAGATTATTTCATTGTAAATACTGATAAGGGTGGTAGGGGTAGGGTGCCAAATTTCTCATTTTGTTTTAGTAAGATTAATGTGTACTGGAAAAGATAATCACTATTATTTGCTGTGTCTCTTGAAAAGTTCAGAATATGGCTCTCTGCAGATGATCATAAGCAGTTAACCATAAGACTTACTTTTTTAATGTGTTTTGCAATAATTTTGATATCACTGAAATGTTATTGCTGTAACAGGAATTGCAGCATGTGCCTGTGTTTTAGATAGTGGAAATCTTTTAGCATCTTCTCATGAGCCTGGTGCATGTCCCAGCTTTGACATTATAAGGACAAGGGACAACACAAGGGACATCATAAGGAAAAAATCAAACAGCATATTGTAAAAACTATAGCTTTCACTTTATTTAATACATTTAAGTACATATTAAGTACAGTATGTACATTTAAAGTAAAAAGAACATTTTTCCTTATAACAGTACGGCAAATTGAGAAATCTGCTGTCAGCACCCTTTCCAATCAGCATTTGGATGGGCAGTCAAACAGTTGTAAGTTCTGTTGTGTAGGAAAATGTTCAATTACTTTAAAAATCATGTCGTTACTCTAGATACTGTAGGTAGTGGGAACTGAGATCCACATATTCTGAGATTGGAGACTGAGCAAGCTAGATGGAGAGTTTTTCTGACCTTGATTTGAGGTCGCTCACCAGCCTGTGAAGACTGTAGGGCTGTTGTCACAGGCCAGGGATGACTTTCTTTTCTCACAGTTGACAAGGTCTAGTTATTTGCATTACTAAAGCCAATGTGCCTGAAGCGGTGTGTGTACTGATCTTTGTGGAATTACCTGTGCCTTGGTGGAGACTGAGTTCGGCCTCTGTTAATCAGAGGAGCTTCAAATTCCATTTGGATGTTTTTCCAGCTGGGATGCTCTTTTCCTATGAAAAAACATAGCAAATAGCTAAGATGAGGATCCAGAGATATTCTACCCCAAACACATCCCAGTAGTGTTGCTGGAAGAGCAAATAATTTATTTGTAGATTTTCAGTCAAGCTTCTCTCATGGAAGGATATTACTGATCACCATTAGCAATCTAGCGGGTTAACAATGGAAGAAGGACTTCAGATGAGCCAGTCTCTGAAAGATAAATGCACAAGAACATCCATTTCAAAACGGAATGATGCCTGTAACGTACAGCCTGACAATAGTAGGTGCATTTGGAATTAAATCTTTGTGTAGAGGAGTTCCAATTTTATGTTTCATGCATACTGCAAGAGCAGGCACAGCTTAGCAAAAGAGAGAATAACAGGTTATAAATTATTTTCTTTGAATATCTCAAAAAAAATCTCCATAATATTACAATGTTGTATTTTAGTTGGTAAAAATGTAAATGTAACAGTGTATCAGTATGAGATTTCAAGAATATCCAGCCAAGGATGGAGCTGCAACTACACCTTTTTTTGCTTCCAGGCTAAACTTTTACTCCACCTGCAATTGCATTTTCTGCTCAATACACCTTTTTTTTTTTTTTCTCAAAAAAATATAACCGAGCATTAACCCAACAGTATAGTAGCTATTAATTTCTAAGGAGCACCATTTAAAAAAATTTAATATCAATTCTCCAGGCAACTACATATATGTAAACTTAGCTAAATCAATGTCTAATATGTTAAGCATGTCTGTTGGTTGCATCTGTATGTGTCTGTGCAAGAAGTACCACCTCTGGTGCAAGGTATGAAAAACAAATCAAAACCAGCAGCATTGTTGCCATCAGTGCAAGACCAGTCGCAGAAATTCCTTCATAAAGCAGCCAAAGATCCCAGTAAAGCAGTAAAACACATAGTTGACAAGATTGATGGGTTGTTAAACATGAAGTGTACCCACTCTGTGGCCTTACCTGAAGTGCACTATAACCTGTGCAGTGGCACCATGTCTGCCAGGGTTTGCCTTCGTTTGTAGGTGGGTGGCCAGCTCGGATCTAGTGGGCTCTTATGCACCTGGTACTGGATTACCCTCGCCATATGAGTTGAAATGACTGTATTTTGGCTATGTGTTCTCAAAATTTAATTATGTTTAAAAACTGGTTAATAGTATAGTAAATAACTGCTATTGCTACAAAATTGCATTCTGAAGGTAATGGGATTGAATTTCAACGCAAGTTGACACTCAATTACAATTTCCATATATCTAGTGAATAAGCCAGTTCTTGGCTGCTGTATTAAGGTGGATGTCTTCCTGCTTAACTGAACACTGTGCAAGACAGGCCAAATGTATAATAAAGCCAAATCAAGGCTTAATATACCCACTCAAATTTTTATTGTTTGTATAAAGTAGTAAGCTTGCAGAACAAACTCAGGGATGTGGTTTTAAAAATTTAAAATAATCAATATTTGAGCAATATTTATATATTTATATAAATAAATAAAAATAAATATATATATATTTAGAGTAACAAAGCTTAAAAAAAAGAAAAAAAAACCCAAAACAACCAAACCTTTTAAACTTCTTACTGAATTACTGCCATCAGCCAGTAGATCCATGGGGCTTGTTCGGCTAAAAGCCACAACAGACTTTGTAATGCAATGATGTAATCTTGGCTTTGTGTCATTTATATTCAACCTAAAAAAACAATTTTCCTGAATAGACAAGCTGACAACAATATTGTTCGGTGTTGGTTTTTATTTGGATTGTTTCCAAATGATTCATATGCCTCCACAGCAACACCCCATGCCTGCTTGAGTTTTTACTCTAAATTCTGAAGTTTCCCCTTTTTCCTCATGTTTTATTTTGCTTTTAAAGTCCCAGTTATGTTTGTGAAACTAACCAGCTCGGCCACAAAATTAGGATGTATCTTGCAGAGTGCATTCATTTTACTTTTTGCATATTTTTCCCGAGGTCATGTCAAGGTTAGTTTGAATTCCATCCTACATTAAGACTTCTTTCACAGCTATTTAGCTCTGCAGCCTGCGCCCCGCTGGGGTCTGCCCCTTGGGCACGTCAAAGCTTCAGACCTGACAAATCACACACAGATGAAGCTGTACAGTTTTTTAAACAGTTTCATCACTAACGTGGGGTTTTTTTGGGGTTGGGTTTTTTTTCCTTTACACTACAATTCTCCCATCCCCCGCCCCCACCCCTCCACTGGAGTTTATTCTCTGAATTGCAATATCCTGAAGACTGATTTCCATATGGAAAATTCCCTTGCTCAGGCTAGTTGTAAAATAGAAATGGCATTGTATAGTATGTGCCACTCACAGATCCCCAGAAACTGAAAGCACTGCAGATCCTCTTTAATAACAAACTATAGCTCCTTGTCTAACATCTCTAATCATATTGTTAATGCCTATTTGCACAGAAGAGCCTAAAACTATAAAGTCTGATAAATACTCAAAAATTATCATCCATTCTGTGAACCTGTTAGTTATCCAGGAGAGCTGTTAGTTGTTCACAGGAATAAACTTCTGTCATCCTTGCGATTACTCAGATGAGTAAATGTTCATCGGTGTCAAGAAATGACGTTGTGCTTCAGCAGCAATCCTTAGGGGACTTAGGAAATTTTAAGTGTGTGTATGTGTGTGTATGTATATAATTAGCTTCACAACTATCTGCAGGGCTTTCACCACCTACATTCATGCACAGACAGACCCACACACTCCCCATGTATATGTCGCTGCATAAAAATGGTTTGAAATATATAATGCGGTTTACAGGTTAAAATAGAATTTCTAAAATTGTTAACTGTAGACTGCTATCTGTTTTTTAGCATTTTGTGAAACTAATGGTGCAACACCATTTCCTGTTTAATTGATGAAGTTAAAATGCCTGGCTGCTAATGAGTGTATTAGCAAACAATATACCCTTAACAAGCTTAAGCAGCTCAGGATTTTAAAAAGCAGCTTACTGTCCTCCTCATTTTTATAAGACAAAATGTACTGCCTTCCACAAATTGCTTGATCGACTGATGAAGTACTATAATTATAGTTGTATTGCAGTTTTGACAAAGCCACAATAACAGATTGTAGTTTAGTCCCCACTCTAGGCACACAACTCTTTGCATTACAAAACCCAGTTTTACTGGTCTAATTCTTTGAGAGAACAAAAGGCACCTGGAGATGTTAACTATATACTAAAAGAAAACTTGAAATCTAGGAAATAATAATATTGAAGCATGACTTTTCTTCTCGCAGTTAGTTCATTGGCAATGGTATCTAATGAAGACTTGTCTAAAAGCTTGCTTGTTTGGAACTAATTAAAGACAGATATCCTAAATAGAAAAAGGATCATGGGAATTACATTAGGTGTCTGGAGACTTGTTATTCTTTTGGTACTCTGAGTAGATTGTGGAAGTTGTTAGGGATTCAAGAAATAAGGCAAGCTAATAAAAAGTTCTATTTTTCTGGTTATTGGCCAACTATTGTATTTTTGTTTGCAATAAGATTTGTGCCAACAGGCTAGGGGCTTGAATAAAACATTTAAACATTTGTGCATTAACACGTTATGGTGAAAAGAGAGTCTTGTGCTTTCACTCGGTGCATTTCAGCCTTCAATTAATGTGAAAGCACTACAATGCCTATGCAACTTCTCTTGCCTAGTGGTGCACCATTTATCATTGCAGTTTTACATTGACCTTGACACCCACTTCATTAGAATAAAGATTGTCTACCATTTAGGTTACATTGTTCCTCTGCACAGAGACCCCATGCAAATTTCTGTTCAGATAGAAGAGCTGTGAGCCTGTCAGAGGTCATCTGCATTAAATGATTGCAGCTATTTTCCAACTGCTTCTTTTCATTCTACTCAATTCAGGCTAGGAGGATCAATCAAGCCCTCTGCCTGAAACAGTGGGACTGCTGGGAATATAACTGTTTTTGGTAGTAGTGGATATGCCCTAAACAGTATTAAATATTTAATATAAATTCATTAAAGGGCACACAAAGTCTTCAAAAAGATATTATATATATAGTAAAATTTAAAGTGTTGGGATCACTTTTCTTAAAAAAAAAGAAAGAACAATGAATACCAACTGCATATTTTTTTAATGTAGGCAAAATTCAGCTCATGAAGTTGCTTAATATTTCTTTCAATGTGTTTATTTCTCAAGCTGCCACAGAAGGAAATGCATAGCAGACGTGTAATCTGCATTTACTAGTTTCTGAAACAGAAAAACCTAAGGTGTCTGTAGGGGTTTAAGACAAAAGTGCTAAGATTTGTTTTGTCTTATAGGCATGCACCCATATGCACATGCACTCTCACACAAATACATATTGTGCTGTTGTGCTTATTTGTAGGGGGAAAAGGCAAATGGAAATAAGTTAGCTCTCTCCTTCTTGAGTTTTCCAAGTGATATAATTGGAATTAAATTATTAATGGGAGATACTTAAAAAAGATTGTTTTATGATCTTCTATTACAGAATTTGCAATTCATTTTAATATTTGTAGTTTGATTTATATCAAAGATAATGCAATCTATGTCCAATTAACAATACATAGCCAATGTAATATGATTTCCAGATCATGCAAATGGAATAAACTAGAAGAGGAAAACCTGATTCTTAACCTCAGATGTAATTTGCTCTGTGAGTTCTGGCAATTTTAAATGACATTGCACTTTTTAATTTTTCCAAAGGCTCAGCAGCAAATTTATCCCAATCAAGAAAGCCTATTATTAATTTACAAGGACAATTGTAGGAGTCTTTATAATTTCTCTGCGCAATTATTTGCCATAAATTGCTAATGCAGAAATACATGAAGTTTGCAAGAAACAGAAACTGCTTTTCATATAGACAGATCACACTGCCCAGATCTTGAATGTTGGCCAGAGGTTCTAATGCTATTGACAATGTAAGAAATATAACTAAGCTCCTGGACAGTGTCTAAAATGTTTCACACTGACAGTACCAAAAAGGTAGAAGCGTTAAGAGCTATTGTGAAGGGTAGGCTGGCCTCTAGCAGATTCCTTCACTTTGCTTGTATACAGCTGAGCTTTGGACCCTGGACTTTAGAATAAAAAGACTCTTTGTTCACCACTGAATGGCATTAGGCATGGGCTTCCTAAGGGGCCACCATGAAGCCTAGCATGAAGAGTGCAAACATTATCCAGAAAGCAAAGTGAGAATGTGTGTGAAGAGATGATGGACAAATATTGCTATGCATGCATATATATATGTGTGTATATGTGTATGTGTACATATGTCTATATATATGTATATATTTATTTTACATATTTGGTGAATTTGCTTGCAGAATATAATTTACTCAATTTTATGCATGCAGTATATTTTGCAAATGTGAGCCATTGCTGACTGTGCATTCACATGCAGACACTGAGGTTATATGTCTGTGTTTATTGGTTTCTGCCACAGTCAAACCACCCCAAAAGGCAAATCTTTAAAATTTAGAATTTCAATGCAGGTAAAACTAAGGTTGTGGGTCACTCAGTTCCGATCTCAGTTGTATATCCTACAGTGCCATGTGACTGAAGATACTTTGTTAGCATGTGAATGATGGAATGCAGAACATCTACAAATAGCACACCCTTATTCCAGTAATGGAGAAAGTTCATTGGCTTAATTCTTCTGTACTTTGTAGCCATAGCTCCACTGTGTGTTCAGTATGTCTGGTCTCTTTTCACTATAACCAACAGAAGCACCATACAAAAGTCTTACAATGGATGTCTTAATCTCTCTGTGTGCTTTTAGAGCATTATTTTGAATTCCATCATGCAGGCTTTTTTTTTTTTTTTTTTCTCTTTTCTCTTCTGAAGTTTTATTACAACAACAGAATTCCCAGGGAGCTTTAGGGGCAAGGTTCGCATAATATTGCCCTAAAGTTTTGCTCAAGGGGTGGAATCTGCTGATCTCCTGATCATCTTTTTGTGGTGTTTCTCTTTCTGAAAGATGCAGTGCGCAGTCTTACAGAGTTGTTAACTGTGTACAGATTTTTTTATTGTTTACCAGACAGTGCACATCTACGAACCTTTCATGATGATTTCTTTCTCTGACCTCTCAGTGACTAGGCATCTTGTTCCTTAACACCGAGGGAGGCTGAAAAATGCTTGAGTTGCTCAATGTGTGCCTTCTATACCAGTTTCAAAATGGCTTATTCTTCTGGTTTCCATGGTGACAATTAACACTGTTACAAGGCATTGTTCCAGTCTCCATTTGGACAGAATTTTCGGGTGTGATTTTTCACACAAAAAATGTTTTATATAATTTTTTAAAGAAAATAAAAAAAGAGAAAAAAAGCCACAGTTTAGCATAAAGTGTCGAAAAATGTGTCTCAATCAGCCTGCCTGGATTTCTTAGAATGTTTTTATCAGGGAAAATAGAGCTTTAACTTGCTTTGTTTTGGAATTCAACTTCTTTTGGTTTAAATATATTTGCCAAACTTCTTCATGGATAAATGGTACTGCATTTATTTTAACTCCTTTCTTTGTGCTTCGAGAAGTATTGATCGTATTAAGAGAAAAGGAATAAAAGGCCAAATTCTTTAACTTACGTAACAACATTTTGGATTTGTTTTGAGCATCCTCAGGAACACAAAACCAGGCAGACATGCATGCAGCTAATCTTGCTGTAAATATTTTGCAGTTTTTCCAGTATAGTTTTGTTTGGGGTTTTTTTTCCAAGTTTATATGACAGGTGTTGTGGGAAATTAAATATTACCCATTTATTTATTATTGTGGTTATGGTAAGAAACCTGTGACCTTAACTTCCTTAATCTCATTTTTGGCTATTAAACAGTAATCTATATTATAACATCCACAGACTGTCACAATAGAGCAGTCTTTGCTCACTTAAAGCTGAGGAAAGAATGCATCTGAAGATTAAATTATCTTCTCACCGCAGGATTAAGTAGTACTACCAGACTAGGGTTGTGCAGCACTGATAGAGCTGGTAGCTAATTTTTCCATGCAACTGCTCAGAGTGTAGGTGTTTAATGGATTAAAAAATAGCATTAGCAATAGCATCTCATGCTATCTGTTCTCAAACTATACCTCCTGTACATTAAGCTCTTCCCTTAACTTAAAATATGCACTGCATGTTAAATATCCAGAAGTGAAACAATGCTGACTTTCAGTCATATACCAATACATCTGATAATCAACTGAAATCTCTCATCTTTTACTGTTACTATATAATGCATTTTCTGTCAATCAGCAATTTCGTCATGCTTGTTTATACAGTAGATTACACAAAGACAGCACGTACATAAAACCTAGCTTATTTAGTTTTTAATGTAATAACCTTTTATAACATCTGTCACACTGTTTGGATTATGCAGCACTGAATTATTTTATCTAGTCTAAAATTAAATGAAATGTCTTCTGTTTCTAAGTTAACAAGAGAATTGTAGTTATGAAACATGCAGTGTGTTTTATTTCATCATCAGTCCTGCACTGCCCAGGAACATCCCCAGCCCAGGCAGCAGCCTGTGCCAGCCTGGAGCAGGTGATGAGCAGTACTGGCTGTGCCTGCACAGTGACACACAGCTAGAGGACTCCCTCAGTCTATTAATTCACTTGACAAAAGAAAGGGAGTCGTGCGTACTGGGTTTCAGCGACTAGCAAATTGGACTCTGGATTCCCTTTGATATTACATGTACTTATGGAAATAATTATGCAAATCCTTTTCGGCTATATCATCTTTAAATAGAAATCAGATTACATAAAGAAGATTGTAATCTCCTCCAGCAGCCATTCTAGCCGAGAAGGCAATAAAACAGGACCAGGAATCTTACTTGTTGAACACATCAGTCGAATAAAATGGTGTGGCCTCTTGGGGTCCAGCCCTGGTGCCCAACCTGGTAGGTACTGCCTACAGTTGTATACATCTCAAACCTCAGCCACAGCACAGCGAGTGTCAAAAGGCAAGTTCTTTATAAACAATTCCTTGGGTTTCACCATGCATATTCATGCAATTTTGGATACGCAGACACCTGATCAGTGTTCATTAATAATGAGAAATGGTTTAAATCACCTCATTTAAAACATTTGCTCTATGATCCACAAATGACTAATATTTGCTGAAGTTTACATAATACAAATGATGTGCATGTGTTGTGTAAATGAGAGATTAAAATATGAAACTAACAATATGCAAACATATGCATGGAAATGCTGAGAACCTGTTAGCTGAAACAGTGATTTCACACCTTTATTATTTTCTTTAAGCTGTCTGCAATTGTATTTTTGCTTTGTTTTCCTACAGAGCATGCTCTTGGATCTGGCGAAGGCACCCATGTTTTAAACATTCCTAATTTTGGTTTGATTTTTTATATTTAGCTCAGTTATTAACATTTTCAGTATGAGTTGCAATAACAGTTTTCTTGACTGAATTTGAAGCAAAGAAAGCTTAATGTTTAGGAAGCAATTTTCTAATAGCTTTGCATAATTTATGTAAGTCTTGTAAACACCTTTGCAAGTATGTGTGCTGAACTCTTTTCTTTCAGTAAAAGGCACATTTTTGGCCATATCAGAACTTCCATTTCAAAGAGTGTTTTCAGACTTAATTAGCTTAACTATATGGAGGGTATGTATATGTGGATGCCTGTGTGTTATTTTTTTTTTTAATTTACTGTACCAACTATGAAAACAAAATTAACCACTATAGTAACCATTATACATAATAGCTAAATCAGGTTTTCAGAGAATACAGTTTTAAGAAAAATATTTATTTTCTAGTTTATCTATATATTAGAGCACATTTTTATAGACTATGTAAATAATACAGACCTAAAGATTTTGAAAGCCCGATGAAAGCCCTTCTAAAAGAAGCTTCCAGTTTTAGAGCTGTTTTCTCTGTTCTTCTTTTTTTTTTTTAATACTAAATAGCAGTGCACAAATAGAAGGCATTTTCAACTTGAAGAAACTATTGGACTGTATTAACATTGTGGCTGTTCTCATTTGTGGCCCAGTTCACTGTTTCTGTTGGTTGTTGCAATAAAAATCAAGTAACTGTTATTGTGTTTTAGGGGAACTATTTCTAATTGTTTTTCAAAGGTCACACTGTCACATTTTCAGGCCCATGTATGACACAAAAACTACAATGGGAGAAAGAATAAATAAGCTCTAGAGGAAACATAAGTATTAAATTATTTTCTTGCTTTTTTTGTTTTATTTTGGTTTGTTTTCCATGAAGAACCTCAGTGTTACTTGCTGAAGTAGCATATTTTAAAAATAAGGTACCACTAACCTGAATGAGACAAAGGCAGATTGAGATTCAGATGGGAGAGTGTTAGTGGCTATTATTGTACAAGTGAATTGTGAGAGAGTATTACTATGTGTAATGAATTGCTAACCACCTGCATAGATGTGCCACCCAGAACTCTTCGTGCTTGGTACCCAAAATCTCTTATGATATGTTATGAGAAGATTGTGTGCTTAAAAAAAAGAAAATGAGAAAATGTCAGATGGAGCATGATCATAACCAGGTGCATACAATTAAATTTTATTTTTTTATGGAGAAAACTCTCTACAGCAGCTAATACTATACATTTCTTTTCATTTTAGAGATACAATGTAGAAATGTCAATCAGGCACCCAAAAAAGATGGAACTTCTTAGTAAGGTTGAAGCTCTGAAGAAAAGTGGTGTTTTACTACCAAACGATCTCCTTGAAAAAGTGGATTCAATTAATGAAAAATGGGAACTGCTTGGGGTATTTGCATTTTTATTACTGTTTGTGGGTTATGTGTACATTTTTGTGTGTTGAAGTACACTGTCTGTCTGATTTCTAATTTGGAGCGCAAATATCTCTCTTTCAATCCACCACGTATATTTCAAACAAGCTACTCATTCTATTATAAAAACTCCATAGCCTTTTACTCTTCTGTTGATTTTTTTTTATTCCATGCTTGTCTCCTGTCTGACTTTAATAATTTTAGTTCTTTAATACATAAAAAATGTAAGTAAAATATGCCATGTATTATGGGTATGCACCAAGTCAACTATAATGCAGTATATCTGATATACACTGACTGTCATGCTTGAGTGAATGTTAATAGAATTTATTCTGAAGGTACATGTTAGAGACATCTACTGTTTAACTATTTACTATACCTTTAAGATGAAAAGTGGGGTTGTCACTGCATATTTCAGGTCACACTGATGGCTCAAAAACAAATATACAGATTCAGTACAAATCTGCATACCTGAATCTGAGAATACAGCCAGGATATGTTTCATGCTGCTGTATTCATCTCACTTTTGAAAAAAGCCAAAAAAGTTTCATGTAATTCATTTCACGCTATGATGGGCTGGGTCTCAGCCAAAGAGTGAGATACAAGAATCTGGCAAAAAAAGCAATATAGGGATTCTGTTACCCAGAGACTGGTGATGGCACTGTGCAGGAGACACTATTGTCCTATTGTTGTAAAACAGCTGAGAGAGAGAGGTCAAACTATATGTTTTTCCATCCACTTCTCTCCTTAATTGCCTTCACTTCAAATCAAGGGTAAGATAAATTTATAAATTACTTTAAATGATTAATTATAGATGTGTGATATTAGCAATACAGTTACATTGCATAATTTTGCATGCTATTATCCTAGTTTAAAAAATATTTCTAATATATTATGAGTAAGATATACATGTAGCCTGTCAACAGCATTTTAAATACTGACTTGTGTCACTTTAGGTGATGTGGTAATGCAATAGCCTTTTCAGAGGGTGGGGCTTTTTTAGTTAATCAGAGTTGCTTCTAATCACTTGATTCTCTAAATGTGCAAATTGTCAGAAAATGTTAAAATTTGCCTTATGACCAGTGAGGTTATTACCTTTCATTTTAATCTGCAACATCACCATGAGCATGTTGAACTTGTTTGATTGTTAATAAATTTACTGATTTCGAAAGGACTTAATAACCCAATCTTTTGCATCTGATCATGACAACTTTTATTTTAAAAATAATTTCAGACGTAAGCCTTACATTTATGAATTTCAGTGTATTTAATCAGCTTAATTCAGTGGCATTGATTTAAGCTGGTAGGATATAAAACTATGCAATAAGATCATAATTCTTAAAATCTAGGAAAACTGTCTTTAAAAATTTGAAGCCCTCTGCTTCTCAGTATGTTAAAATCAAGATATACCTCCATATTAAGTTTTGCCATTAATTTCAACATTTACAGAAAAATAAAATATAACTATTACTGTGTTTCTGCTAAATGTAGTTTCATGAATAATAAGCAGAGTTTGATAGAGTTTTGTTTAATTTAATAAAAACCTCTGCAGAAACTAACAGCACTAGACATACTGTTTTAATTGGCATGATTACATTTTAATTGGCATGAAAAAAATTAAAGACAAGGATTTTAACTTCTAACAATGGCAAAATAGAGGGATATGGTTTTTAATATTACTTTCATCTAAGGTGAACACTGTGGAATGGAAATACATTAGAATGAAATGTCAGTGGTGCGTACAGTTTAATCTGTGAAATTTTGTCCCCTGTGCTGAATATTACTCTGTCTCAATTGCATATTAAACAACCCTATCAAGGCAGGCATTGGCATCTGCTGTGCTGACACAAATTGTGAATTAAATGAAATTGATGTCCTCTGTCGTATATTTATGAAGACGGACCATTCTCTGAAGTATTCTGTTTATGAAGAATTTATGATTGCAAACTGTTCCAGAACAAAAAAGTGGCAATAAATTCTTTTTTGTGACCCTACTCTCCAAGGGCATTGATTTCACCTCCTGCTGCTACTTTTGTTGCAGCATAAAAACAATAGCTAGTGCTGGATTCCACTGAGGGTCTTCAAATTATCAATATTTGCACCATGAAAATAGAAGGGTGTTGCCAAGAAAGCATCTTTTCAGTCATGATCTCCTAAATATGTGATTTACAGAATGCCACATAGCAGATTAATATCTGTTGCTCTAATTTTACTTGTTTTTTAAAGCTTATTTTTGGAAGCTAATTTCCTTGTTATAAATTATATTCCAAGTAACTTTTATAGCATGCACTTCCAATAGACAGACATACTGGGTCACCTAAAACTGTATCTTCATGTTACAACAATTAACCACCACTAATTATCAGTTTAAAAGGTTATTGGATGTGAGTGTAGTGTATATTCAATATTCTACAATCAGTAACACAGATCTAGTGCTTATAATAAGTGTCAGCCTGACAGCCTCTTACAGGTCAGATAAAATGCTGCTTGGCTTAGGAGAAGCAGGCAACAGCACTTCTCTCTTCTGTTGTTAAAGGATTGCCTTTCAAAATACTGAAAAGGAAGGTAACTTTCTATCCCTGTCCTCTTCAGAATATTCATTAAGCACCCAGTGTCCATTATCAAAATGTTATTCAGTGATTCTGTTATTAGAAATACTACTTTGAAAAGCTGGAGTAAATTAGTTTCATTAGCAATAATAGACGAACATTTAGTCTGGTCCATTATCTCAAAGTGGATGCTTAACACAGAGAACTTAAATTCAAATTTGGTTGCCTAAAAAATTTGCCTTATGTTCAGGAACAGTGAGGATTTTTGGTGTCTGAATGAGTTCAACCACTTTTAAAAACAAACCAGCTTTTGTGACCTAACAGTTCCTCTATACAGCCTCAGGGCTACATGAATGAAAATTATAACCTAACAATTCATACCTCAAAAAATATCTCAGTGTTTCTACAAAAATTTAAATGGTACCTTGGAGAGGAATCTGGTGAACTCAGTGATTGTCATATTTTCTGTTGCTGCCTAGAAACCGATAACTCTTATACTAGTTATATACTAGTTATATACTGGTCTTATACTCTGAGCCATAAGTGTCTAAAGCCACAGACAAATTCTGTAGAGTAACTAGTTTACAAAGTTATGAAGAATTTTGACTCCTTTGTCATTAATTACTCATAGTAAACACTAACTTATAATACTTCTATCAAAGTCAGTGACCCAGAGAGAACAGCATAAGTGAGAAACAAAGGTAGAAAAATTGAAATGTATTGAAACAAGGAAGCAAAGAATGAAATTGATTGATATTAGTCATAATTATTAAAAACACATCTCTAGTCATTTAACAGATTCTTCTTGTTGCACATCAACCTATATATGTTTTGGTACATAAGACTAATCTATGTTTTTTTTCTATCTGATGCATTAGAAAACCCTAGGAGAGAAGATCCAAGACACAATGGTAGGGCACAGTGGGTTAGGTCCACGTGACCTGCTCTCGCCTGAAAGCGGCAGCCTGGTAAGGCAGCTGGAGGTCAGGATCAAAGAGCTGAAAGGGTGGCTGAGAGATACAGAGCTTTTCATCTTCAATTCCTGTCTGAGACAAGAAAATGAAGGAACAATGAATGCTGAGAAACAACTGCAATATTTTAAGGTAATAAAAAATCTATCATAGCTTTCATAGAGAAACTCTTTATGGTGGGATAAAATATTTATCTTTTACATAACATAATGCAATGCATGTATATATTTAATTATATATTTTCATCTTAATTTATGTGTTCACTCATGTTTATTTTATTGATCCTTACAGTAATATTTATTTTATAAATATTTTCCGCAAAAGACGTCTTTAGAGGGCTAATTGCACCACAATGGTAAAACCAATAGTATTCTTTCCTTCTACCTTACTATAAAACATAGAATCATAGAATGGTTTGGGTTGGAGGAGACCCTAAAGATGATCTATTTCCAATGTCCCTGAAATGGGGAGGGGCGAAAAAAAAAAGCAGCTGAATTTTGTCACAGAAAGCTTCACTCTGAATTTCACTCAGCATAAGGCAATTAAGGTCTTGTGTGATCATCTGTTTAATAACCTATGTCTTTGCACATATGAGTCAAGAACAGCCTAACTGAGGTAACAATTACAGTGAGCTAAATTTAGCATACATGAGAAAACAGTCAAGGTTGTGGTGACTAGATAAGTGGAAAAGACATATACACTATGAGATTTGCATTGATCTAGGCCACATCCTAAGCCTAAGCCTTGAGATTTATAGAAAAGAGGGAAAAGATTGTAGTCACAATGCTTTATTCAAATGAATAAATATTCAACTGAAGGCCAGTGTTCAGCTGGCCTTCAGTGTTCAACTGACTTAGTGGAGGTTGCATGTTTTGTTCCATTCCCCATAAGTAGTGCTATCATTCAGGAAAAAGGGCTAATTTAGCCCTTGGTAGAACTGTGCAATTTTCTTCTGTTCATAGTTTCTAGATAAACCCTCACCCAAGTCATCATTACAGGTCACTTTACTCTGTGAGTGATCTTTGACCAAAGAATAAGAAAGGAATCACAATTCACTGTTGAGCTTTAGAGGTAAAGAGGTTTTTTTCCCTTCCACTAGTACACCAGGGTGTCTAGGGCATCAGCAGTCTCAAGGGGACAGACAATTTTGTAAATATACACTTCAAAGAGTATGTTACCAACACTTCTAAACGTACTTTGTTTTGTACAAGTGTTCAAAAAAGCAATAGCAGAAATATAATTTCCTTCCCATTTAGTCTTTCTTAACTCTTCATTATTCAATCATGATGATTAGTGAGAAGGTTGTGTCAAGTCAGTGGTTTTCAGGTTCCTGAAACTTATCCATTTGAAAGCAATGTTAAGCTTTATTATGACAGCAACACTATTTTTTTAATGATTTGCAGTCTTCTGCTAATGGGGGAAAAAAGTTATGATGATTCTGTTTGATCTATCAGCAAACTTCAAAGCAAGCGATTAGGTAGGACTTTTGGTAGACATACAGAACTTCACAGCAATAGATGCATATTTTCCATAGGAAATGCTGGACATTTTTATTTCTGTAGAAAATTCTGACATTTATTTAAGTGCAGAACTATGTATTTAGAATCTAATTTCAGGCAAGCTTTTTTTAAATCTAATTTTTTTAATATCCGTATATATATGTATATATATACAAACACACAGAGTAATACCATGCCAATCTTACGTATTTTGTGCATAAATCTAGCAAATTTAAGCTTTTAATACATATATGAGATTATATAATTCCAAAAGATCTAGAGATGTTCATCAGTATAGTGTTATTCACCATGATTTAGCCAGAGTATTTCCTTACTTGGTTGATTATCTATTAATTACACAAATAATACATTAATTATTTTCAAAATGGTAGCCATTAGAGTATAAAAAATAATTACCTATCAAATATGGTGAGAGGACATGGTTTTGTCACATATATTGAACCCATCTTTGTCTCATTAAATTTGAAATTCACTATAAGTAAGTTTTCCATTCTTCACTGATCTCCTGGGGAAGTGTATAAAAGAGAAAATGGATATAATTAACAATACTGCAATGTACAATACATATATTTGAGAGAGAACATTTAGAACATTTTCAAAAACATTAGCTATGCCACTAGTAGAAAACCTGCTGGGGTTTAGTTTGACTTACTTTCCACTTAAGAGTTTAACCTTATTACTGCTTTCACTGTGGTAAGTGAATCATTGTTTCTTAA
Organism: Taeniopygia guttata; assembly: GCF_048771995.1. Lineage (NCBI taxonomy): Eukaryota > Metazoa > Chordata > Aves > Passeriformes > Estrildidae > Taeniopygia > Taeniopygia guttata. Next base: position 38,803,942 of record NC_133030.1, read on the forward strand.
TGGAAATTTACTGTGATGCACCATCCCAATACACACAGCCACTGTACACAGGGAAACATTTTTAATAAAATAAACTTAACATTGCCATTGATTTTCATTCCATAATGTTATGCTTTAAATTACAGTTATGCCTTAGGAAAAGCCCTTATTTCACTTTTGAGGTGGTTTCCTTCCATTTTGCAATTGCAGGATGAATTGAATGTGTAGCTTACATGCAGTTGGGACCCAAGATGAGAGCGATGTGGTGGGAGGAGCAGTTGTTAAATTCAATAGTAGGAAACTATTTCAACTTCTTTGTCTTTTTTATAGAATATCATGCCATATAAATTTGAGTGGTCTTTTTATTAAAGAATTCGCTACTGCATTATTTTCTTTTGGAATACTCCTGTGTAATAATAATACTTAGAATTTCTATAGTACTGTCCAGTCAAGGAGCTCTACATGCTGCACAGTTATTACTGAACTAAGCCCCATTAAACATTTAAATTATGTAGGTATTATTATCATCCCCTTTTTAGAAATGAGGGAAATAAAATACATGGAGATTAAATCACTTTTCAAGGTTTTCACAGAAAATCAAGTGTAGCCTAACCACAGCTTCTGTTCATGAAGGGAGAAAAAATGAACACAAGTTGCTGAGCTGTAAAGGGGGAACCTGGGATGTCTGACTGCAGTTATTTCTTCTTTTGCAACACAAAATGCAGACTAAGAAAATAAAAACATTTTTTAAAATTACTTCAAATTCTCGAGCGCATCACAGCTACAAATATATGTTTATTCCTCTTTAATTCCTTTGAGTTAATGTTTTCTAGCTTTCCACAGAAAACTATGTGGTCAAGAACCAGAATATTACTTTTTTAATGAAATCCAAAATTCTCAGGTAAACACATAACCCCTGAAATACCAGATATAATGAGACTAGTAATTAGCACAACTGATTTTCTAAACTAACAATATACACCTATTTTGTGGGTCAGGAGAGATTTGGAGCTGTAAAGAATGTGAAGCAATAATAAAAAGATTTTTCATTCTTTCATGAAAGTTTTATCAAGTTTTGTTTTAGTAAGGTCTACCCAGAAATTTATCTGTTAGCTTGGCAATAGAAGTGGTCTGCCACATTTCTTTTATGTGTCTGGGACTTCAAAAACATGCTTTTTTCTCTGAAAAATTCCCTCAAAAAGCAGCAAGAGAGCCTAAATAACTGGTCATATATTTCTGTCATTTGCAATAAAACTTAAGACATTAAGTGTTTTATACAGAGAAATGATCAGCCTCCAAAAGTTGTTTTGGGTTTGGCTCACAGACCATCTACTTGAGAACAAGCTTAGATTTGTGAGTACCTGTCTGTTGCAGAATCCCTTCTCAATCATGTACAACTGGGAAAGCCTCTAGTGTTTCCAGTAGCAAGATTTATAAAAGAACCTGTTCTCTTTCTCTTCCAAACTTGGATAGGGAACAAGATTTTCCTCTTCAGAACAGGATTTTATCAGAGATTTTCCGCTAAATTGTGTTTGGCAAAAATAATGTTGCATTTCATGTCATTTCCTGATCTGGTTTTATTTGAAGCAATAAGCAACATGCTATATAGAGTCATACCTGTCTCTTAAATTTTTATTTGTATCTTTAACAAAAATAGTCTCGGTTTTCAGTAGTACTGAAAGCTTGTGGTTTTCATTCACTTTAGTCAATATATCCATTAAAGAAATCAGTCTACTTAATCATACAAAACATGTTGAAAATTTCTTCTCATTTGAAATTTCTAGAAGTCCACATCTAATATTATTTGTTGCCATTTCTGCTTGTCTTGTAAACAAGCAGTGTAAATTATGTGATGCTTTTAACTATTTCTAATGACTAGACCCACTCAGAACTGTAAGTTTTCATCTTCCACTACATTTATGACTTGAGTTTACCAAGTAAACTCAAAAGATGTAGTGTCATTTAAAAAAAAAGTATTTCTCAGCAGCCTCTCTTATTTCTCCAATGCCTAAGGAAATTGAACTTTCTGATTAAATAATATAGGTTGCATTGGTAATTAATAGTCAATATGTCTTATGATGTTTTTTATACTTACTGAAAAATTTGTAGAAGAGTCAGCACTGTACATCATACAAAAAACTCAGTTAAACGTACTTCAGCAAATAAAACACAAGTGAGTTTGGAAGCATTTAAGATTATGGCCAAAATGAAGTAAAATTATGAATGCTGAATAAAGGTTTGAAGACTTAGAAATTAAAGAAAATGCTGGCTGTTCCTACCAGTGGCAGGTATTGCTTTCACCACTGCATTCTGCGTCCTTTACAGTTTTTAGAATGATTCTGGCAGAGCTGAAATCAAAGAATTACAGAATTTCAACATGCATGTACATACATGCATGTTGAAATTCTGTAATTCTTGTTGAAATTCTGTAATTCAACATGCATGTACATACATACACAACATACAACAGACTGTATGCAAAACAGTCTGCCACATTAAGTCCAAAAGAAGTCAAGTTGGACTTAATCCTTTTCACACCTCTATGATGAAAAAAAAACAAACCAGTTTTAATACATTTCTCAAAAGGAGTGTGACTTTAGAGACCTAAAACTTTTCACAGATTGAAGAATTGTTTACCCAAATTATGTTTGGATTCAATTTTAGGAAACAGAAAGGCATACAGTAGTAAATCATATAAACCCAGGTAGGATTCTGAAGTTGACTGTAACCAAATGCCTCTTACAAAGGTTTGAAGTGAATTCAGACTGAATTTCCATGACCCACCATCCCAAAGTAGCACTTCTGCGGACCACTGAAATGGAAAGTCGCATCTTTATAGTAAAGCAGCTGTACATACATATTTTTGGCCCTAATACAATACATGGTTATATCTCTAAGTTGATTTAATTTGCTGAAATATCAAAGCACAATATTCTGTATATATGCAAATACATATAAACACAGAACATTTAGATATTTCATGTACCTCAGATTTTGATTTAATATACTTATTACTGAAAAAATAAGTACTTTGTGTTTCAATAAACTCTCCCTATTTAAGGTAATACTGATATGACATCAAATTCCTGTTTAAGAATAAATGCTCTGCTGAGATAACAGCTGTCATTCCATCATCTTATTTTGGCTGTGAATCCCGAACCATAAATTCTGGGTTTTTTTACAATGTTACTTACTTTCTGATTAATCAAAACATCAAAATTAATATTAAAGAATCTCTAGTTGCCTAAACCCTTTTTTCCCCCTCAATTGCTCCCTTTGATGGGACATATGGAGAGACAGAAGAGCTCTGGATGCTAAATGCTTTGGTGGACAGAGAATAACAATAGGGGCTATTTTTAGGGTAAAAATTAATATTTTGCTTACTTCTTAGGTCTATTACATGTACTGCTGCCTTTTTTCTGATACATCAAGATGATTGCCCCACAAACAGCATAGGTAGAGGCATGTTAAAACAGACCAGCTACAGGGCAGAGATCTCTGAGTTTCTTTTCTAGTAATAGGAAGGGAGAAAGGTACTTTTGGGATGCATATTAATCCATTTTGGTTTAGGCATCCAAAACCAAAAAATTGCTACAGGGAAGAGATCTTCTCTGAGTTTCTTTTCTATTATGGAAGGGAGAAAAGTACTTTTGGGATGCAAATTAGTCCATTCTGGTTTAGGCATCCAAAAAAAAAAAATTGAAAATTTTCGCTATGGAGGAGAGGTACTGTACTTCAGCATACCTGCTTCTAAATTACTAGCTCAGGCTCACGTTTTCCATTAGTTCAGATGAATCCCACTCAAGAAATCATCAGGACTATCTTTAGGACAGAGCAACTTGGGGATGAGACATTTACAATTCCAACTTAGGATGATCTGTGAGTTTCTTCTACACTAGTTACAGGTTTATTTCTTTTCCAGAAAGGTTAAGCCCAGATTTCTCGTTCAGTTCTCCTGGATGTACAATAGGGTGCTCATTTGAGCCATCTTGTTAATGGGATCTGAGGAGGAGGCAACTGAGCCCTTGTCCTTGTCTTTCTTACTGTACTAGGAGGATCTATTTTTAATCCTCTTGTCATGGGTGAGAGACTTGAGGTCTCACTCAATTTGAGCAACACAGAAGACACAGGCCTACAGAAGAAACTGTTCCAAACTAGCCATTACAATGTAAAGCTTGCAATTCATAGAGACAAAGGGTTTATGGCTCCTTTCCCAAGACTTTCATATCAATGAAACCTACAGACTTTGAGCTATGTTTTTCCCTCTCAGTCGTGGCCTCTTGAAGACTCACATGTGTAGAAGTAAAAAAATGGTTTCTTTTGAGAGAACATTCTCAGTACTATCACTTATTATTTTCATAATGATTGAAGATATAATTGGGGTTTTTTTTCTCTTGATCCATCCAAATAACTCCTAGAAAATGAGACTGCTTATTGTTCTGCTGTTGTCTTGAAGACCTATTTACTGCAAAACCAGAATCATTCTCTTCTGTTACTATTTACCTGAAAAAGGAAAATGAGAAGAAAGCAGAAGATGAGAAAAGAAAACAAGAAAGAATTATCTCCCCTAAAAATAAGCCAGGACTGATTTGCACTAATTTACCCAGAGGGTTGGTACTTTCGTTGGCCTCAAAGCTTTACCTTTGTTACTGGTAACGTGTACTAAAACAAGTACAGTGTGGACTGGGAATATAAGACAGTTAAGAAAAAATCACTGCACTGTATCAAGGCTCACTTTGTACTACTGCATGTGATTAGATGATTTTTTTGATTGTCTATAACTGCCCCTTTGGAGGCATAGCATTGCATTTTGAGGTGCAAACCTATCTGATATTAGTGGATTATTGATTGAATAGTGTCTCTGGAGCCATTAAACTCTACTAATGAGGTTTTTCTTTAATTGGTGGATCATACTGGACAGTTTTCCCAAGTTTTGTCTTTTTATGTAAGTTAAAAGATCATAGTCCCAACATAGTCCCAATAGGGAGTACTACTATGGACTGTGTTAGTACCTTTACTTACACTGAAAATAATTTGATGCTGCCAGGAAATCTATTGATTATAGTAGAATTGTTTGAACGGTAAAATGTAATTTAGTATGAGTAAGAATATGAGTGTAAAAGAACAGGTCCTCAATATACATTCTTTAGTGTTTATTGCAGTCCTTAACAGGTAAATTATGTATCACAAGTATGAGATGTCAGCCAGGGATGGGATTTGTAGACTGGTACCATATTTCTAGGGACAGAAGAGTGGTTTAGATTATACTTGCTACATAAAATCAGTGAGGGAAAGGTATAGTGTATAGATTCCTGTCCTTTGAAGGATGGCTCCTTTACTCTTCTCTTAGGGAAGAGCTGCATTTCCTTGTATCAGAATAAAACAGAAGGCCTGGCCCTAATATGATGGATTTTCACTGCATTTTGTCAATGGCTGATGGTGCAATGTCATTCTTATGGAACCATCTTTCCCTTTATCACACTGATGTTTATTTTCATATTTTGGGCACAACAAGAGCAACCTCATTATGTTCTAAGCATTAGTGAAGGAAGAAGTGAAGTCCTGTTTCATGGCCCATTTGCTTTCATCCTCTCTAGTCTTCTCCGCCCAGTCTTATTGTCCAGGTAGTGGAAAAATTGAAGGCACATAGTAATGTGCCTCCAACTGGCACTTGAAGAGGTACTCACAATATTATGAGTACCTCTGAGTCTCTAAGACCATCATAGACAGTAACTGCAGCCAGACATTTAGTTTTTGATAACCCTTAGCTTTTTGACTGCCATTCACAGTTCATCTTGACCAAATCACCTGCTTTGTCCTTCCTTCTGATTCAAGCCTTCTTGTAGTCCTGGGACTAAAGTGTGTATGGCAGTCAAGTCCATCTAACTTGTACAAGAGGCAAGTTAGTATTCATTTAAAACTTAACATATTTATAGAATCACAGAATCATAAATTTTGGAAAAGACCTCCAAGGCCATCAAGTCCAAGCTTTGGCTGAATACCACGATGTCAACTAAACCATGGCACCAAGTTCCTTTCAGGTAGTCATAGAGAGTGATACTCTGAGCCCCCTTTCCTTCCGGCTGAACAATTCCAGCTCCTTCAGCCACTCCTCATATAATTTGCATTCCAGACCTTTCACCAGCTCTGTTGCCCTTCTTAGGACATGCTCTAGTGCCCCAATGTCTTTCTTGGAGTGAGGAGATCAGAACTGAACATAGGACTGGAGATGCAGCCTCACCAGTGACGAATAGAGAGGGACAACTACTTCCCTAGTCAATGTGATCACTTGCCTTATTTACCAAGTTAGGTACTGAGGTAGCTACCCTACATCTGAGAGGGGTGAACCTACGTTATCACAGTGCTGCCTGGCTCCGGTTGATTCTGCTCTAAGTAGCTTCTCTTGTTGAGGACTTTTAGTTTTGTCTTGAACTGAACCCATAAACTGTGGGTCTGTCTGTATATTTATGCTTAAGGTAAGGCAAAAGAATGTATATCCATTCTGAGGATGCACTGCTTTTTGGAAATAAGATTAACACCATTTCTGGAAAAACCCATTTGTTGTCCCTGTGCATATACAGATAGACAGGAAAACACTACAATTTATTTTCCTCTGTTTACACTGGCACAGCTTAACCTGTGTGTTTTTGTATCCAGGCAGTTTACTTCATTGACATAAGAAAAAAAGCCAAAGGAAATATCTTTTTCCTTACTTAGTACATGTGTTTATTTTCCCTTTCCTGTTCTGAAGCCTCCAAAAGAATAGTCTAATCAATTTTATGTTTGCTGCTTTCCCATAAAAAGTTAATACCTATACACTGCAAGACATGTTTTTCTGTAATTCAGAATAGGATCTAAGCTCTCAGTATATTTTGGAGTATACCAGGCCCATTGCACAAGGACAGCAAAAATACATGTCTACCACCTATCAGGGAACTAGATTAAGAAAGGGAGTAAGTATAATATTAACATCTGAACCTCAGCTTGGGAGTCAGAGGTATTGATGTACACCCATGCAAGGAACTTTTTCCTTTAAAGCCCTATATAGCTCCAATATGGAATACAAAGTTTCAACAGTTTTAACTCTTCACTAAAAATGCCTGAAATTCATACCTATGGTTTTTAGGCAATTGGAGGGCGTTCCTTGGCATCTAATATGTGATCTATGTGGAGAAAAATCTTTATTTCTTTTAAGATGTAATTCTAAGTGAATTTCAAAGACTGGAATTCAAGTTGAACCTAAATGATGCTTTACATGATTTTAAAAAAAGTTTCCACCTGTACCTGAATTTGTTTACTGGAATGGCTGTCTGGAATGGCTACACATTTCATTTGAAACTCAACTCAATGTGGTGATCTAACAAAAATTTCAAATTTATAATGTCCAGTATAGGCAAACATATTTTTTTGATCAGTGTAGCTCAGGATTCACTACAAAAGCCAAACACAACACTGATGTTTATCCTACCTATCTGATGATTAGCTTGCTTTTCTCTTAGCATTTTCTGGGGGCAAAAAAAGAAACCCTGGAAAACTGTGGCACTTCTTGCAATATTTCTCCTTTGAATCTTTCTCACTGGAATGATAATTTCTCAAATGAAATAAGAAGAGGACACAAACCAAAGGCATTTATAAACACTATGCTAGACTAGATAAATGGATCATCATTCCATCCCCTCTGGCTCCTCTATCTGAGTGACTTGGCTTATTCCCTGGAACCAAGTTAACCACCCCAACTTCAAAGTGTGTAGTATACAGCTCTAAAATACTTCACTTTGAAAATGAATCTAATTCCCTGTATGAAACTCAAGAAAAATAAGGCTTGGAAAAGATGTGTTTTATTTCAGTAGGGAAGATTCATTTTCATCCAACACCATTTTACTTTTATTTTTAAAAGTTATCTTCCTGTAATTGCAGACTAGTTTAGAGTTAAGATAGGAGCATCTCAACAATAATGGGCACTTTTTTAAAAAAGATTATTGCCAAAAGTGCATTCTTTATTCCAGGGAGACACTGTAATAGATACCAGCACTTTCGTAATGATACAAGCAATCTGTAAGCTATTATAGTTTCTTTTATAGTAACTTAATCTTCATATTGTTTTATACGTCTGGAATTTTAATAGTGTTTTTAATTTATGAAGAAGAGTATATTACATATTACCAGTTACATGGGAGTATGAGCTAAATAACAGACCATTGAATGGTATTCTTACAAACAAATATTTTGAAGTACTTAAACAGGCATAAGGAATAGAAAAAAGAAGGTAAAGAATGCCATACAGATATAATAGTAGCTTTTATGGAATGGGTCCAGAACCATCTAATCTGAATTGTGACTATTTTTAATGTATATATTCTACTTCTAGAGAAAATGGGAATGTTATTTAAAAGTAAATGTTTTACTTAATATAAATATATTTACCTAGTTAATTAATTTAATTATTAAAATAATAATAAAACAGCATATAAATTATCAATTATGTTAATAATACATATAATAATAATTATTTATTCAAATAAATACAGATACTCATGTAACTTTTTAAAGCTAATGAAAAGAATTCATTAAATACTTGTTTATATGTAGAATGCAAACCTCTATGTACATTCCTAAAGCTAGTGCAAAAATGAAGTCTTTTTTCCTTCTAGTTCATTGTCATTTTTCATATGTCTAGAAAGAGACACAGTTCTCTTGTAAGAGAAATATCCTAACACTTTGCAGTGAGTTACAGAGATATGATCAGTGTAGCAATTTAGTGGTTATAATACTATTAAAAGTAGGGCTTTTAAATGAAAAGAACCAGTTCACTATTTTGAAAGAAGTGATATTCTACTTTAAACTGTCATTCAGTATTTCTGACTTGCAATTAGATGATATTTCTAAAATGTCATTCCTAGATTCTGTTGTGACTGTCATCATAATAAAATGTGACAGGGAAGATATTATATCAATACTTTTCCATAATTAGCATTACATTTCTCTCAAGGGTTAAGTACAAAGGTTTTTCGCTGAATGGTCTGCAAGCTTTGTGCCTTTAAAATCTTTTAATATAGCTAAGATTGGTGACAACTGGGAGACAGATCTATGAACAAACCCGTTTGAAGAGAATAGTTTTGTGGTGTGTGATATATGTTACGCAAATGAGCTTATTAGGGCTCTCTTCTATTTTATTATTGGTGCCCAATTTAATAGAGGCATTTAAAAAACAATATTTCTGCCTGTGTCCTTGAAATGAAGAAGATACATTGATATAATTGAGAGCAAATGATTGCATGTTGTGCCATTTAATCATGTCATTTTTCAATTGCTGTTTTTTGCACTTCACTGCATACTTATAGAATATTTAGCTTCAATATAGATTAAGTCACACAGTATGCAACTGAGTAGATTTTCCATATTGGGTGGCATATTCCTTTAACCTTGAAATCAGCAAAAGCACACAGGTTTGGCAGTATTTTTCTAAACAATGACAAGTAATCATTCATTTTCTATCTTTGTCATTTAGCTTTTTATTTTAAGGAATTACTCCCCTATTAATATTTTTGAGAAATTGTTGATTTTCTTTTCCATTCAGAACCAAAAATTCTTCTTTTCACCATCTGTCCTGCAAGTATGCATTACCCTGAGAAGTTCTAACAGGCATTGCCATTTCACAGATAACACTGAAAACTACATTTTATACAGTCTTTGCAATCATTTCCTCTTTTATTTTCCCTGTCTTCCTGTTTTCTTGTTTCTTGTTTCTTTTTATTGATGTATTATTTCTGTTAGTTGTGATACTTAAAAATTTTACATGATGACTTTTTAAAGGGCTAATGCTGCCCTAGCCAAAAATCAAGCATAAGAAGGCAAATAAATTCTAAGAGGTGTGGTTTGATTGGTGTTCACAGAAGGATGACTTCCATTCTCAGATCCTGCCTTAATTTCTGTGTGTGATTGTTGTACTAAAGAACAACAGATCCATCTCCCATCAAAGAACAACTGGTGCAATCAGAAGTGTATCATTCCCTCCCTGACATATCCACATTATGCAATAAGGAGGAAGACTAAGCCTTTAACAGACCAAGGTTAGACAGACACTTCCTCTTAGATCTGGTCATTTATCAGCAGCTGAATTTCTTTTGTGTTCCTAAAAACAGCCTGTGTTGCCCATGCATACACAGAAGCCCAGCACAAGTACTTATCTCAGTATACCCTGGCATTTCTTCTGGACCTGAAAGCACAAAGAAAATCCATCTTTCTAAATTACTGTTGTCATTGTCCAGCTATTTTCAAAACTCTGGCCATCTCTACATGAACATTTAGTCTAGTTGTAGAGTGAAAACAAGAAACTTCAGATTCTATAAAAATTAATTCTCCAAACAATATGTTATAAATGAGGCTATAAAAACATCTCAATAATCTATGTGATGAATGTGTAGATTATGTGGATTTAAGGCAACTCAACTAGTTTTACAATGACTTTTTAACTACTCTTAAGCATAATTAGTCCTACCAAATTCATCAAAAGTCTTAAATAGTTAATATAAACACCTGGTCAAGATTCTTGATGTAACATGTTTTAGTGGCCTACTCATCTTGCACCTTGTGTGAGAAAGCTACTTCCCATACAGGTCTTTCTGTCATGCAGAGCAGATGGTGCAGCACAGCTCAGGTGCTGATATGCTGCAGAAAGGCTGAGGGATGGAGCCTCACTGGGGCTTGAGGAGCTATAACATTCCTGGACTTCCCACCTTTCTATGCCTTCTGTTCAGTTCATGACCACTTCCATCCCCTTAGATAGTGCCATGAGCCCTTGACTTGGAAGGAGTGTTTGATGTCATTTGACTCAGCAGGGGCTTTTCCAGATGATTTAAGTCATGGTATTAACAAGCTGTGAAAGTAGTTTCAGGTAGCCCTTTTCAGCTATGCGCGTGATAACTTCAAAGCACTGAGAATAGGAGTAGGCAGGGGGAAGTAAAGCCTTCCAAGATTCTAGCAGCATGGACAGGAATCCTCAGTTTGGGAAACCGTGACCATAAAAACATTCTAATGACTAACACCTCTATGATATCAGGCTATCTGTTATGAAGCAAATGACTCAGACACAAAGTCAACTTCATACACAGCAGTTGCAGTTACTGTGTATACTCTTAGCATGCAACAAAAAAAGTCAAATACATTTATTTAAGTCTCACTGCAAATGGCTTAAGTGAATATGTTTCTCCCACATTTGCAAAGATTTGGATTGTTTTCACTTTTACCACAGCTCAATGGACACATGATAGTATGAGGGGACAAAATTTTAAGTGTTTTATCTCTTAATATACACTTCAGCAAGTCTTCTGCACACACAGAAGACTAAGTGAGCCTAAGTGATGCAACTCAGTGTGCAGTTAGATCACATCCTAATTTTCTGAACCTTCAAGTGCCCAGGAGCTTACTATAGCAGCTGTAAACCATAAGGCCCTAGGCTCAAGAGAGATCCTCATCATATTTCCTTTTTCATCAATTTTTTAAATTAATTTACTTTTATCAAACATGAATTATAGCTTCTACATTCACAATGTGGAATGCAGAAGCAAATAATTAATTAAAGTAACTGTCAATCTGGAAGTATACTTTGCATGTGCAATTACTGTATTGACAGGTTTTTATACAAGGATGCCATTTTAACAATAGCAAAACCTGGATGGATATACAATACCAGTGTATATATCATGTCATGAGCTATAGGCAATTATTGTGTCCCTTTAGGACACTGAACACTAGATCCTAATACTTCTTAAAGTCATTATTGCTAGTGCTATTATATAGGACTTAAAGATGTCTTTACATGATTAAGTTCTCTGGGTTTTAAAGTATTGTGTCTATAGCCAACTATTTCAATACACTGTTAGATACAAGCACTTCATTCTTCTCCTGTTTAATATTAACCATAATATCATGTAATAAAATTGAAACAAAAGTGCCATAGGCCTAATTGTACTGTCATAGCCATGTAAATCAGAAATAGCTTCAGTAAAGCTACTGTTATTATGCTGGTGTAAAATTGATATAAATTAGAAATGACTTGGATGCTGTAGCTCTGCTTTCAGATAACACAATGTAAAGGCCTCACTTAAAGTTCCTTATAATGGCTTATGAATGCAATTCTCCTTACCTCATCATGTTAAAAGGCATTGTATCAGAAAAGACCAATATTTATAAGGGATGACTTAATCAGATAGATCAAGGTAAATTAATGCTACGGGGCCAGATTCTGAGCTATATTGACTTCTATGAAGTTAATGCAGACCTACATAAATTTGGCTGTGATCAGTGTATAACTTACCATCACTTCCAAAAAAACCTGAATTGCTTAGCTGTTATAAAATGTAAAATAAGAACCCTGACTTTAGATAGACTTTTTGGTCCCATTTGGTTGGCTGGTATTTTTCCTGATCTGACATTAAGCTAATGAACAGCATCAGAAAGGAAATGTGTCAGACATGGTGGTTACATCAAGAACCACGAAGGAAACTAGTAATGAACTCTAGGAAAATAAATAAGGGCAAGTTCAGGAAACGCGAGTGAAAATGCAGCTCTGGTATAAATTGAATAATAAAATTCCTGGTCATATTTTGCCATAAATAGTGGTTTGGGAATTTGTCATTCACCTTATTTAAAATTCAGAAATATTAAAGGTACAGGGTTCTCTCATTACAGAAGTAATAGAATTCTAGCTATTATAGAGTTAGGGTAATTTAAATAGCTATAGAATGCATTATATCAATAAGTGGAACATCTGTATGAAATGTCCACCTGCTACTATACTAAGTGTACTTTACAATGAAATGTACTTAATCATTTTAAGATGTCTTCTAATGAAGGCTTATCGGGAATAACATTTTGAACACAAATACTTTTAGGCATTAAAACTTCAGCTTTAAATGAGATTGCATTGCCTTGTTTACCCTTGTTGATTAATAAGCAATCTGTTAGGATGGCCCAATTGTGCTAGTGAAAGTAGATTAGTAATTCAGCTATGTTTGTGAGTTTAATCATTATTTCTCTTGAAGGGTTTAAAATAAATCCATCTTCTGCACACTATCCCTATGCAAAGAAAAGATACATGTTTTTAGATGTATATAGCAACCTTTTGGTTTACACTTTCAGCTTAATATTATTGATCAAGAACAGCAGCAAAATACTCCTTTGAGTTATGACATTTCTAATTATAAATTTCAATTTTTAAAGAAACAGTGACAAAATCTGGAACTGGAATTCACTTTTCTATAGAATGTTTTTGTTTTGCTAATAAAATTAAGAAAGATGATCTTGGTTTTTTATCAGTTAACACTTCTGAACAGCTTTGAAAGATGTAGTGGCTTTTTTTTTGCTTCCTTCTTATTATGAATTGGATGTTTAGAGGCAAACACCCTGTCTTCAAAAAAGGTGATAGTTCAAATTTTCTCATGGAGTCATGGACTTTCATCTGTGGTGTCCCACAGAGGGAAACAGATGTTAGCAAGTTACAATTTAAATTATCTGGAAAGCTCCCATGTGTAGAGCACAGTCCTGTTAAATTCAGGAGTAGCACAGCCATATAATAATTATTGAGTACTTGAGCTGTGCAATGTTATAAAAGTAAAGGATCTCAGAACCTGGGCTGAAGCAGTCATCCTCATGTGAATTTCTGCCTTCTGTACCCCACCTTCATAGATGCTATTATTAAAATTTGTTCTGAGTTAAAAAAATCCTGGTTTGCTGGTCAGTGACAGTAGAGTATAATCATGGATAAAATCATGCTTGGAAGCACCTCATGCCATTAACTGCTTCCAGGTGGTAGACCTCACTCTAGTTCTGGCATGTAGGATACATTATTTATTCTGCTTCTCAACAAGATTCTCAGCACAGTTTCTTAGGGGTTTGTGGAGAACCAACATATCCTGGCTCCCATCAAGCCAGGATATTAGGGCTTAGCAATTGTCTCCCATCGTCCAGTTTACGTCAGACTGAATCAGTATATGAAATAAACGCAGTGAATAACTCCTTTTCAGGGATGATACAATTGTCACAGTTTTCCTACATTTACTTGAATATGGAACTACCCTGAAAATATTTTATGATAACAAAAAACATCTGTAAACAATTTTATACTGAATTTTCTCCTTCTGTAATGTTTCTCCTGTGACAGGGCACATAAAATCCATAATTTCTATTGTTTTTTCTAAAAATATACAAATTCTCATTGCATGACTACAATTTTTCCCTCTTATTTTCTGTAGAATTTCTGAAGCTGATTACTGTCAGGGTAACTAATTTCAGATGTGGCCCAGTTGAATGAAAAGGAAAGGAAGAATAAACGAGTCTACACCATAAAACTTTCAGCATTATAGGGACAGTTAGCTATGTATGGCATTTGTTTGAATAAGACTGAACGTAGTGTTAGTCTGTCTGTGCTATTAAGGTTAGAACTGTATTTATCTGAAAATAAAACACTAAGCTTTGACAGAAGCACAGGAATTTATGGAAGACCTGGAAAAAATATTGCAAGACAGTGATTGGGCACCACTAAATACCAGATAAAATTTAATGTTTTAGTTTGCAAATTATTCCATGCTGACATCTGTTGTTTGTCTGTCCTTCAGTCTCTATGCTCTGAGATCAAGCAGAGGCGCCGTGGGGTAGCCTCTGTGCTGCGATTATGCCAGCACCTCCTGGATGATCAGGAGACCTGCAACCTAAATGCAGATCACCAGTCCATGCAGTTGATAATTGTGAACCTTGAGAGAAGGTGGGAAGCCATTGTCATGCAAGCTGTCCACTGGCAAACCAGGCTACAGAAGCGATCGGAAAAAGACTCGGTGAGTGATGCTTGCTTTAAAAAGGTCTTGTGTGATTTCATTCTTCACAAGAAACACTTTTCAGCACAAGAAAAACATACCCATCTCTGAGTGTTTTTTTCTGACAAAGATGCTATTCTTAGTCTTTACTGTCTACAAGTGAATCTTCAGTTTTTTCACACAGTATTGTATGGACAACATTGTTTAATAATATAAAATCACACATACATATTGTACTTTCTGGATATTTAGTCTCATCATATCTGATCCCACCCAGTAAAAAAACCAATCCTCTCCTAGTGCTAAGTTGTTCACTACTATCAGAACTGGGCCCAGAGACATATTTCACTGATTGTAAGTGTATTTTAGAAAAAGAATTTCCTGTGTAACTAAGACTGGTTTTAATCAGCATCCCAGCAGTAGATATGTATTTCACATAGAATGCCATGGATATGTGATTAATATACAATCCTCTGTTATTTGAATATAAGTAAAATGTAGTAATTTGCTTTTATCTCAAGGAAATGATTCCTAAGAGGCAAAATAGCACTCTGCTTAAACCATCCATTAAGTGGCATGAATTAGATTGGTTTTCTACAGCATAAAACTATATTAAAAAGCAGAGGGAATAAAATAATCCCTACTGTAACACCATTGACTGTAACGGATGAATTGGCTCAGCATGTTTTGTGCAACTATCACACTGCTGAAGTCTGTATACTGCAGCTACACTGACAGCAATATATGTAGCTCCTATGTAGTTGATATACTGAAGAGTCTTGGTGAGATTTGGGAATAAGTCATATAGTTTTTTAGGTTTATAGCAAGCAAAGCAAAGGAAAAAAATCTAGACACATCCTTCTTAGCAATTATCTGACTAACAGTGAAATACTACATTTGACTTCTTTTTTTTTAAGTTTCTTTTCTCTGGTTCAGTAGGGTCATACCGTATACATTAGGCATGTTTAGAATCTGTAGCAATTCCTGCCTGAGTGAAAATGCTATTAGTCTAAACAGTCCAAGAAATGGTGAGTTAGTGAGAAGGATGCTATGGACAAGTGAACTGGTGAAGGTGACAATAATGTTGCTTGTCTGCCTTTTTCAAAACTTGGAACATAGGAATACTCCTCTGCTAGTTTGTTTTATTGGCTCTTTTTCTTTAGGTATTGATATAGAAATGGGACTTGATGAAGGAAGAGGTTTGAACAGATGGTTAGGACAAGTCAAAATGGTCTCTGTATGAGGCAGCATGGAAAGAACTCATCCCTGAAAAGCAGAGGTAGTGTTAGTGTTGGTTTTGTAAGCATGGGATTAGTCAACTGGCCATATAAAAAGTGAAGACAATTGAGACTGTGAGAAAATATTACAGAAATTTCGGTGGAATTAAAGGAAGAACCAGAATTAATGAGGATCCAGAAAGAAGCTTTATGGAAATTGTAGGTAGGAGTTTGAAACAATACATTTAATTGAGAGGAAAGTTAAGAAGTGAAAGACTAATGCCATCTCAACAGTTGCAGAGAGTTTTGACAGTAATGAGTCTGGGAGAGCAAAAAATGAGAACAGAAGTAAAAGAATTCATCAATGAAATAGGCTGGGCAAGTGAATGGGTTAGAAGATAAACATAAGGCTGAGGAATAGAAAATATTTATAAAGAAAGAAAATATAGTAGCAGAGGTTTTTTCTTGAGAAACGCTGGTTATATTTTTGTGATAGTTCCATCTTAGGAATATTTTTGTCATATTACTAATGTGTTGCAGCAATAGCTCTAATAAATTTGGTTAGTGCTACACAAAATATTTAATGATCTTACCAGCAGCAGAAGAAGAGCTGAACTTTGGAGCTTCAAAAATAATTATGTGCAGTATTTAGGCAACATCCAAACCAAAAAACAGCTCTCAAAATCCTGATTTTTTTTTGTTAGAGGCTGCGTATTGTTGGGTCTGTAACAGCCCAAGAGTGAGTGAACTGCATTCCAACTGTGTTATCTTAAAGGTAAAGTACCACAAATCAGCAGGTTTGTTTGGTTTTTTTTTTTAGCAAACATATATCTCCTATTTAACTTGGAATAGAAAGAAATTGCATTTGTGAGATATGTTAGAGAGTGCTGACAGAGGTCCAAGCTACTATAATGAATGCATATTATCCTCTCTTGTGTGTGAGCAGTGGCTGTATGGAAGCAGGTGCTCTAAATAAACTGTTACAAGCTAATTCGAGCTTGGTGCTGCTCTTGCAGCAGGAGTGGAGTCTTGTGTTTCTGTTTGGGATTGTAATCTATCAGGAGTTGAGGCACGGTGAGGATATGAGTACAGAATCTCACTTGGTATCTGGAGGCCTGGAACTTCACAAGGTACCCGCTGCTTTGTTCCCACTTTGCCTGAGGTGATCTGGAGTTATTTGCTGGGCTGACATGACTTTCACTGGTTGAAGGGTGTATCATTATTTCTGCTAAGAAACAGCAGCTATTTAGATGGCTGCTCATGATGCTCATCTAATTTTCACTGTGGACTGCTTTGTTTTGGAACCTCTTATCTCAGGCTGCTTTATAACAATGCTTCTTTTAAGTATGTCAGTGTCTACAAGTTTCTCTTCCTGATAAAACTATCCATATTCTTAACATTTAAATATGCTCCAGCGACTGCAGGATTCATGTTTCTTTGACTTTCCTTGCCTGAGTTGGCATGTTCTAACCTTCCTTTTCATTCAGTTCCTCAGTATTTCTTGGGTAGGTACCAGAACCATTTCTTCTGCTACCATATCTCTGTATTTGATGGTGTGCCAGTCTTGGCACACAAACTGTATCCCTTGGTAACAAGTCTGTCTTTGTGGTTGCCCACAAAATACTGTAATTTATGAAAACAAATGAGATGTTTTTATAGCCTGATGGTGTCTGACTCATTCATGGCATCTGACTTGCTGACAGTAAATAAGATACCCCAGATGATTGTATAGCCTCAGTGCAAGAGTCACTTTCATCTTCTACTGTTTTCTAATTGTGTACTGGGATTTTCCTTTGTCCCCTTTCTGCCCCTTTTTACATTCAGTCACTTATCTGGGCCACTTAGAATATTACAAAGGTATGCTGTATTAACCACAGAAAACTTTTATCTTTCTTTTGAATTGTCTTCATTCATTTTGGACTGGTCTTCAGCAGTTTTTAGTTTTGCTCAACTTTTGCAATAGTGGACACCATAAGTTTACAAATAGCAAGTTATTGACATGTACTTCATGCGCCTACAGTCAGGTAAAAGTTCATAAACAAAAAGTTCTATGTAGAATGTGAAATTATCAATAAGATTAAAAAGAAAAAGCTCCATAAATATGAAATAGGATTAGATTCAGTAGGTCAATCTAGCTATATAGAATGAGGTATTCATAAAATGAAAAAAACTCAGAAAACTGGAAGCAGTCCTAATTTGTTTTAGCAAAAGAGGTTTTTATCTCTCCCATCTGTTTGTTTTGATGTTGTGTTTGGTTTTTTAATTTTTTATTGTTTTGTTTTGTTTTGATTTGTTTTTTTTCCTAGTAAATTTTTTTCATCCAGATTTATCATTCCATATTTTGCTGATATAATGTTATATATCACCTTAATTTTAACTTCAGGATTATACAGATGCCTTATAGCTTGTCTAACAAGACCCTGCTAGCAATCGTCTTAAAGGAAAAAGAATACTGCCTGGCAATTGCAATAGCAATAGCAACAATCTTCATTTAACTAAACTCAAAATTGCCATCTAAAATTCCTACTCAACAGCTGGAGAAGCTTTAACTCACTATGCACTTTCCTTTAGAAGATATAGACTGAAAAATTAAAAAATGGTTTTGGGACAGATTCAGTCATAGTCATGCCCATAAATTAAGTCAAAATGTGAATACGTACATTGTTTTCTGCAACTTTTTTAAAACTTTTTTGCTCAGACAGTGGTATACCCATGGCAAATTATGTGTTTAACCTCAATGGATTATTTCAGCTGCTACAGAGGATTCCAATTCGTGCATGTCTTGTCCAGATCAGGTATGTCTCTGTATAGAAAGCTACAATGAGATGACCATGGAAATTCACTTTTTTGGGACAGGGAGAAAGAGGAAAAAACCCTGTGGTTTCTAATGGATTTTACTTTAGCTGCAATTCCTCCCTTTTTGGTGAGTGGAGAAGCTGCTTTTTATCCAGAATGCTCATTCATTGAATGAGAAACATACCTGTTTTATGGAGCAGACAATCTCTTTTCTTATTCAACGGGGAAGGCTAATTATTGAAGGGACAGTATTACTCATGCATTTAAAATGGAGATTTTGAGCTAAGGTGATTTGGGTTAAGGTGCCCTAATTCTCACATTGTCCTGAAAATATCTGAAATATTAATTTGTCTGATCACCAAGTTCACTACTACACCTCATGAAAAAAAAAAATATTTCTCTTCTTCTGTCATCTTGTGTGTACATTACACTGAAAGTCCAGTGGAACCTTCATCTGTATTGGCTTGAAAGTATGCTGTACAACCAACCACATAATTGAAAATAATAAGGCCACAATAAATGGGATGGCCTTGGGGTATAACACCCAAGGGATTCAATTGGTGTCGCTTTGTATCAATGTCCATGCATCATGGTAATTGAGGTAACATAACCAATTACCACATTTTAATTAGAGTTGCAAGGACTTGGGAAAATCTGCAATGGTGAGACAGCTCACTTGAAAAAAAAAAGAAAAAGAGTGAAAAAGAAAGGCACTTCTTTCTACAAGATTGTTTCTTAGGCAGTAAAGAGCCCGCTTAAATGGTTTTTCAGGATTTTTACCCGACAACCTCCTGGTTTCCTTCTTTATAATGCATTTGGAAAAACAAATTGTTAAAGTATTGCTTCTGATTTGGTATCTTTATTCTCTTACTCTATTTATCTGTTTATGTGATGCTTTCTGGGAAAGTAAACAGTTTTTCATAATGGTAGGCATGGTGTCTCCACTTCTCTACATTTACTTCACTGATGCAATATTTTTTCAACCCATAGAATGACACTTGTTCTAAGCTTAAAAAAGACAAACAAACCTCCTTGTTTCAGAGGCAAAAAATGACTCTGTCATTGTTCAGTTATTTGCTAGATAGGTTCACTAAAAAATACTTGGATTCTAAAAGTTTCTTATTTAATCACAAGCCATCATTTTGTGAGTCCTAGCTCAAAATCTTACATAAGAATTTCATCAGGAGTGTCTAGCACAGAAAAGTACTGAGAGATGATTAACTTAATTGGATGAGAAGGGCACACTACATCTTGTAAAGTGCTTAACACCTCTTACATGATCTAGCCATTACAAATTATTTAATGACTTATGTTTTTGGTTTTGTATTGGACATCTTTCATATAGTCTATGACAGTACCATCTTGATTAGATGCATTTGCTCACTTTGGTGCTTCCTTAAAATATTTAATTTTTAAGTTAATGAATATTTGATTTTAGAGTTTGAAATATGATGCACCACCCTCATATTTGAAGTGTGTAAGTTTTTGAGCTTCTGGGTTGCATTGTGTCTGATTTGTAACATGAAACAATTATCCATAGGATCTAAAATATAGTTACGCAGATGCTGATCCTAGGTCTAGATTTTTCTTGAACTTAATTGAAGATAGGCAATACATCCCACATTCTTGCAAGAAATTCTGTGTTTCTAGTAATTTTCTTGAGAACCAGCCATAGTTATGAGTGCAGAGAGTCTGGATGATCTGATAAAACAAAGCTGGGAAAACCCTTGTTGTTGAGCAGATCACAGCAAAAAAATTCCAGACCCAGTCAACGTTAGTCAAAATTCAGATAAATGTTGTGTTATATTCTTGAGAGAGTCTCCTGAGTGGTCACCTGCAACGGTAGGTTTTTAGAGTGAATAGAAAGAAAAAAAGAAATATATTTAAGTCTTTCAACAGAGGGCTCTACTCCATCCTCAGAGACTACAAATCTTTCTGTCACAACTAAAAGTGTAAGGTAACAATCCAAGGGTGAAATACTACCTGCATTTCACCAATCTGCTATATTATTCCACCATTTCCCTCACTCTGGCAGATGTCATGTTTTGCCACAGCTTTGTAAAATGATGGGAAGTTCAAACTCATAACTCCAGCCAAACCAGACAAATTATCAGGAATAATCAATTTTAGTGGGAAAATAAGTAATATTCAGAAATTGGAAATATGTTGTTTCCAAATCACACCGATGCTGAGAGAACTGTCAGACACCACTTAAACAGCAAAAATACCTCATTAAAAAATAAAAGCTAAAATGGTTAGGTTTTAATTTTCAAGGACAGAGGTCTTCAAAAGAATTCACTTCCTATTTAGGCATTTAAGTATGGGGTCAGATATTTAATAGTGCTCAGCAGACACTGACTCTCATTGCAATGCGTTGTGTTCAAATTACAGGATGAAGTCAGTGTTTTATTTAGATACCTAATATCCACTAATTGTAAGTCTATGACTCAGTCCAGGATTGTTTTAAAAATTACAGTTAAGGGAAATATGAAAGTGACAAACTTGTGATTTTTTTAGTTAACTTCATGACTTATTCTCTGCAAATCTTATGAATGCAGTTTTGCAAGGAACAGTATATGAGTGTAATTGAGGCTAATCTTCAGATGTTTTTTTCCAAGAGTTCTCAAATAAAAAAGTTTTTAGAAAAAGAAGAAACCTTATTTTCTGACAATTTGCACTGCAGTTTTTTCATCTTACAAGGGTCTTCCATATTGGATGATAGGGCCACAATACTTATGCCACTATGGAAATATATTTGCAGGATCTTCAGGAAGTATATGCATAGTCAATATCTCATTGTTCACTGTTAAAGGATATTCTAGGAGCTGCATCAGTGCTAAGCACACAGGAATATAATTAAAAACTATTTTAAAAAGAAATTAAAATAACTAAGGTACAATTATTTACTCTTTTTTCTTAATACAGATAGGAAAAGGTACCCAATAAAATTATCAGGCAGGAGATTTAAAACTATCAAAAGGGAATTCTATTTTCATGGTGTGAATAATAAAAATGAAATTTGTTCCTACAGGATGTGGAGGATAGCAAAAATACAAATGGCTTCACTAAGTAATCAGACAAATCAATGGAGAGGACATCAATTAATGCTTATTAAGTTCCAACTCTGAAAGTCCCCACAGGCTGTCTTCTCAAATTTGGGAGGGCAACTTCTATACCCTTCTATGTGTTTGAGGGTTTTCTAACTTTTCCATAAACATTCATTACCAACCACTGCAGGATATGGACTCAGCTGAATGGACTGTTGATCTCACCTAAAATGACTGTTGCTGTTTGAAAGCACATGAACTTGTAGATTTGGAGGCCTATGCTATATGTACAGTGAAGAAGTTAAACAAAATGTCTAGAGTTTTTATTTTATTTGGAGGGGTTTTTGCTATTTCCAAAAGCTGTAATGTGGCCATTTAGGTAGTGTGCTTTCACCAGAAGAAAATTTTCAAAAATGTACCCACTTAATAGTTTACCAAGACATTTCTAGCATAGTTTTTCTATAAAACATACACAAATTATAACAAATACATCTACTTAGTATTTAAATATGCACATACATTTATACCAGAGGTACTATAGTAATACTATAATACACATTAAATAATAAAATGTAAATAATGAGCAGTGATGATCCGAGTTTCATTTCTCCTTATATATAAGATGCTTGTGTCATTGTTGTAGCTGTAATCCATATCCAGGTCTTTGTGTTTGGTGTGTGCAGTAACATGTAAATTACCTAGCCAGCTGCATTAAACAGTGTTTGTTTATTCTATGTCTTTTGGCATAGCATACAACTGAATTTCTGCCAAAAATGTGGCTGCTGCAGGGAAAACTGTTCAAGTCAAAGGAAGTTTTGAAAGGAAAGATATATCATAAGTCTTTACTCTGTGAAACAGTATAATCAAAAGAAACTCTGTTCATAAAAAATATCTGTATTAATGTAAACTAATGAGTTTGTAAAATACAATGAGAAAACAGAATCTTTTCAGAACACTCTGTTTACATCGACTTTGTAAACAAGAATACAATACTTAGAGGCAGTGACTTTTTTCATGTGTGGGAAGGATGACTAAAAGTGTGAAATGTGAAAATGGAAAGTTTAAGAAAAATTATTTTTAAATGGCATATTAATACTCCTAACACATAGCAGATAAGTGCATTTAAATTTAGAAACCAGTGATGTTTAAATGTTAAAAAATTGCATTAATGATGCGAGAGCTATCTACTTACACTTGCAATCCTTTCAGTCTTGTCTGACACTTCCCTTTTTATCCAGCCAGCTAATTTCCCCTCCTTTGTGAGGAGTAACTGTTTTCACACTAGTGGTTACCCAGCAAGCCTCCTCATTGTTTCATTGTTAATTATCTTCTTGAGCTTCACCTTCTCAAGCAAAGTGAGAAGGACTGGGCCTCCCCGCAGCTCTAATGAAAGCTAAGTTTGAGAGATTCACTTTGTGAATAAATGCAGTGTCTGATCTACAAACATAATAAATGACTTCCTAAACTTTATGGAGTCACAGCTCATTCAGCAGGTTTACTGGTTTACTGAACAATTCAGAAAGACACTTTATTCTAAAATTCCATTTTGATTTTTAAACGGGGTGGAATATTGTTTAAATGTGAAACAAAATACCATCAACTGTTCCAAAATTCCTAAGCACTACATAAAAAGTACCTGTCAAACATACTGCTTCAGTAAAAACCTGAGCAGCTGCAGCTGAAAGACTTAGAGCTCTATACTGCATATTAACAACACTTCTACTGATAACATTAATACTAATAGCCCTGTACCCTTCAGTTATTGCTTTGTAAACTCTTAGTATTCATTGGACTTTTGGGCCTCACCAGCACTGAAAATAGTCATTGTGGAGAGACTGAAATCTTCAACTTATGTTTTGATTTGAGCCCAAGTTTAAGCTATGTAACACTTAAAATAAACTCAACTGTAAGAGACGGAAGTTGAATAATGGCAACATAGTGATTTTGTAACAGTGAGTTACTCCCTATTGTAATTTTTTACTCTGTCAGACTAAGGCAGACATGTATAAACCCCTTACAATAGCAAGATATAGTTGTCCACTACTTTGGCTTCTTCCAAGTGAATTTCTACAAAGTATGCTTATATTAAATCATTTTGCAAGTGACCAAACCAAACTGTGCACTTGAGACACTGCACAGGACCTATTCAATGTACTAGCTTAGACTGGAAATTCCAATCCATTTTTTCCAGCCTGCTCCAGAGCTGTGTTGACATCTATTGTGTATAAAGAGAGGTATAAACATCACTTACCAGAGAAGGAGAAAAGAAAATAATCTGGAAGTTCAAAGATGAGATGATCTTAGTGAAAGAGCTTTGCCTACCTAGGAACTGCTTATATTTGGAGATTAGGCCAGTGTTTCTATATCGCAGCATTTGAAGAGCAGCTTTTCTTAGACATAGTCTGTGTAATGGTAAGGAGCAATTGTGCTGTTGTAGCCTCAAAGTGCTTACCATTGTAATTTTGATTCATTGCCAGAACTCCCTGCCACTTACTGACAACTGTGGTGTTTAACTTAGCACTTGGAAATCCATAGGTGGGCAGACTGTGCAAGTACTTGTAATATGCAGTATTCTTCTAGACTTTAACTTAACAATACTTGCTTATTGTCTCCCCTCAAGCTGATATCTAAAATTTACAGATGGTGAATCAATTGCTTCAGGAAATACCAGAACTGAAATTGCAGAGAAATTGCATTGAAAATTTAAATAAGGGAGACAGGGAGTCCATTCTCATTGATAATGTGAATTTGGTGGTCTCTCAACTGATTCAGAAGAAGAAACTGATGATAGGGATGGGTATTTTTCATGCAGTCCTGTTATTCATAAATAATAGATAAAGTCTCCCTTTCCAGTATACTGGAAGAATTTTTTATTTAGAAATTCAAGTCTCTCTACTCGAGCTCTTCATGAGAAAACTTTTTTCCTAGGTTTCTCCTAAGGTCAGGTTCCCAAGAGCTTATGTCCTGCTCTTTTGTACCTTATATCTGTCTATGTTTCTATGGTGATTCTCACTCTTCAAAGTTTTTTCAGAAACCCTCATTTCTGCTGAAACAAAGTTCTTTAAAAAGCCATGATTTCGGTGTCCTGATGTGCCTGCTGGTGGCTATTGCATCTACTGAGTCTCATAGCATCCACTGAGATGTTCTGGTTTAACTGAGAGTACACTGGTAGAGGAGTACCAGTTCCGATGTAAATGATACTAAATTAAAACTATTATTAACAATATGCTGACCTCTTAACTAGAGAAAGCTAAGAGAAAGCTGTGACATTCACATTCTCTGGACAGAGAGACATAATTCTGTCTCTCAGGATTTCTTGGAGAAACACGGAGAGAAGATAAAACAATCTTTATCTTTGCTCCTTTGTTTTCCTCATGTGGAATGTGGTATGGAGATTGTTTACCTGAAGTGATTGCTTGATTGGTATTCTGGTGAAGGTTGTTTGGGTTCAATGACCAATCGGATCCAACTGAGTCTCAGACTCTCAGCAGAGTCACGAGTTTGTTAGATAGGTAAGTAGTAAGAAGTAGGTATATAAAATAGTATAGTATCTCTTAAATAGTATATTAATGTAATATAGTACAGCTTTAATAAAGCTATCCTTCAGCCTTCTGACCTGGAACCAGACAGCATCATTTCTTCCTGAATCTGAGGTCCACCACATTTTTACTATAGAAAACAATGGTGATTTTATTATGCCACTTTGCTTTGTTGGTACAAATTTGTTTGTGAGCATCTAAATCTGGAATGCAATTGATTTGGCATTAATATGATGTTCCAGAAATTCCCTGGTTTTTCTGGATATTTGCTAGTCTTAACTGTAAAGAAGCCATTTGGGTCAAAATCTGAGACTTTGCATGGATGAACTCCCACCAACTTGCATGGGCATGTATCTGAGGAATAGTGCCAGGATTTGCTCTTTTTTGACCCATGTGTGCATGGAAATATTTTGGTTTTAGATAAAGCCAGGAATGTTTTTCTGAGAGTTTCATAAAGGGCTTGTGATGGATTCTTGAACAAAGAAAAACATATATTTCTCTGAAGTAAAGGTGAGATATGAAATGACATTCAAGGGCAAAAAATCCTGTCATGTAACCTCTTGACAGATGAAAAGAAAGCTACAAAGCAGTAAAAACAACAGTTGGTAAAATATGTCATGTAGCCAGGTTTTCTCATCACAAAAAAAAAGCCCAAATACACAACTTGGGATATAGGTCTGGGATTGTAAACCTATTTGGATGACAATATTATTCAATATAAAAATGTTATAGATGTTCTTCTTTCTAGTAACATCTAAAGGGATTCTTTAGCAAATAAAAAACATAGATGTTAGAAAGGATATTGTGGCAAAAAAAAAAAAAAAAAAAGAGGTAAATGCTTCTGTAGAGGATGGAAAACAGATAATGGGCAGGTCATGAACAATGATCCTTTGGACACAGAGCAAGGACTGAACTTGTTGAGTCCCTGCTTTTGCCTTGATCTGTGATCAAAGTTAGTTCCTGCAGGCCTTCTGCTGATGTGGCTCACCTTCTGTTTCAGCCTGGCTTGTACACTCCAGTGTGAGGTGTGAGTGGAGTCTGATGGAGAGGCTGGAGCCTTTCACTCTTTTGTCCATCTGACATTGCAGGCAGCTTACCAAGGGAGTTAGAATACCCTCATAAGACCCATATGCAGGCACATCTGACCCCAGAATTTTACCTAGCATCAAGTGACATAAAAATAGCAGAAGAATGCTTAGAGAATGGACAATTTCCCCGACTTAAAATACTTCTGCTACTAGTAGGAGTTAATAGTTTTCAGCTGGGCATCCCCTTAAAATGCCACAGCAGTTATTTTACCTGTTGATTAGGAGATGTGCCCACAAAGCTGCTGCCATGATAAAGAAAATGACCTGTTTTTAAACCTAGATATGACAATAGTAGTCCTTTAAACTGTTATTTCTAAGCATTATCAGAGAACTTCAAAGATCATCACAGAGACTTGTGCAAAAGTGGAGTCTCTGTTGTTCCCAGCTCCTAGTGAGAGCCATGCAGGTGACATCTGTGACTGCAATGGGCAGAGACAAAGTCAAGTGTCCTTCCTGTGGTACAGGAATCTGTGCATGCAACCACCCATGTAGGACCCTGGCACTCCCTGTAAGCATACATGACCCCTAAAAGAGAAGAAGAAACTCTGCATGTGCAGGATTAAGCATGTAACGTCATTGAGAGAGGCAATAATAATTGTAAAGTGCAATAGGAGATTACCACAGATTTAGATCTTTTCTCAGGGAATGTGTGCTTGCTTTTAATTGCAATTGTAATAAATATGTATGTTCATGTATGTTTCTTTCATGCTCTGTAATAAAGCATGCTGCTTCCGTATATTCTGAGAATATATTTTAATGTGTAGGCCACTTTGGTGTTATGCACAGGGAATATTATGCATATGCTTATGCATATTAAAACTGGCTGTTGGGAAATGGGGATAAGTTTTCTGATGACAGTGATATAGGGAACACCATTCAGAAAATGAGTTTAAGTGAGGCAGAGGTGAAGTGGCACTGTACACAACTATTTCCCTCAGCAGAAGTACTTGGCATGCTTACATTTTTCAAAAGACAAAATCATGTTTGTCTTCCTTGAATGTGCACACATTCCTGGAGGTGGGGGATGGTTTTCTGTCCTTTTTCTGTTTTTCCCTGGCCCTTAAATGCAGTTGAGTTTGGATAATTTGCCCACAAAAACTGAAGGATATGTTGCAGGGAGGGAGGAAGAACAGAGTTTGTATTTATTATTGTAAAAGCCCTTTTTTTCATGTTAATTCCTTTAAAAAATATAATAGTACGTAGGGGTTACATTAGAGGCCTGTTTCACCAACACAAAGTATCTGTACTGGAGCAGCACATGCAAATGAAGCCAAAACAGAGAATCATTGTTTAATATAATTTGCTTCAGAAAAAAGCTAAACTATTCTTGTTTTAGTTAAAAAATAAAATAAAATAAAAAAAAAATAAAAATTGCATTTTGACACTTTTCCTTGAAGAGCATTGGGGCTGAGGAAATGTCTTTATTTGGCTTAATAACCTTATTTCTTCCCATTAACATTTTCTGCAGATTAACTGGTTAGCCATTAAACACCAACTCTACAAGGATTTAAGCACACACCTACTTGTGCTCGCAAGAGTTATCCCACTGAAATGGGAATGCTTTCCTGAGCAAAATAGCTCTGGATTCAAAGTAGGAATAGCTAAAATCCCTAAAGCAGCACCTTCAAATACATTAGAATTCATTTAAACTTTCACTCTTCTGAGTCTATAATTTGATTGATTATTCACTTTATCATACTTAAAACTTTTCATTCAACAGTAAATGCTTGCTAAGTGTTGTTTATCTAGTGGCAATATGCAAAAAAACAGGCATATGCATAATATTGTGCATCTTTTGATGCTAATTACATTGAGAATTTTTTACTTTCTTGGTCAAAATTATTTGCTGTTTCTTACTTTTCTTACTGATCCTAGAGATCTTCTCTAAATGCAGTGGTATTTAGTTGTGACATTCACATTCTCTGGACAGCAAGACATAATTCTGTCTCTCAGGATTTCTTGGAGAGGTACAGAGAACCCAGTCTTTATCTCTACTCTTTTGTTTTCCCCATGTTTAATTACTTTATAATGTTAGAGACCACTCAGACCTACTTTAAAACTACCCATTTTTAGAAAAATTAAATATATGTTTTTACTCACATATAAAAAAAAAAAAATTCTGAATTCGAAGAAATTTAGTGCCATCAGTCACACAAACTTATATCTGAAAAGTTTTTGCCAGACAGGACCAAAAAAAAAAATCAAAAAGTTTTTGCCAGACAGCACAGGTGCCTTTGCAACATTTTGCCACAGACTTCAGCAAAGCCAGGGCTTAAGAGTCAGCATACAGGGCTCACTCCATTGAAATGTGATGTTCTGCAGCACCCTCCAGGACTCTCTTTAAATATAGTCTGTCTTACATGTGGAGATCAGCAGGTCTGTCTGTGATAGACCCCTTCCTTTTTGGGTATTTGCAGTTCAAGAAGGGATCATAGAATCAGAGAATCATACAGTCAGAGAATGGTTTGGCTTAGAAGGGAACCCAAATCATCTAGTTCCAATCCCCCTGCAATACACAGACTCTTTTCACTGGGCCAAGTCACTCAGATACCTTGATCCATCCAGGCAAGGTAGAACTTCCTTTGGAGTCTTCCTAAAGAGTCAAATTCTCTAGGAAAGACATATTCTTAATTAACTGAAGCAAAATAAAAAAACATGCTGCAGCTCTTACACAAGTAAAGCTTTCCAAATTGGCAATGGCAGTAGAAGATTTATCTACTTTGTAAAAGTGTGTAAAAGATGAATTGTACAATACTATACAGTTCATTAAAATGAAAAACATGGACAGAACAAGAAACAATACCATTTTTCCCAGTAAACTGAGCAAACAGAATTTATCTCTGGCACTATCTGACATTTGTCATTTGTACCCTCCTCTGTATAACACCAAGTAAAGGATAAGGTTGGTGAATTTTAAACATTCTGTTGGCAAGACCTAATAATATATTACTAACATGATAACTCTAATCATCCAGCATCCTACCTTTGCAGTGAGCAGCCTGAAAAAGAGATATCTGATATGATAAAAATGATTCCTAAAAATTCCTTGGTTTTTACCTCACTAGTGCTGTCAGTAGAAATGTAGGCTGGAGTGACACCACCTTCCATTCTTCACTCCAGAGATTTATTCCAGAGGCTATGATGTGGCACTTCCAAAAACTACCTCAATCTCTGCCTTTTTGAACAGTTTACTGAATTTTGTAAAAAAATATAGGGAAAATATATACCTGTGCTAAAACTGCCAAATACAAAATATGTGTTACTTAAGCTGAGTGGTTTGTTTCAAAGCTAAAACTTTTCCTGTACTTTGGAAGGGCTGCCAATGTAGCTGATAACCACTAAAGTTGTACTTCAAGGAATATGATGTTTATAACTACAGTAGTAATTTACTAATATCAATTTAGTCAGTTCCTTGGAGAGAGAAAGCTATATTAGTAAAATGACCATATCTACGTAAGAGTCTTTGCAAATATAAACAACAATCAGAAAGAAAATAAAATAAAACAAAACTCAATAAAAGAAATAAAAATTTTTAAAAATCCCCTACCATCAAGCTAAGCCTGCAAAACTTCTGAGTATATGCCAGGCCTCGGAAAAGCATGTGCACTTGGAGAATAAAAAAATAGGCTTTGAAGTGAGGAGCACTCAGTGAAGATGAATGGGCTGAGGTCACAACTCTACATGTTTTATTGTTTTAGTCCATCTGACTTGCTGAACAAACAAGCAGCCAAGTGCTGATTTACAGAGGGAATGTTATCTTCCTGACCAATGAGGACCAAATGTTTTGTTTTGAAACAGAATCAGATTCTATGGAACATAAAATTCTTGGAACCTGCTGCTGATTTCCTGCCTTCAGTAATTTCTTCTTGCAGCTGGCAGAAGCTTAAAACAGTAAAATCAAGCAGTTTAGGAAACTTCCCACAGCAATGTCTTCCTAATGCTGAGTATGACAGTGTCGTAAAACATGACACAGAGAAAATGAGCCATTGAATCTGATTTCTTTTTTAATCTAATGGGTTTTCAAATAATTATATTTTCTTGCATTTTACTTAAATGTTAGTTAAGGGTCAGCTACAGCTGGGAAACTGAGACCAACTAAATACAAACCAGGAGCTTTTATTAAAACACGGCAAACTGGCAAATCCAAATAAAGATTTCTGGACTCCACAATGTACAGAACTGCTCCGATAGCCATAGCTGTCTAGCAAATGGGTGTTTTTGCAGGAATTTTCTTTAGCCAATGTCTCATGGGGGGTAAAAAAGAACTCTAGCAAAGGTACTCTATAAAAACTTTGGGGTAGCTAGATCCACAAAGAGACTCAAAGTTTCAACATTAGTAATGACAGATTCAGGAAATACCAAAGGCCTCCTAACCTGCCAAGAATGAAAAGATTCTTTCACACCTGCAGTTCTGCCCATTATTACATGTGACATCTTAACACAGCTGCAGTACTCAGGGACCTACATTACAACTGAGCCCAATGAAGCACGAGGACACAGATTTATCTTAGATGGAGAGAATCTTTATTTATCAAATAAGTTAATAACCACATCACCCCATTGAATGGTGGATAGCTTGGGGGAAATAATTCCACCTGATTTCCATTGATTGTTTTAGCCTCTTGTTTACTGGACATACTGGGAAGATATGGCTTTGTTTCTTGAACAGAAACAATGCCACATATATCCATAATTAAACAGGCACTGGAGCTGTGTCTCTTGCTGATTAAACATGCCAAACACAGCACTACAGGACAAAATTCTCCTCACCTATGACCACATTAATATTTGTTTTATTTAAAATTACATGGGACAAGAAAGTTTCTTTTAAGAACAATGTAGGTAGGGCTTCTCCTGAGAGGATAGCTTGGTTCATATCTCTTATGCCCAGTGTGGCAAAGGGTCCCAGCCCAAAATCTGTGTCCTAACTATTGAACTCACAAAAGGGCAGTGAAGCTTTAGTTCCTACTTCAAAGAGAGTTTCCAACTGAGAATTGAAGTCAGAAGTACATGCCTTTCCCTGCACAATTAACCTTGGCTGGGTCTCGATGAGTCTAAGTCAGTAACTAAGTTGTGCAGAACTGCACTTTGTTGGACTACAGCTTCATTTTATCTGCTTTATATTTGCTGGCATTTGCTCTGGCTGTTTGGCATCATGTCAATGCTGTATTTTAAAAACATCACTTGCTCAAAGAAAATTGAGAAAGCAAGAGCTCAGAGTTGAAAGGTTTCTTGGAAGAAGTGTTTGTGTTTCTGGATACAGTGATCACTGTTCAGATGTTCAGATGATTTAAACTAAACAATTCTACATTAGTCAACAATTCTATTACAAGACTCCTTGTAAAAGCAAAGCTTTCTCTAATATGGAGGCCTCTGAGGAAATAGCAAAATAAAGTGAAATTAATTTGTGCTCAGCCCCCAAATCAGGGACCATTTCAGTCTTATTTTCAAGGGCTTAAAGTGGTTTGGTACTGTTGGCCACTTGACAAATCACATCTGAGTGAGAAAAGTTGTCAAGGTGTTCTTCCTCTTCCACACATGTTTCTAGAATGATTAATTCTTGTTATCATATGTTCTGAGTCATAATAACAAACAGTACTGGAAAGTTACAAATATTTTAAAAAGAAAATTAAGTTTCTCACACTTATTTATCAGACCCTTTTCAGAGAAAGGTATCAGAGCAGAAATTATTTGAAACTCATGTAGTACTTGATCTTTCAGCTGTACATATCAACATTCATTAGTATTACTGGTCATTTGTACTGCCTTCATTATCAAGAAAAGGATAAATACAAATTCTAGCAAAAATGCATCAAGACTTGTGATCTATTGTTTTAAGACTGACTACAAAGATGTTTGGTCTAAATGTTTCAAAAATATTTTCATAAATCCTTTACATCTTAACTGTTTTAAGCTTAAGCAGGCTAAGAAAGATTTTCATATATCCAACATAATTGCATGTGTTTCACTAACACCCTCCTGTGTGATTCCAAGTTAAAACTTATTATATATAAAGTTACTAACCACAATTAGTATATATTAAAGAAAAGTCAAATTTCTCTATTATATTTTGACAGCAAATAAGAAGAAACAAAGAAGTCTAAGAAATCTGTCAAAATGCAATAGGTTTCCTTTTAATTGATCATTTTAATAGCACACAAGGCTTAACAAAATTAAAAGCCTATTAGTGATCATTGTTCCAAAAATGCACTTTACTTCCATTAACTTACATGATTTTAGTGGGAGCACATTTAAAGTACAGCTGTAAATATTTTTAATCTTTGACTTTTTCTTTTACAGGAGCCTCTAAATGTTATTGATCCCAGTTTGATGGATCTAAATGGTCCAAGTGAGGATGCACTAGAATGGGATGAAACTGACATAAGTAATAAGCTCATCAGTATTCATGAAGACTTAAGTGATCCTGATCAGGAGCTCAACAAGGATGATCTAAACCAGAAACCTGCTTCAGAAGAATGTGGTGATAATGATGTGAATGAGGATGAAAGTATCAATAATCATGGAATTCCTCTTTATTGTCCCAGCATTACTTCCCCTCCAAATCCTCACATCTATCAGGTCTATAGTCTTCATAATATTGAATTATCAGAAAAAAAACATATACCTTTTTTGAAAAAAACATCCAGACTCTCCAATGTAATGCAGTCTAACATTTTAAACAAAAGTCTCAGTAAAGACTCATCGTTTTCATCTACCAAATCCTTGCCAGATCTAATAGGAGGTACCCCATTGGCAAAACCATATAACTGCATTTATCAGAGTGGAAACATAAGCAGGCATTCTGAGAGTGAGAGTGGGATAGTGAGTGAATGCGATACAGAAACTACAAATAATTCAGAAATTTTTTTGCTAAATGATATTGAAAGCAGTCAGAGTAATCCTGAAACTGGGCATGTGGAAATCCAAGTGGATAATGTAATAAAACCAAAACTAAAGCAAGATGAAGAAGATCATACTAGTCTTTCAGATGATTTCCAAATGGCTCCTTCTGCATGCTGTGGAAGTGAAAATGATGAGGATTTGGACAGCATTACCATGTCTAACCCTGGTTGTCCAGAAGAACTGCAAGAAAAACATGATGTCTTTACATTTTATGATTACTCATATCTTCAAGGCTCCAAATTCAAATTACCAGTGATAATGAAACAATCGCAGATTGAAAAAACACATACAGAGGGTAGTTTGTTTCATGACTTTTGTTTTGACAAAATACCTGGTAAATCAGAACATAAGTCTGGAGAGTCACAACCAGATGGGTTTATTCATGATCATAATCTGGCAAGTATCTGTGGAGAATCAGATCCCAATTCCTGTAAATCTGTAGAAACTGTAAAAAAATTACCTGTTACAGAGAATACAAGACAGGTTTCCACTTTATCGCATAGTTCTTCTTTAGAATCTCTGTCAGTAGTAGGTGATTTGTTCAGCTCAGGTATTTTTAAAAGTGGAGAAGGTCTTCAGCGAAGTGCCTCTTTGGAGAGCTGGCTGACTTCCTACAAAAGCAATGAAGATCTTTTTAGTCATCATGGCTCTGGAGACATAAGTGCAAGCAGTGATTCTGTTGGAGAGCTTAGTAAAAGGACATTAGATCTTTTGAATCGCTTGGAGAATATCCAGAGTCCTTCAGATCAAAAAATAAAGCGCAGCATCTCTGATATAACACTCCAAAGTAGCTCTCAAAAAATGTCTTTTACTGGACAGCTATCTCTAGATATTGCATCTTCAATCAATGAAGATTCAGCAGCTTCTCTCACTGAACTCAGCAGCAGTGAGGATCTTTCTCTCTGTTCTGAAGACATTGTACTACACAGAAATAAAATACCAGATTCAAATGCATCATTTAGAAAACATCTTAATAGATCTGTAGCTGATGAGAGTGATGTCAATGTCAGCATGATTGTTAATGTCTCCTGCACTTCTGCTTGTACTGATGATGAAGATGACAGTGATTTGCTTTCAAGTTCCACCCTTACTTTAACTGAGGAAGAGCTAGGTATCAAAGATGAAGATGACGACTCCAGTATAGCAACTGATGAGGATATTTATGAAGATTGCAATTTAATTTCAGGACTTGATTATATAAAAAATGAGCTCCAAACCTGGATTAGACCAAAATTTTCCTTGACAAGGGAAAAAAGAAAAAGTAACCTCAGTGATGAAATTCAGCGCAGTAAAGAAGTTAATAATGACACATCAAAAGCCACAGATACATTAAGCATTGAAACACTGTTGAATTGTTCAGTGCAGAAAATATCAGAAAATAATGGCAATAGTAAGAATATACCATGTGATCGTGAAAAAGGAACAAAAAGTCATCCAATGAAAGACATCTCTCAGGTTGTGAAGGATCAGCTTGTGGATGATATGGAGAATGGCAATGTTGAAAATACTCTTGGCAGTGAAAAGGAAGGTCTTGCTAGAGTAGCAGCAACCCCCAAAACTCATGCATCACTTGATGTCAGAGAAGCTGAAAATGAATGTGGTGTCTGTGAAGCATTTACAGACAGTTCAGATGATTCACATATGGATGGCAAGGAGACTGTTCTATCCTCAGCTGGATCCAGGAACCCTCCAAGAGAATGTCAAAGTCATCTTCAGCCTGATCATCACTCTGTTACTTCCTCTCCTGCAAAAAAGCCTTGCCTTGAATGTTCCTCAGAAATTAATTCTGTAGGCATACAAGATACAGCTTTACAGCCATCTTTACCTAGTGGTCAACAACATAGAATAAATGCTACTGAAAATTTTCCTGATTGCTGTGCAGCCTTGAAATCCAGTGAAGCAAAATGCAACTCATCAGCCAATGGTTTTGATTTGTGCTGTAACTGTGAATCTGCTGATTTTGATAAAAAAACCACGGAAGATGGCTCAGTACACAATTTTGTGAGGGAGATAATAGACATGGCATCAACAGCTTTGAAAAGTAAGTCACAACCTGAATGTGAGTCATCTGCTCCAGCTTCATTAGCACAGATCAAGGAAAAAGTGCTAGAACACTCTCACAGACCCATCCAGCTAAGAAAAGGGGACTTTTATTCTTATCTTTCACTTTCTTCTCATGATAGTGACTGTGGAGAGGTAATCAAATACATAGAGGAAAAGAGCAGCACTCCTGTGCCACTGGACTTCACAGATGAGAGAGAAGATATTGAATGCTTCTTTGAAGCCTGTCCTGAGGAAGAACGGGTTGAGCAGCAGCAGCAGTCTATTTCTAATGGTTCTTCTGAAGTACAAGTTGAGAAGCAGCAACCTATTTCTAACCCTATTTCTGAAACATCTGCAGAGTCACTAGATGAAGTGACTCCAGAGTCATTAGAGGTTAAAACTTCTTCTGAAGGTAGGGATTTATCTTTTTTATGTGGGGATGACAATGATATAAATATTCCAAATACTAAAAAAAAATGTGCGTCAAGTAATTCAAAAAATGCTGATGATGATTTGCTGTTTTCAGATGGACAAAATGAAAGTTTGGCAAAGAAGTCCCCAGAGGTTAGCACTAAAAAGAGTAGTGCAGGAAAATCACCTGGAACAGAAGAGAAAAAAGGATGCGTTACTGCTTCTGAAGAGGCTTCAGCTACAGATTTTCAGATAAAGCCTGGCCATTCTCAGAAAAAGGATGGTTTACATCAGAACAGAAAAACTCTTACTTGTGAAGAAAATCTCCTGAAACTTCATAAGGAAAGACATATAAATATGCACAGATAGAATGTAACCCTCTCCAGGCACATAGATTATTCTAAAAACAGGTATGTACTCTACAAGTTGCACTTTTTTTTTTTTTTACCTTTTTTTTACCTTTTTTTTTTTACCTTTTTTTTAAACATTTTTTTGTACAATGAATCATCAGGCAGGGCTTCTGTTTCATGATAATACTATGTCATTTGTTTTGATTACACTATAATCCCAGTTTACATGCCACTAGTCAACAAATGCAGTGAATACTAATTGCTTTTTGCCCTTTGGCTTTGCATTGACTGGAGCTGCTCCCTTCTGGAACAAGTCTGCTATCTTGCAGAACCTGGGAATTCTTCCAACATGATATCAGCCTCCTTTCCCTCCTCAGCTGAGGGAACCAGAAACCATCCCTACTTATTGATGCCTTTCTCTGCAGGCATCTGGTCTTAGGAGGGGTTGAAAAGCACTTGATAAAGTTGAACTTTCAGTTTTACAGGAACTAGTTTGTTTGACTAGTGAGTTGGAGTTCTACAATATTTCTAGGCAAACCATGACGAATGGCTAAGCAGACTGGAGAATAAAGAGATAATAAGTAATCTCCTGATGTCAGTTTACCATGATTTTAATTCAGTAAGCCATTATTAAGAACACAATTATTACAACATAGCATTAGGCCAAAGCTGAGGTTTCCAAAACAGCAGATATATAGAACATCATGAAAGTGGTTCAGATCTGGAATTTCTGACCTCACATAAATGTTGAACAATAGCTGCACATTTAATAGCGGAAGAGGATCTACAAAGCAACTTTTGAATCAGTTCCTATCATGCAACACTGCTGTTTTGAGTCTTACTAGTTTGGTGACCCAAAAGCCAGCATAGCTCTATCGAATGCCATAAGTCTTTGGAAACACTCCTCTAGCAGACCACAGCAGAACAGCAACTCCAAATGTCAATCTAATTCCAAATGCTACTGGTTGCCAGAAGCTGTAGCAAGGGAATTCACAATAAAACAGAAGTCTAAGCATGGTACAGGTTTCCTTGATGAGTTTTGAATCTCCACCGGTGGAGATTTTCAAAATTCAAGTGGATGTGGCCCTGAATAATCTTTTCTACCTTTGAAAACAGCCTTCCTTTTAACAGGAGGTTGGACCAGTTGATGTTCAAGTTTCCTTCCAACCTAAATTATGCTATGATTCCAAGATGTTGGCAGGAGAAAAGGCTGTTATTTATCACCACCCATGGAAATTATTAGTACTCTCCTATGGCAAACAGGGAAGCTGTAGCAGAGGATCTCATCTGATTTATACAAAATAGATTTTTTTTGCTGCTCTTAGAGATCTAACTTCCTCATTTTTTATTTTGTTATATTTCTAAGCTTTGGGTGTTCAATTTATTGGTGGTTTACCCAGCATTCCCACATTCACATTAACCTTTAGGTTATGCCAGCAATAGTCTACAGCTTTCTGCTATCTCAACACATCTCTATTTTACTACTGCATTATCTTGGAACTATCATAGCAAAGAGGATTTGTCAGGAATGGCTTTGAAATAGGCTATCATGACCTGCTGATTGCCAGTTAGGTTAATTGCCAATTAGGACACATCCAAACAAATGGAGAAGCAATGGAAATCAACTATGAATTACAAAAATCATAGATGATTCTATGTATTCTAGAATTAAATTGATAATGTATATATATAAGTCTCTATTTGGAAATTGAGATGATGACAAAAGTCTGAGATTGTTAACTGAAACTGATGCAAACTAAGCCTTCCAAGTTATTGTTTTACTAGTTTTCTTATTTTTTTCACTAATTTTTATAATATTATTTTGAGGAAGAATACTTGCTGTAGTGAGTGTGAATTTATCCTTGTTCTCATTCTTTCACTGATAATTGACATGTCTTTTCAATTTATTAGTACTTTTGCTCTGAGGATCTCATAATACTGCATAAACTTACCTCACTCTTCAGAACTTAATAGTTACTTGCATGGTAGCCAGATGTTTTGTTTTTTTGTTTTTTTTTTTTTCCATAAGATTGGAAATGAAAATATGCAGTTTGTGTGAGGTCAAAGATTGGATATAGACTATAGATTTAATAATAAATGCCCCACAATGCAATAAAATATAATGTAGAATCTGGATACAACCACATAATAGGGTTATGCTATAGCTTCCACTTTTGCCCAGGGGCTGACAAATTATTTTAAGAGAATAAAGCCCTTCACACTACATTCCCACTTTTTATATGTAGGAAGATACACTGGTTCTTAACTTGTACATATAGCATTACTTCCATGGAAACTATGTACTGTATCATTCCCAGTAGTAAAGTTCAGGAATACATATAGTTTATCTCTGACACACCAAAAATGAAAATATGAGCTGGTAGGTTTGGTTTCACTAAAGTCTGAGCTCCCTTCCCCCATTCACAAGCTTGATGCTTTAACTTCATGTCTCATGCTATGGGGAATGAATTACAGAAGCAATCTATCCTAATTTGTTAACTTATTCAAATAACAGTTATTATACTTAACTATGCTAAAGATTATCTTTTTGGTGGCAGATTGTTTATTTTTTGATGAGGCTAATTACTGATTTTCCAAAGGTAATTTACATTTATTACTAATACATCTTTTAAAATGTGACAGATAAATGTTGTTCCCATAAGTGTATTATGAAAAAAGTTACTATTTAAAAACACATTATTTAATTTGAAAGATAAATGGCAAACACCATTATTTTTCCTGAAGCACCTGTGCTGTAAGCTCATTTAAATGTGTAATTCCATGTGTAGCTGCAATAGTTAGAAAAAAAAATCTATACTATATGTGTATCTTAAGAGCATACTGAGAATTCAAAGCTGAAAAAGGCATGGTTTCAAAGGTAGGTTGATTTTGTACTGTTTTAGTATTTACCCTGGCTTTACAGGAGAATAAGACTAATAGTCAATAAATATTTTTGTCAAATATTCCAATCCTGTTGTTTAACAGTGTGCTACAAAAAAAAAAAAAAAAAAAAAAAAAAAGAAAAAGACCATTGTGGAAAAATTATAATAATAATAATATGGGCAGGCTCAAAAATATCTTCAACAACATTGACTACTCTTTCACATGAGCCGACACAGAGTTCTTCAGCAGAGGTACTCATAAAGCTGCACTGTTTTTATTTCTCAGTTAGGGGTCACCTTGAAAGATCTAGCTGTACATGAGTCATGTGATCTTCTGCTGTCACTGTGACCCATGACTCACCAATGGGATGGGAACTTTTAGTTAAAAATTCAATATGCATAGAGATCAATACATTCAGGACATGAATGTGTTCTATCCAAAGTATTTTCTAGATTAAGCCTTAGAATTCTGTGTGTAATCTGTTAGTTCTTACAAGTAAATACAAAAGCTATTTCCTTATTTCTGTATTTTAAATTTAAGTTTTAACTTAATTTAGGGGGAAAATAATTTACTTGCACTTAAGAAAATGAAATTGATTTAATCTGACAGTACTGCAATATTAGATAGAATATTCTGCCACTTACTATCACCAGAAGAAGCCCAGCACTGGTGCTCGAAGCACCTGACTGTTATTTCCTGCTCAGCAATAGATATTTTGTATGGCTTTTTCCTTCCTTGTCTCATTTTTTTTTAACAACAAAATAATGAGACTAATGATCAGTGAGACCTATGAAGTGTAGCTTATTTACATAAAAGTATTTTGAGATCCACAGATAAAAGACGGTACATAAATGCAAAGGACTGTTAGTTATTTATTTACTACAGGAGAAAAAACCCCAAGTTTACATAATAGTTAATATACAATAATTTACTTTTAGAGCCTGGAATTACAATAATATAAAAATCTAAATTTTTGCTTACTTTTTTTTTTCTAGAGATTTTTATAGGGAAGTAAATAATATAAAGTCTCTTTATAGAGTTTAGAACAGTCTGACTTTTTAGCCCCTTACATTACCTGACTTTAAAAAAGCTAAATGAACAGAGAATCTTGTATTGAAATCTACGAATTACATAATTTTTGAAAAATCCATCAGTGAGACTTTTCTTATCATGCCAGAATTGTACCTTTTGATACAATCTTCTGCTTTTTCAGATCAGTTCTTCATTAATATCTAAA
Organism: Taeniopygia guttata; assembly: GCF_048771995.1. NCBI lineage: Eukaryota > Metazoa > Chordata > Aves > Passeriformes > Estrildidae > Taeniopygia > Taeniopygia guttata. The sequence continues at coordinate 38,844,245 of NC_133030.1, forward strand.
CAGACGGTTGAGCTTTTCAATATTTTCAAGTAAGAGTATTTCTTGTATAAATGGGGAGGGATGTGGTCAGTTACAACAAAGAAGATCAAAGGAGATGGTAACTGGATGGATCCAGATATTCCTGCTTAACTTGGAAGGCACATAATGCATGTCTGCAGTGCGTCGTAGGAAATGCCTATGAGATGTACTTTGCACTAATCTTTGAGCTGTATTCTGACAGTTATTTCTTCATGATTCTCATCATAAGCCCATGCTCTTTGCTGAATAGTTTAACCCTAAACTGAGCTGGATAATTCTATAGGAGGCAAATTTAACTCATTGCTGGTATTAGAAGTGTCTAATTAGTTATTTACAACTTTAAAATGCAGTGATGATACTGAAAATTCTATTCACAGACCACATCTGTGACAGTCTTTTCCTCTTCTCCATTGATGTCTCACTATATATGTTTGCACAAATATTAAAGTAATTGTTGGATTGATCTTTTTGTTGCTTGACTTTTGAAAATTTCCATGTTTTCATTGGTTGGTGCACTTCTGTATGTTGGAGGTAAGTTCACAGGTAAAGATGAGGACAAGATCCAGGGAAAAGATCCAATGTGATGGATACCCTTGTTTCTTTAGAAGCGAAGTTTTATGAAAATCAGTGACTTTTCTACATTGATTCATTTTTTCACACTAACTTGTACCTCAGGCTGTTAAAAGTCATTTTTTGCCTACTGTATGCTTCTGCATTAAAGACTCTGGCATGTGACCATTTAATGGCTATCTATTATTGTTCTGGAAAACCTATGTTTTGCAAATAAAACTTCATTTTATGTAACCTGCTATTACTTTTCTGTTTCCTTTTAGAAACTTGGCTGCAATTCAGGTGCAGGTTCATCCTGTAAACCCTGGGATGACCTCCAATTCCATTGTATCACTGCCCTTCATTAAACTGACTCCCGAGATAAATTTTTTTTCCAAATGTGGTTTGTCCATGTTGGCTTTGTGGTCAGGCTGCATATGCTAGTCCTATTTTAGTGATCATTTTGTTTTGTAGCGAGGCCATTTGCCTTCATATGGATTCCTCTCCCAAGCTACCTCTAATGACCTCTCCTTCCTAAATTGGATGCTCCTGTACTACTTACCACTGGTTCTGTTCTTTAAAGTACTATAGAATTCATGGTCAGTCTGATTAATCTTTTCAGAATTGTACCTGTCAGTACTCTTCTATTTTATGTATCAAATTTAATATTTATCTGTATAATGCATAAGTTTATTGAAACTATTTTGCTTTTAAAGTGACTACTTTGTTGGATTGCAGCAAAAAGAAGTCATTGGTCCTCCTGATTAAATATATCTAAAATTAAGCAATTTAAATAAATGACATTTTATTTATTTAATTTAAAAATTTAATCTATGCAACACTTCAAGAAACAACTACATAGTGTTGTATATTAGAAACTGTTGACATTCTACTGAATTAAGTATAACATTTTGGGTTTTTATGCTTCTTGAGGTGGTAATGAGAAAAAAAAGTTTTTAAAAAATGTGTGCCTTGCTGTATTTCTTATACCATTTATTAAAAAGCTGCTTTCACAGTAAAATTATGTTGGTTTGAAAGGAGGAAATAGCAAGGTTGAGATGTGTGAATAATTTCTGTATATATGTATAACCAACTGCAAACATTGATGTATAATGACAGTATAAAATGCTTTCATGTTTGTGATGTCCAGTGATGTGGAAATTATAAGCCTTAAAACCATTAGATTGCATGGTAATTAGAATCGGCATAATAAACATAGTTTATTGGGGAAAACAAAGCAGAATTGGTGATCTGTCTTACCTGCGTTCCAAGCACAGAATGCTTTATCAAAATTCCTAAGAATATGGTTTTCTTTGCAAATATTCCTTAGAGATGTGGAACTCTTTAACTGGTGAAGATTTGTATTATCTAAGTCAGAGGTAAAGAACTTTGTCATTAAAGATTCTGTAGTTCTTTTGGGCCAAACAAGGAGACACAAATATTTAGTATCTCATATAGTATTCTATAGCAGATCTTTTCATTGTTTATCAGCAACAATTTGTTGTCCAATTCCTAAAATTTCATTAATTTACATAATCATATTGAATCAGCTCTATCTAGACACTCTAGCAGTTGGCTTTTGATGACTCAGACTGTACATTTCAAGTGCTTTTGTCTTTTGCTAAAATGATATTGAGTGGCCAAAAAAAGCCAGCCAGCCAGATTTATAAGTTAACTCTGCAAACATGGCATTCATCTCCCAAAAACACTATTGGGAAGGAATGTCAGGAAATTTAAGGCAAGTAATGCTCCTGACGCCACCTTTAATCATTTTATTTCCAGCTATATAAGCGTTTTTACAAAAAGCTTCAACGTTCCTCCTTTAAAACATGGACATCAGTTTGACAAGCTTAGCTACAAGCAGAGAGAAGCTACACTGACCAGAAGTCATATTCATGCAAAACTGAAGTAACAGGTATTTAAGGACAATCTCATGTTTTCCAAAGTGTTAACAGCTTCCTATTACTGCAAGAGGGAAATTGTCTCTCAATTTACACAGTGTAGCCTTAAGCAAGCTATGAGGTTTGTAGGGCAGCAGTAACAATGCTTATCTCTAAGTATAAATAAGAACAACTATTTATTATCTGAACCTTTTGAATCTGTAGAGATTTCTGCACGTGCATATCTTTTATCAGTTACAAGTCTAACAAGTTAACTGGTAATTACCTAAAATGTATAACTATATAGCTAAAGACCACTTTATTATATTTTAAATATTTTAAAGCTATATGTATACAAAAAAGGTAATTCAAAATATAACTCCTTATTTTTAGCAAAATTTTTGCAGTGACAATTGTGTTTATTTATGAGCTTCCTCAACCATGATTTTTAAATTATCTTGACAAAGGAATTGAGTTAATAATTATTCTTCTTTTCACCCTAGTATTTTCTAGCTTATGCTATATTTTTTTTTTTAAACTTACTTTGACTATAGGCACATCTTGCACTGTGACAACAGGAAAACTAATAATTCAGAGGCTTTTCAGATCTTTCATCTCACCCAACAGATTGTGCATAACTCCATCAATTACTTGTACCATTCTATTAGACCATTTGCCACAAATTCACTTTTTTCCTGGGGGAAAACTGTATTACTTGTCAAATCAATAAACCACATATTCATCATACAATATCTGGAATAATATATGGCCACAACTCAAATTTCTGTGGTTCCTCTCTGAGAGATTGGAACATTTTAATTTGACTATATAGATCTCAGATCTATATTATTTGGTCTCATGAGATAAAGTTACCATTTTTAGGGGTTTTTTTGGCTAGAAAATTTACCCTTTTACAATTTTTATTCTCAAAATTGACTTTGTTGTCAATAAAAAATTATTTCAAAGTGAAACACTGATATTATATATATTGCACAGGACTGTTTCCTCTCTTAGTGTAAGTCATGCTTATGGCCATATTATGCTGGACCTTCTTGGAATTTCCTAAAGGAAAATATTGGTACGATTTAAAACTAATGTTTATATACCAAGAGTACCTTAAGATCAGCCCATGTAGAGAGTCCTGTATAGACCTCACTCCTGCTTGTGAAATTCTTTTGTGGCAGAGAGGAACACTGCAAGCTTTCTGCAGAATTTATTCTCTACTAAAGTTCCACAGGCTGCTTTTTATTCCACACACTCCCTGGCTCATGCTTGAGCAACATCTGCAGTGTGTGAGGAGGCCATTTGACAGCAATGGCCCTGACACACGGTTCTCCTTTTCCTGCCTACTTCACATTTCTCCCAGAGCTCTCCAGCTCTAAGCAAAGGGAATGCATGCTAACACTAGTGCTAAAATACATGCCTGGGACTACAGTTTAAAATGTTTTTTCCAATCGCATTAGTTTTAAATATGGATAGCCTTCTAAGCCATGTCCCCAGTTTTTCCTACTTAATGGTTTGCATTTTTCCAGAGGTAAGTAAAAGTTTTTTAGTGATACACTGCAACTGTACCACTGTACTGGTAAGAAAGTCAGGTGGTGTCTCCATGTTCTTACAATTGTTTGTACTGTTCGTTGTATACATGTGTAGACATCAGCATGAAAACACACAAAAATATTCTCAAATTGTTCCCGTTTGGTTTGCAATAAACTCAAATAAAGAGTTGCTATCATTTAGGCAACATCTTGACCTTCCTCCTTGGTAACGGGACGCACAGAGGACATAGCCTTCCACAGCACATATTTTAGCATTTCATTGCAATTCCCCTGTGTTGATGAAAACAACATATTTTGAATAACATGTATCTGCTAAGAGGGCTGCTTTTGCCTTTTTTATTTGGCCAGAAGATACTGGGAACAATGTTGTAAATTTTTCTGTGCTATTGTGCACAGAAGAGGGGTTATTAATGTTTAGGCCAGACCGTACTTGGCTCAAGAGGATTAACAAGGATGTCAAGTTCTTAGCCAAGTCAATCTCCTCCACTGACAAGTTATAACAAACTTATTCCTAATAATAGCATCACTTTGAGAGGCGTTTCGGCCAACAAATGACATCTGATCTATTGCCTTCAGTGCTGTGTGTCTGATTTTTCAGAGTTGCCCTGTCTTTTATGCCATTTCTACCAACCTGAAAAGCTTACATTTTTCATATGACCACTGTTTGCTCAGTAAATACATGTTTATCTCTGATATTAGAAATGTTTTAAGGACTATGCCTTACTTATGGCATCACTTAAGTCTGTGTACTAGAGGAATTCTAAGTGCTTCAGTGCTTTAAAAATGGATTTTTCTTTGCACTAGAAAGCAATATTACTTTATTTCTGCTGAGTGGAGAAATAAGCTAAGTTAAAACTGAAGTTAGCGTTGTATAAATCAGTAATTTTAGATTACAAATACTACTGTGATAACATAGTTATTGTCAAACTAGTTATTAAAATTTACAAGAATTATAGAATTATATAATGGTTTAAATTAAATTAAATATGGTATGAAAAGAACAGTTAGGTAAGTAAATATTTTTACCTCTGCCTTATGTTGAGCCCATGTCTCTGTGGCATTCTGGAAGTGGAGGGAAAATAATTTTTAAAACATATGAAATATTTTAAACATTTTTCTTTCTTGCAATTACTGTAAGGGTGTTTTGAATGCAGCAAGGATCTAGTTGTAGCATTTTCCAAACATTATGAGAGTGACAGGGAAAGGCATATTTGAAAAGATTTCAAGAAATAGTGAAAAAGACAAACCATTCTTAATGCACTTAATTTACAGAATGAAAAAAAAATTCCGACTTTGGAAGAACTTCTAGTGAACATCAACCATATATTCCAAATATTTTCCTTTTTTCATGGGGAGATAAGTAGTACTGAAAATAACATGACCTTAGGCAAAGTGGTATGTCAATTTCTCATACAGGCTATGGTGCATATATACCTGAATTTCTGCTCTGTATCTCTTGAATAAAAAACCTGAACATAGAATTCACTTTGAAGGCCATGGGTTTTGTTGTTTCTTCATAAGGATGTGGACCAAATTTGGGCTGAGAAACATCTGCCTCTAACAAGCTTTAAAAAGAAATTTTAGCAAGCAGATTTTAAATAACACACAATGGCAGACAAAAAAATATAAAAGGAAAAGAAAACAAAAAAAGCAGTCACTCTGTAAATCCTAGTAGTCCCTGCCAGTAGTTTAATCAAGAATATTCCAAGTTAAGTAGCATTATTATACTTCTATTAACTGATCATTATTTATCCTGACACAATGATGTTAGAGAAATCTCTACAGTTTTTGCTTTACTTACCTCAAAGCAGGGCTTTTCAAAGTGCTGAAAAGGTTACAGAAATGTCAGTGGTTGAAATGGTTGCATGAATCAAAAAAACCCCGATGCCATATTTCTGTTGGGTTGCTGTCTGTGCCACCTGAGCCGATCAGTGCTGCTTTTGGCCATATTTTGTGGAGGCAAAGCCTTTAAAACGCTTCCCGTGCACATAGAGCTAATTTTCCACTATTAATATGACTACTAAAGAAAGCTTTTCTGTAAGGAGTTTGCCTAAAATGACAACGTAAATGTTTCTCATACCCTGCTGCTCATTGTATATATTCCTGCTTCTTATCCCTTGATCTTCCAAGCTGAACATTTCTCCACTCCTACCTTCTCATATTGCACAGCTCAGGAAGGAAGTTAAGGGTTTGCAACTTACCTTTGTAATAGAGAATTTAAAGGTAATGCTTTAAAAGGTGGGCAAGTGGCACCAGATCCATAGTGGCTTGGAGTAAAGACAAAGTGGCTGGCAAGAGGAATTCTAAGTGCTTTGGTGCTTTAAAAATAGATTTTGCTTTGCAATAGCAAGCAGCATTATTTTCTTTCTGGAGAGTGTGGGGATTAGCTAAGTTAAAACATAAACTTAGAATTGTACAACTCAGTAGTTTTAGAGTACAAATATTCCTGGAGATGCATGATACTGAAGCTGTGCCAAGTAGACTGGAGGGAGGATTCAGATCAGCAATTGTCATTCTGGTTGATAAAAGAAAAAGAAGAGAGAAGCAGAGGAGGAGGTGGAGCTTCAAGGATGGCTGATGGGAACTAGCTTTGGTTAAAGTATTTGTAGAATAATAGGAGCATACACTGTTTTGAAAGAGATTTATCTCTATTGCTAGACTTGTTATTGAAAGTGTAAAGTGATACTATTCATGAATACTCATTTTTCTGAATCTGCTGTTCAGTTATGCCAAGCATATCAATCAGGTGTACCATTGTCAGTTAATTAACATTTGATTGCATTAAACAGAGGGTGTTGAAGAGGAAGTTTCTTTTCAGAGGGGGAGCGGTATTTGTGTGATTTCTTTGGAGGGGGAGGGATGTGTTCTTAGTAATTATTGTCAGCTGTGAGAGAAGTCAAATTGTAACTTGTTAGTACATATTTTTGTGCTACTCACCACTCTTTATGGCCACAGTAAGATTGTAAGACAAAGGCAGCAAGTGTACCAGCAGCTTAATTCTCAGCCATACCATATACTGCATCTAGAAATGTAAATGGTGCCTGTGTAGAAGTAAAATATATGAGAAAGGAAAGGAAAGGAAAGGAAAGGAAAGGAAAGGAAAGGAAAGGAAAGGAAAGGAAAGGAAAGGAAAGGAAAGGAAAGGAAAGGAAAGGAAAGGAAAGGAAAGGAAAGGAAAGGAAAGGAAAGGAAAGGAAAGGAAAGGAAAGGAAAGGAAAGGAAAGGAAAGGAAAGGAAAGGAAAGGAAAGGAAAGGAAAGGAAAGGAAAGGAAAGGAAAGGAAAGGAAAGGAAAGGAAAGGAAAGGAAAGGAAAGGAAAGGAAAGGAAAGGAAAGGAAAGGATGGAAAGAGAGTGAGAAGGAAAGTTATATAGTGTATATCTATAACTATTTTATAGCATTTTGTTACATAATAGACTTGATAGCATTCAAAATAATGAATGATTTGGTTAAGAAAAATCTATTTTTTTCTTCTCCTAGCCATATAATAACAAGTCACTCATGGAAATGCACTGATAGTGAATTCAGACATGATGGAAGGAGACACTATACTCCTTCACATGATATAGAATTAATGTATGGAATTTCATCTTGTCATTAAATTATTGAGTCAAATAGCTTAATGAGATTGTAAAGGAGTGTAAATATAGAATGGGCAGCTGTGTCAAGAGAGGAGGTTAGTCCAAATGAATGGCAGTAGAGAGCAAACTTAATTCTCTATTATGAAATCTGTTGTCTGCTGAAAGGACAGGGGAAATTTTCCAAATTCAATGCACAAATGGCTAAAGCAAGATGGAAAAATACTTTCACTGAGGCAATCAAAAATGAGCCAACGACACACTCAAGGCACATAAAAAATAGAAAATGTCTGGGTATCTTTTCCTTACTCATCATTCCACTGTTTAAAATGAAGATGTGGTGTCAAAACCAAATTATTTTAATTCCTTGACAAACCATTGTGTTGCAGCATAAAAACTTATCACAAATATGATTTTGTGGATAATTATAACCAGCTTTTCATATGTTGTATTTAACATATACATGTTTAGTTAGAAAGAGTTGACCGTGATAAATTATATTTCAATAAAGAAAACCCTCATATTTCAGGCCAGTTGGGTAACAATATTTCAGAAGAATACCCCTTCTTTAATCACATACTTTGATGGAGGAATGCGCATGAGAATGTCAGTACAACTCAATTCTTTCCACAGGGACTGACATCTTAAACTGCTCTACACAGTGAATCACCTTGTCAAATAAAGTGCAAAATGGAAAACTGTTTTCAAACTCATCTGATATAATGACATTTACAACAACATGTTTGAGGTGATACACTGATAATAATAAGACTTAGACTTTCATGGTACTTTGAAAGTTTTAGGCAATAATATGCTTTTTTTTCATTGAAGACAATTCTGTACCAGGGCTTTTACTTCATGAGTCTGGAGAGAAATTGTGTTTTGCATGCAACTGGAATTCTTAATTAAAAGTTTTTCTTTGAAAAAAACTATATCGTTTCAACAGCAAGCCAGCTTATATATCCTCACATAAATATTCAAGTGGTTCTTTTAGAATATGGTATAGACTAAAATAATTTTTTAATGTTTTTTCAATCATAATCAACAGTATTTATCTTTACTGATTCTTACTGTGACAGTAAACACACTAAGGAAATATATCTCAAAGTATGTCTTAAGCTTCATAAAATTAAAATAATGATATCATGAAAGTTTATGTTAATTTTAGAAATCTACATTCTAATAATTATTTTTTATTATATACTCATGAAGCTTATGCAAAGACAAAAAATTCAGGAACATACTTCCTATCACTCTTGCACTGCCAGAACAATGTTCTTGATTTGCCCTGTCTCACCTTCTTCAACTGGCACCTGTGAACAGAGGCTGAGATGTCATCAAAACAGATCTGCAGCTGAACCCTGGCTTCTGTGAACAGGAGCTGAGATTTCATCCAGCTCTTCTAAAAAGAAGTTTGACATGACATTTTTAGAGGTATTAGAACTGCAGTTATTTAGTGTCTGCCACAAACACATAGAGATCTGGTGCTGTGGAAAAATGGGCCTCTGGGGAAAATCTTGACTTTCAGCACTGAATATGTGTGTTGAGCAGGAAAACAAAGGCTTAAAAATGTGAGAGAAACTTCCCAGACACCCTGGTGAATGGCAGCTGACAGTCTTCAATAGGAAAAAATGAAATGACAGATCAGTTCCTTGGAAAGTGGAATTTTATAAGTGATGTATATAAGTCAGCACATGGAGTAGAGTGATTTGGTGTGGCTTCTGCACAACAAAGGAAAACATTTCTCAAGGTAGGTGTGGGCTACAAGAACTACTGCAATGTCTCCAATTATTGAATTGTACACTTGAATCTACAAACTAACCCATAAATATACCGTCTTTACAATATTATTTGCTAAAACATCAGTTTGGATAAAAATGTCCTTATCTTATGCTTCATTACCAATGAGACAACACACCAAAACATTTAAATGAACATATAATTTGAGTAATTTTCCCCAGTCCTTCTTTTGTGACTATATAGTTATTTTTGCCTTGCACTAGAGGTGACAATACAGTAGTTTTTGGGAGAATATCTGTTTGTTATTAAAAGGTAAAAACAAACAACCCCCAAAACTTCCCCTGTACACCTTCTCTCAAATAAAAATTCTATATTTCTCATCAGCCAAATTTTAAAAAGAAGCAAACTTACATAGTATAAAGTTATTCCATTTATGCCCATCCACTTTTAAAGATAGGTCTGAAGTCCATAAGTGGAATTCCATTGTGACAATCTTGGTGAACAGAAGCCAAGCTGTTCCTACACAAGGATCCCTAAATAGTGGTTCTGAAAAAGGAGCTCTTGCTACTTTATCTACTAGTAATGCCTACACCATAAAGCAGGCTCCAGACTCTCATGATTTGTTTTGCGTATTAGGAAATTCTGTTCTCAACACAGAGAACATGGTTAGAATGAAAAGGGGGGAAAAGATCCTCGAGTATTTCTTCTTCTGCAGTGTTGGAAAGTGGAAGCTGGATAGTGAGGTCTTCTATACACTAAGGAAAAGCAGTATATAAATAAATAAGTGGTGACACAAGATACAATATGGGAACTGGATGAGACTAAGATACAGTTGCTTAAAAAGGCAGTACTGTTATGATGTAAAACCCACCACAGTGGCCCCATAAAGAGCCAGTCTTTATGCAAGGTAACTTTCCATTACATAGGTGAAAACCAGAAACAACTAATTGGAAGCCATAAAAGTGCTAATGAAGTTGGATGAATCTGCCTAAAGAATAAGGTGGCCAGCACCTGTTTGAAGTGTGGCAAATGACAAAGAAGTATTGCAGTGCCTTTGCTTAGTACAAAATTTTGCCTGCTTTAAAAAGGCATAGTGATTTCCTCATGCTATAGTAGTTTCATCCAGACTATACTTCATCATCTGTCAAAGCCAAATACTTTTGGCTAAGTAGCATTCTAACATTTAAAGTGTGGTAAGCTTGCTATGATGTTGGCATATTACTTAATATTTTTCATTATCTCAATTATCTCATTCTAGACATAGAAATCTATTTCAAGGTCCAGTTGGAAATAGGAGTTTAAAACTATTTATTTAATAATTAAATCTTTACTTTCTACTGTTGTAAGTATTTTGGAAAAAGGAAATATAAATATATAATAATATAATAATATATAAGTATATTCCTACAGCCTAAAGAAATTTATAAATTATATAATACATTAACTAGCTATATATTTTAATTTGTATTGCAATTCATGATCATTGCTGCCAACACTAGATTTTGCAGAATTTAGATCCTTTTTACAATTCAAGCTGCTAAATGCACACCGTAATAACACATGACAAATTGCCCTTTAGTACTGGCTAATGACAGACACCAAGTTTATTTGTAGCATACCATGTATATTAAAATATAAACACGAAAAAAAAGAAACAATTGCAGTAAAATATCTTTAAGTAGATCTTTCCAGTAGTTCTAGATTAGATAATAGGCTAGTGCCTTGATTTCAATTTCTGGCCACTTGTGCAAGACCAAGATTTTAATATTTTTTAAGATAAAAATGAAATAGTTATTGCACTATTAACTTGTTTTAAAACCTAAGAATTAAGAGTATTTATATAAGTCATTTCTGAAAGGCTTCATTTTTATTAGTGTAAAAACAGAAGCTTTATTTTTTTTAATGTTTATTACTCTGTGTATTTCTAGAGCTTGTATATAAACTCTGGGCAGAAGAACAATTTATTAATTCCAAAAAGTGCACTTAGTTTTCTTGTCCCAGTCACTGCTGGCCCCTTTGCTCTCACCATGGCTAGACAAGCCCATATTTTTGCAGAGAACAAAAATCTCTTATTCCCCTCCCTTTTGAAAGGCACAGAAAGCTGACCATAAATACATGGAAGAAAGTGTAAAGAAAAGTGTGTGTCAGAAAGGGGACTAGTGTGGGGCTCTGCAGCAACAGTAGAAGAGAGACAGTCTTTGCTTGCACTGCAGCAACCTGGAATTTCCTTAAAATCAGGCCAATAAGGCCAATATCCATGTTCTAAGGCTGCCCAGAGGAAAAGGTTTGCCAGACTATAATCTTTGTGGAAAAGTTCTTCCTTGACCTTTTTTGCCACTGTATGTCTACGACAGCACAGGGAGGTCAAAAGTGCACTAGTTGTTAGAACCAAAGATGAAGCTTAACCAGACACTGAGAGCAATGATTGTCAAATGGCTCCATTTGCAAGACAAGAAGTGTATCCTTAGCAGAGCAAGAGGGATGAAAGAGATTATTTTCTAGGGGTCACATTTGTTCTTATTTTTTGACCTCTCTCAAGTTTGCAAAAGAAGCAGTGAGTTTTCTATAGCAAAGGGGTGCAACAAAGAACAGGACTGTGCTTTCCTCATCTCTTCTCTGCTAGTCTTCCAGCCTCAGTCATGCCTCTCTTTCTCTTCCATGAGAGCCAGTGAAAGCAAAATAATTGAATACAGAATATAAAAGGACAGTTTCAAGTGCCTATAATTTTACATTTTGAAGAGCTTCTTAGAACCTGGATCTGAATTCGGGTTAGGGTTTGGTTTGCTTCTTTTACTACCTCCCCTCTTTCTGTCTTTAGTACCGGTATGGTCATCAGGCCTAGTAGCCTTATCCTTCCTTCTAGAAAGTAGCAAGCTGCTTCTGTTTTTCATTTTAAGCTGCTCTCTGTTTTTTATTGACTATCGCTTGAAATGAGCTAACCTGATTTAATTTCTGGTTCCTGTAAAGAACTTCATTCTGGGTGCTGGAACATTGCAGGGGACTGGCAGGTTGTAAAGCCATGCCTATTCCTGCCTTGGCTGGCAGGGCCCACTCCACCAGGGTACAAATACAAAATGTTGCATTAAGAGAGACCCTTAATAGGTACTCAGAATTCTGAAGACACTGCTGTGGTAGTAAAGCAATTTTTAGAAGTATCTTAGCTGCATTTAAACCACTTTGATTCCTCTTAGAACCAGACAAAACATATCCAAAAGCTATTCTAGTTCTAGAATGTTAAGGTCTTGAACTTGAAATAATAAATAGTTTTGAATAACACTGAAGTCTTCATATTATCATATATTTATAAGATGAATTATTTGTCAATCAAAATGATGTCTCTTTTTAATAATTAGTGAGTATGAAACACATTGCTTCTCAGCTTTTTGATAAAACATCAAGATGGTGGATAAATGAAGCAGTTATTATAAGGGACAGTATGAAGTAGTTACTGATTTTTTTACTTCTCCACTGTGACCTAAAATTCAAGTTTGACCTCATTTTTAAAGATCAAGGAGAGGGGAGAGAGAAGTTCTAAGCAGAGGTGACTAAGAAATATGTTTCAAAGCAATTGTCTGGAAATACAGGATAAAACTCTCAAAGTAACCACAAAAAACAGCTATTAATTACATTTTCAAATACTCCCATTTTGACAGAATAGTTAACAATTGAGATGTCACTTGATAAACTTCCCCATAGTGGGAAGCTCAGGCTATGGCCAAGCACTTCACAGCTATGCAAAAATAGTTTTTTCAAATGCGGCAAGTCAAATTATATCTAAGGCTAAGAAAAGGGAAGAAATTCTGACAGTAATGGGCTGCATTGTTTAGCTTCAAATGGGATTTTGTGTACCTTTGGAAAGCTCTCTATCATAGGAATGGATTCTGTGATTATTTTTCTTATGATTTTAACTTATGTTTTACTGTCAGTCATCAGTGTTTGTTTAACACATGGAAAAGTTCTGTTTAAACATTCCCTCAAACTACTTGGCTAAACTTGCTATCCATTGGGTGCCTCAGAGGATAAATTATTGAAATCTAAGCAGACAAATACCTTGTACTTATTCCCATGGCTAACACAGAATTTTGCAGTTAGAGCGAACTCTAAGCCAAAATTTTATTCAATGGAAATCTTTGCCTGCCTTATAAAGTAAACAGGTTCAAGTTGCCTCTCAAGCTTGGGAGGAGCCCTTAAGAATCCCTAAATGTGGGAAGGATAGGCTGGTTGTCCCTGTGAGCCCACTGAGCAGCTTTTCAAAGGTGCTTTTCATAACTAAAACTCAAGCAGGCAAATTCCACGTTGCAAGGATAACCTAGGAATTGAGAAGATCTTTCGAGGTATTGCATCTTGTTCTTGAATTTATTCACATCAGATAATGTTCCTCTGAAGAGAGTAAAACAATAACTTTAATAGGACAAAACTGTCACTGCTTTATTCCATTTCTGGTCTTGTTCAAAACATTGTTTTTCTGATAGTGAGAAACTTTCTGATTTATTTTCTATGAACAAGAATCTCTATCAACAAGTTACTAATAACAGTTATGATGTATAGAACATTTTATAGCTAAGACACAACAATAACTTTCTATCTTCTTTAATAAAATATATTAAATGTGTGTTAATCTCAGTCTTAATCTCAATCTTTTAATTGCCACATTTCCTTGATTCTATTAATCCTTGCCGTGTCTAAAAATTGTGCCCTCATTCTTCCTGTCAACAGCAACTGTTCATCTCACTGTTTACAATTCCTGTTAAAAGCTCTGAAGATATAGCATTTGTTATCAAGATTGACAAAAAAGCCTTTTTCCCCCCTCTTCTTAGATAGGTATCTTCTAAGAAGTTTTAGAACTTTTCAGTACACCTCTAATGTCATAAAACACCTTTAAAAATACCCTCTTGTTTCACTTTAAGGGAACAGGGGGGGAAAAAAACAACAGAAACGAATTCATTCTTACAAAAACAAGATCTGAATAGAGAAATGCCCCTGTAGTGCTGCTGTAGACACTGTTGGCTCCCTCCACATTCTCTGCATTTCTAAAAGAAAGAAGATCATGATCTAGTGCAAAATAACTGAATGTAGGTCTCAAAACTGGAGATCTTAATCCACAATTGAGTATTAAAACATGAGAGTTGTTTTTCAGAAATTCTGATCTCCCCTATTTAAATGACAGATTTTAAATTAGGTCATGTAGATTGAATTTAGGCTTCCAAACTTGAAACACCTAATTCAGGCGCCCTAAAGTCATTAAATCTGATGATCTGAATGCTTTTCAGAGCTCTCAGAAAAATTTTAATTATCAAGGCCTATATTAAATATAACTTTCACAAATAATATGGCTTTTGGGTCTACCTCCTCAGTTTTCTTTCACTCTCTTTTTCTGTGCTTTTGAAACTAAAGATCATCCTTCATTGTAGCAATGGAGTTTTAAGCAAAATTCAACATATAGCTTAATACTACTGCAATACAAACTGACTGTGATATGGACTATGCTTTTAGCAATGAGTACAAAATCCTCTACTTAATCCACTCTTTTCCTTCTCCTAAATCTTCTGCAAAGCACATTTTAAAGAGCAGGCACAACCTAACTCATTGTGCTCAGCATGTTTTACAAACTCAGCAGAGATATGAAGAACACATACAAAAACCATGCATCTGCCTTGACATAAATCAGAAATAATCAAGACTATCACAGTTTGACCTCTGAAATAGCATTATGGATGTATATCATGGACCAAGCCAGGATATGTTGTAGTTTAATTACTTCGGAAATACCTGAGTGAATCAAAAACCATGCATCTGCCTTGACATAAATCAGAAATAATCAAGACTATCACAGTTTGACCTCTGAAATAGCATTATGGATGTATATCATGGACCAAGCCAGGATATGTTGTAGTTTAATTACTTCGGAAATACCTGAGTGACAAATAGCAATGATTCATTTAACAGCAAAAAAGTTATGCAAAATGTATCAAACCTAATGAAGATCCTACTGCAATTATTTCCTTATGCTTGCTAAAACTTTCAAGATCCAGATGCTCTTCCAATAATTAATTGCATAACTTACCATGCTTCTCTGATTTTTTAAATTATTTGCTTTGGAGAAAGGAAGTGCTCAAGTTAGTTTGGGTTTTTAGGCGCAACAGTAGTTTTTTAAATACAGAGATGACACCTTACATTATCTTTCTAATTATACATTACTCTCTAAAAAGTGATTCATTTCCAAAATTCAATATAATTGGTTACTCTGCACCCAGAAAGGGTTACTGTTGTTGTAATGATTGTCTTACAGTGGGATAAAAGTAAATGTGTTGCCCAAGAAATAAAGATTTCATGCAAAGAATCAATGATATGGTTGGTATTTATTATAACACACTCCAAAAAAAATAAAAGCATAATATGATATCAGGAGTGCAAAGATAGAGCCAGCTTGTTCTGAGATATGATAATGCTATATGATACCATAGATAATATCCTGATTGCATATAAACAAAGTCATTGATAATAAAAATTTACATATGGTCTATATTTACAGGAAGGACTCAGAAAACAGAAAGAATGTGCATTGTCCTCACAGGCACCAGTGCCATTCATATTTCTAAGTCAGCACTTCATACTGGGTGATGTTGCTGCTGTAGTTATAATATGCTTGGAATTCACTTGAATGTTCAAGGTGGTTTTGTTTCAAATTCCCTAGGTGGGGAAAGTTCAGCTTTAAAATCCAGGGGGAAGTATCTGCTTTCACTGAACTCTTAATGAAAAAGACTGAGGATTTAAACCCAGGTACTACATCCAGTCCAACAAGAGTCTTAACCAGTGCAGAGCTACGTTCACAGTCTTTGTCCTTGTGAATATTTAATAATTTAATAGACACGACTAACAAGAATTTCTTTTCCAAAATCCTTGCAGTCTTGTGGTTGCAACATGAACCAAACGGTTGAAAATGAATATTCAAGTTTCCTGAGGCAGAGCAATTTCAACTTTTTCTCATATTTGAGGAGTGCTCTTATCACAAAGATATTGTAGATAGGACAGCATTTTCTTTTGAAGGAAGACCAGTCATCCCAACAGTTCTCAAGTCTTTAGGGGGAAAAAATTATTTCCTAACATATCATAAATCTTCTTCAGTTTAGAAGGATGGTGTATAAAACTCTCCCTTATTTTGAAAGACTTTATTTGAAAGGTATTTGTACAGTTATATAGCCAGGCTATTAATTGAAAACATTAACATATTTTCTTCAAAATTACAAATGCATTAGGTTTCATTATTTTTCTTTCTATTTCTTCACCGAAGTTGCATATTTTATCCAGATGAGATAAATTCTTTTTGGTGGTCAGGTAAAACAAGTTCCAGTTTCTATTCCAGTAATGTAGTGAGGAGTTTCATTTTAGTTTGTCTCTTTTGGGATGTTGGTTGTTTATTTTAATTAATCACTTGTTCTGACAATGCCAAGCGAATAGAATCTATCTGGAATATTCAAGAAGATTTTGTAATAGATTTTAAAATTGCTTTGAAGTTCTTGTTCAGAGCACAAGTTCATATGCAATGGTACACTGTCACAGTGTCCAAAAAAGCCACTGCAAATAAAATGCTCTTGCAGCTTAATGAAACAAGCAGAGTTTATAATCTTATTAAGCTGATGGTCTGCCTATATATAAAAGCTTCTCATGGAATTTGTATATAAATTTGATATTCCCAGTACCAGAAGAATATTTATTTTTCTGCAGTTAGGTCTCTTTAACAGAAAGGGAAATAAAGCACAAAAATTGGCATTGGGGAATGAATTCATGAGGAGCTGTACTGAATCTATATGAGGTGAGCAACTGACAGAACAGCTATAAACAACACTCAGTAATAAGAAGAGAGTTTTACGTTAATGTTTCTTGGCCTGCTTTTGAGGAAGGCTATGTCAACAATCTTAATGGCAGATTTAGTCTCTGCCCCTGTAAATCACTCTGGCTGTAAATAAGAATCTGTCTATGTGGATGTCTTCACTGAATTCGGGACCACTAAGTGTTGTATTTTTGCTGGAAAGATTAGGAGTCAGTTCAAACTGTAAATCTGAATAAATTTGGGTACTAATCAGGCAGTTCTAACACCAGCAAAACTCTCACTGACTTGAAGGGAGGTTTGTACATGTAGAGAACAGGATTAGCCCCTCACATAGTTATTTTCTCAGAGAAAATATTAATGGAATAATACACAATGCATTTTTTTGTGGATTTAACATTTTTTGCTCAAAATTCTTTTCTCCTTTTTGGCATTTGCACATGCATATAAACTCTTTGTGTTATTCTATAGATCTGAAGTCCACTGACTTAAGGATCTTTTTTCTCCCTTTAAATCTATGTCATAGAGCTCAAAAATGGCTTCTGATCTCTCTTGATATTATTTCCCAGATATTTTTATCATGCTATTAATTTATCATTAATGAGGATAGCCCACAACAGAACAGCTGTGACACAGCTATTTCGGAGAACTGCATGCTGATGGTACCTTAAATTCACTTAGTGGGAATCTACACAGAATCTGTAGATCTAGAGTATCTATAAATGACAGATGTAACTCCACTTCCTGGTTGGTGCCTTACCAAAGTCAATGAAACAAATGAATAGAACTGGTATCTTCCTCGTCAATCTAAATCAACAAAGCCCCTTTCTAGACAGAAAATTAAAGCTATGATAGAAAATATCTAATAATGCATGTTAACAGCTACTATATTAGAGAGAGCCATGTAGGTAGATACTTAGCTAACTGAACTAATACCATAGGAAAAAAGAGATTTGAACTCCAGCAATAATATTTATTTCATAAATACATGAGTATCATGTATTTTATTCAAGTGTAGGAAGAAGAGAGTAACCATTGCAGAGGTCTCCAATGTGAATGACAGTTTTGCTCTGAAAACAGTCAATCCAGTCAGTGAATTGGACAAGCAGTAATGGGCAAAATTGGACAATTATTACTAATTCTGCTATGCAGCTCAATAGAAGATTTCAAGCTCTAAATTACCTTGCAAAAGTACTACTTTACCATGAAAACAGAGGATTTGATTCATAGCATGCTTTGAGAAGAGTAGGTAATGGGAAAACTGTAGAAGTTAGTGAAAGGTTTTTCATGTTTTAAGTGTGCACTAGATCCCTTACACCATGGCATATATCTATGGACAAGCTCAAAGCATGACTATCAGGTGAAAAACTAACAGAAAACTTCAATTAGTGCACCAAAGACCAGTGCTTATCTCACTATATCAAAGATATAATAAGAGAAAAAATTAAATTTAAATAATTTAAAATATTGCTTTATGTGTACACAATGAAGAATAACGTCCCTGCATTTCCCTCCTCCAACAAGACATTTCTTGCCTCTACCAAAAGTGCCTACAATAAATGTCTATTTCCTTTCAAAGCTTCCTGAAAAATCTTAGTTGGAATATCTCTGGTTTCAAAGGAGTAAAATTATCACATGCACTCTGAGGGGAAGAACACCTGAACTTTGCATCTTCTTGCTGCAACACATGCAATCAATGCCTATCATTGCCTCATAAGCTTTATTCAGTTTCATCATGTTGTCTGCTCACTCTGTAATACCATTAATTCTACAGATGGTTTTTTTCTTTCATGTGGAAAAATAATTATATCATGCAAATATTGTTCTTCAGGTGCTGGGTACTTTATATTTTTGTTGGAATTTCAAGAGAAGGAGTGTAAACATGAGCAACAATTATTGAATGTATTTCCTTGTGTTAACATTACTTAAATTAGTCAGTTTCAAATGCTTTGAACAAGAAGTCAGACTAACTCGTATCAGATCCCTATTTTTACATAGCCTAGAAAATGCTATTTGCTTAAGAGTTTTGTGAGGAAACTGTAGCTAAAAAAGCCAACCCCGAGTCTGTTTCAAATATGTTTATTGATCCCTTTTTGTTTGTGGCAAGAATATTGCACTCTTGATGGCAATGGATTAATAGCATCTGCACAGCATATTCTTTCCTGCAATTAATTCTTATATATGGGTAGTATGGCAATTATGACCCCAAAAATTACAGGACCAGTGCTCTGTGTAGACATATAGCTTTGTGTTAGCCTTTCTGCTACTTCCCATCTTTCTGAAATCTGAGCCAACATGTTATGAGGAATGTCTTGTCTACACAGGGCTGCAGGGCAATTCTGAAAAAATAGTGTAAAGGAAGTTCTTTATCTATTTTTCTCGTATCTCAGGGAGAAATCTTGTGTCATTTGCATGTAGCAAAGCCCTTCACATAAATGAAAAAGTGATGGAAGAAAGAGACAGGAGGAAAAAGTGTGAAGGAGAGACACAAAGGTTACAAGTGGTCGAAATTAATGTACATGTTATGATTTACATTTTATATATCACTTGGACTCATTTCCTCTCAGTCTCAAAATCACCCTCTGAACTCAGATCCAAAGGCATTTTATTACAGACATCAGTGCTAACTACTTCTGCATGAAAACATCAAAATTTAATGCAATACTCTTGATAGGCAATTTAGAAATTGAAACATACCATTCTATGTCTTAAACAGGTTTCTAATTAATTACTGTGCTAGAGTAGTTGGAATTTCATCATACTGTAGAGTAGAACCTAAATGGAACCTCAATTAAACCAGTTTTACACAAAATCCATCAACTTCCACATTTTAAATAAAAGGAGAAATACATGACAAAGAAAAAAAGGGACTCAATGCTAATATAGGGAACATAAAATGTGAGGTTGCAATAGCATAAATAATTTTCTATAATCACTGCCCTATGACAGACTCTTAATGACATCAAGATACACCAAATCTGCAGTTGTACTGTTTATGTTGCAATGAGATATACTTCAGGGATGTGACATCACAGTTGAATCACTTAAGGAGTTGTTTATCTTTATGGATATGACTGTGGGATTTATAGCACAGATTCCTATGCTGCCACTTGCTCACTTCCTGGTCAAAAATTAGCTGCCATATCTTTCCCAGTTGCTGATAATTTTCCTGCAGAAGTTCACCTACAACTTTTATAGCCTTAATTTGCTGCAGATCATTCATATTTAAGATGATTTATATTTATACTAACATTTTCATTTGGATTCAAAGCATGTTTTTGAGCAGTAGATTGCAATGACTTCCACTTTCAAGACTTTACTTCACATTGCAGGTGATGTGAAAGCACACAGCCTGCTCAGTTCTCAGGTAAAACATTTTTGAAATTATGGCCCAATGCCCTAATGTATAGGAGCTCTATCACACAGCTCTGATGTACAGCACCAGACTAAAGCAAGTTTGAAAAAATAATTTTCTGTCCTTGAGGTGGATATACATTAGAAAATTCATGGTATGGGTGCTGGATCAGATGTTTTCCTCTAGAGATCTGACTTAGGGTGTGTTTATATCATGAAGTGGTGCAGCCAAGAGAAGCAGATTTGTAGAGGAAAACAATTCAAAACAGAGCAAAGAAACTTCTGTTTTATATGATATTTTGGTGTTTCATTTGACTTTTACTGAAGTTATGCCAGTCTCCCCATTGATTTGATAGCTGATTCTCTGTGTCTAATGAGCTGTAATTAAAAATAGCAAACACTCTCCTCGCCCTCCTCCAAAATATGCCTGTTGCTCATCTGAAAGCTTTCTCTGCTCAATTTGGTAATTATCCCTACTGTATTTCATGATTACTTTTTTCCTCCAAGGAGCAGTGCCAAAAATTAGGAGGGTGTATCAGTCTCAGTAACAAGACATTCACAGGCTGCTAAATCTGCCTTGTAATTTCTAAAGGACAGTTGTCTTTACCTGCCTGGCAGCCACACATAAGACACATGAGGTGAGCTTAGAGTTGGAGCTCTGCCCAGAGGAATGAGAACTCAATATCAGAGTCCTGCTATTCCACATAGCATGAACATAAAAAAAAAAGAAAAAGCTGGGACTTGTCTCCTGAGCAAGAGCATCTGCTGATAGTGGGGGAGTCAGCCAAACTGGCTGTGAGAAAACCAGTTTTTTCTCCCAGTCTGATAGTTAAATTACTTGTAAAGAGAGCTCTACTCACATCTAGAGGAACCATGTTCTACAATAATTTGCTAACTAATGTTGCTTTCCTAAAGGCTTATTCTTTTAATGCCTACTAGTTACTTCAGCATTTTCTACCTTCAAAAAATGAAAGAAATGGGCCACTCTAGTGTACCATTTACAAGAAGGTGCAATATCCCCTCCCAGTGTGGGTTAAGTTTAGACACTGTTTTGTGCTCTGTGATTCCAGAGCTTAAGTTCACTCACTCCTGAGGTTGCCCATGCAGTTGTGACTGATGTTTTTAAGAGAGCTTTAATGCTCAGAAAGCCTATTAGAAACAGACTGCTCTCAGACTTCTGTGGTTTTGCCTTTTGTTTTTGATTTCTTTTGTTTGTTCTGAAGATTCACCATCATTCTTGGCAACTTCAGGGTTTTTTGACTAAAAGTTATTCACAAAGGTTTTTTGAGTTTATTTCAGTTATTCCTTCATCTAATGTACCAGGTGTCTTACTTCCTTATTTTTTACCACAAAAGAGATTCTACTATTTCTTAAATGGATGTGTATTTCATAATGATATTAGTAGTAGCTCTGTGTATAAAATAAGAGATTGAAATATTTTTTTTTTACTCAGAAAAAAGGAAAAAAGCTGGAAAGCAGCCTCTTTTCTTTTTCTTTTTTTTTTTTCACTATAAAATAAACATGGTGCAAAAAACATCCCACCTTCTTCACCAATCAGGTAAAGTTTTGCAATGGAAAGCCATCAAAGAAACCTGAAATGACAGTCTTAATTCAGAGAAAGTTCTCTTTAAATCCTATGAAAATTTTAGCTGAGGAATGATTTTAGGATCTAATGAATAAAACCAAAATGAAGACTTAAAGTTTGCAAGTTGAGAAGAAGCCGATGATAGCAAAATGTCACTTTTATCGAAACATATTAGTTAATTTGCTACTAAAAATAAACAAAATCCAGAGCATGAGGTGCAGGAGGCAGTCTTGTGAATTCATGATGAATGATGGAATAAAACTTAAACAAGATTTAACATGTTGCCGTGAAAACTGAAAATGGAAACAACTTAAAGGGGAGAAAAAACCCAAACCCAAAACTCAGAGAAGACAGAAAGCATTTCAACCAAGTGATGTAATTTAGCAAAATAAAGTTTCTCTGTAATACCAAGGATAAAGCCAGTATAACAGACAAGTTATTTGCCCTCTGTGCTCATCAAGAGTATTTTCAGATATGTTACAGCTCCTTTCCTAATCAAACTGCATGGTGGGGTGGTTCCAGGCTTGATCTCTCTTTGGCACAGAGGTGAGCTACATATACATTGAGAAATGTCAACATAGCCTTCTTTCCTGAGCCTTCTAGATACACAATTTTCACTTCTGTTTACTTTAGAAGGAGCAAGGTTGAGCTAAGGGCCTGTCATAATTGATAAGAGAAATTAAAATGATGCCTTATAGCTGTGTAAGTTACAGTAAAAACAATTTAAAAATAATTACTTCAAAGGAAGTAGATTAAAAAAAACATAAAAAATAAGGCAGAATAAAAATTAAGGCAGACAGGCACAGTGAAATTTATATTGAGAAAGACTGAAAAACAGAAAAAGAATATTTGAAATATGTGAGCACTTCTGAGCTGCTTGTTTAAGATGACTGACACTCTAGCAGTACCAAAAGAGTTAAGCTGTGAAATTGTACCATTTCCATATTTCTATATTTTAATTCCTGATACAGTAAGACATACAGGATGAAGGGAAGGGAAGGGAAGGGAAGGGAAGGGAAGGGAAGGGAAGGGAAGGGAAGGGAAGGGAAGGGAAGGGAAGGGAAGGGAAGGGAAGGGAAGGGAAGGGAAGGGAAGGGAAGGGAAGGGAAGGGAAGGGAAGGGAAGGGAAGGGAAGGGAAGGGAAGGGAAGGGAAGGGAAGGGAAGGGAAGGGAAGGGAAGGGAAGGGAAGGGAAGGGAAGGGAAGGGAAGGGAAGGGAAGGGAAGGGAAGGGAAGGGAAGGGAAGGGAAGGGATTTCAGCTTTCAAAAGTGTTCAGAACCTACAGAGTAACTACTTTGTATGCCATGGAGAGGAGGAACATGGCCACTAAACATTCAGATGATTAAAAATACTCACTGTGAGTGTAAAACTAGAAAAATTTAATGGTTGAACGTGATTTTTTTTTTCTGACAGAGTAACTGATGCCCTTATTTAATAAGGTCTGTAAGAAACTGTCTGGAGGAACATGAAATTAAGTTTATAGTGCTGGCTGTACTACATTTGGATTCTGATAAAACATTAATTTCTATTTACTACAAGGTTTTATAAAATTCAGATTACTTTGATTTGGAAGATAATTATCACTTGATATGACAACCTGGTTGACTGTATAGACAAGGTATTGATAAAAAGCATCACAGCCAATGGTAGAGAGAAACCTACATTACCACAGAAATCTGTATTACACAAGGCCTTGTTTTACTTCATTCAGAACCCCAGAAACACAATAAATAAAGCTAAGAATTTTTATAAACTATGTTGATTTAGGGGGAGAAAAAAATTCTTAGCAACAGAGAAATAATAACAGAGGAAATCTAGAAAAATTAGTTTGTGAATAGAAAGTATTCAAGTAATATTTCATTACAAAAAAAAAGAAGAAAGCACTTTTAATACAATATTCCTAAATGACCTAAATCAAAGAAAAAGGCCTAAAATTATTCTTTCAGTAAGACAGTAAGTTATGGTGAGAGCAAGCGAGATACAAATATACTGTTCGATAGGGTACAAAAGAAGGAGCAGTGCAAATATGGCCTCTTTGTGCATGTCTATCGTATCAGGAAGCCAGGAGGCAACATCCTTATAAAATATCCAATTCAAAGCTCACTGAAGCAAATGGAAGGGCTCCAGCGTCGTCAATAGACTTGGATCAGACCCTAGGCATGTCCGTGTGAAGTCACTTGGAACATTTCATTCCCTTTTTAGGCACAACCATTACCACAAAGACGCTGAGAAACTAAAAGAAGGCCAGAAAACTCTACTACCACAGGCACAGAGACTGGAAAGACTGAATTCAGGGTGGAATGATTTAAATGAGCACACAGGAAGCTTGGATTTGTACCATTGAAAATTGTCTTGTTCCGCATTTGTACTTTATTTTCCTTAAGGAAAAGTTTATTCTTCCCAGTAAATGAGCAGTAAAACATCTTGATAAATAATGTTTTTAGATCACTTAAATTTAATTTTTTTTTTTAGTTTCATTTACAACAATCAAATATATTTTTACAAACATGGTTTTATCTATATCCAATTTTACTACACACAGAAAGAAGTGATTATTTCCAGTTAATATGTCCAAGATTTTATAAATAATCCAATTAATTTCTCATAGCTATTATTTGTAGAATAGAAGAAGAAAAAAATTTTTCCTGCTTTTTAAAAATTTCTATCAGTTTTGCAGTTTTGAAAGAAGCAGATAATGAACTGAACCTATTAGAAAAACAGAAATTCAGAAAATATATTCTCTGAATCTATATACAGGGTCACCACCAGAAGATGGTTTAGCTTTCCAACAAGCTCTATCTTTAGGCACATGGCTACTGGCTTTCAGCAAGTTCTAAAGGCTTTCTGTCTTTTGAACTTCCACAGTAGAGAAATACTGTATGCTTAAAATTATAAACTACCTTCAGTTAAAAAAAACTTGAGGTTTTAAGTGGCTTTCCTCAGAGAGAATCATAGAATATGATGAGTTGAAATGAATCCACAAGGATCACTGAGTCCTACTCCTGCCCTGCACAGGACACCCCAAGAGTCACACCATATGCCTGAGAGCACTGTTCAAACACTCCTTGGACTCTCCCAGCCTGGTGCTGTGACCACTGCCCTGGGAAGCCTGTTCCAGTGCCCAGCCACCCTCTGAGGGAAGAAACTTTTCCTAATATCCAACATAAACCTTCTCTAACTCAGCTCCATGCACTTTCCTTGAGGGTCACAAAGGTGGTGAAGGGCTTTGAGAGGAAGTGTTATGAAGAATGGTTAAGCTCACTTGATCTGCTCAGCCTGAAAAGGAGGAGATTGAAGGGAGACCTCATCTTGGTCATGAGGGGAAGCAGAGGGGCAGGTACTGATCACTCTTGTGACCAGGGACAAGACTTGAGGAAATAGCACGAAGCTGAGCCAGGGCAGGTTTAGGTTGGATACCAGGAAAGGGTTCTTCGCCCAGACAGTAACTGAGCACTGGAACAGGTTACACAAGGAAGTTGTCACAGCACTGAGCCTGCCTCTATTCAAGAAGAGTTTGGACAATGTTCCCATGCACATGATGTCATTCTCGGAGTATCCTGTGCGAGGCCAGGAGTTGAACTTGATGACCTTGATGAGTGCCTTCCAGCACAGCATTGGAAGGCACAATGATTCTATCATTCTATGATGAAGGAGAGTACCAAAGTATTGATGTCAGGATAGACCACTTTACAGCTACTGCTGTTCTGCCACCTGTTCTCAACAAGTCATGCCAGAAAACCTTTCAAAGTGAGCCTCTGTGCCATTTAAAAATATAAACCCACCCCAGGAAAGCTTTCTTCAGCATGGTCTGCATAAGGACCTACCTACAAACCATGACAATCTTGCTGGCATTTCATTTGACAGTAATGACAAACTTCTGATCTAGCCACAGCACTTACTTTTAGACTTGTTCTAACTTTTCAAGCTCAAGATGCTAAATGTACCTTTTCTGTCTATAATTAGCTTTTCATGAGAGAGTGAAATTTACTCAAGAGCTAAGGACCCGAGCCAGGCTCAGTGAACCAGTTTACCGTCTGATGAACTCCAAAACAGAGATTAAAAGCTTTTGCTTTTAATGGCCACTGACCTGCTGTCTTTAGCAGTACTGGATGAAATATATTTCACTAAGTCTTGAGAATTCCTTTATTGTGAGGAGAAACATTGTGCAAGGTGACAGAGAAAAAAGAGATAGTCTTGGGATTTAATGTTTATGTTGCTTCTGTTGAAAATATTAAAATTAAGTGTCAGTTGTTATATAAGAAGCATTTTATCTCATGTTGGACTTTTCAGAAGCTGGTTTCATCTTGGCCTCCAGGATGTCTTGTCAGAAGGGCATGTACCCACATAAGCTGTAGTCTTTCCTAAAATTACTCAACATTTGGGTCTTTGTGTTTCAGAGTATTAACGAGATTACAGGTCATAATCTGTAAAAGCTCCCCTGCCACTGCTCTGCTTGACTCCATTCCAGATGAAATCTCTTCAAATAAATCCTGGATCACAATGATACTGCTTTGTATGTCTACAGGCAAAAAGATCAGAGCAAAAAGGAGTGGAGGAAGGGGAAAAAATTGTATGTATATATAAAAAGGCATTTCCTTCAAGGTTAAAGACCTAAATTAATGAAGTTCTTAATTTATCATCTCTGGAATTTTAAAGTATCCATTCTTGTATGAGAGGCCGATTACAATATTTTCAGTAAAGTAATTAATCTAGTGATCTCTCTTCCATTTGAATCTTCTTAATTCCTTATGTCCTTTTCTGTGGATTCACAGTGTGAACATACCTAGGCAGGCATCCGTTAGTTACGGCAATTTAGAGCAATTACTTAATTAACTATGATATATGGTTTTGTTTTACATTGGAGGTATTAGACCTGTTTTCTTTTAAATGAGAAAAGAAAGGCTAGGTGCAGACAATACACATGAAAGGAATTAATTTAATTTGTTGCACTGCATTAAGCCATTTACTCTTTACTATTCAAGACAGTTAGGGATCCAGCTACCTGTTCTAAATCCTTCATGAAATGAATTCTTGATCCACTTCCATTCATGGCAAAGATATTCCTAGTGCACAAGAGAGAGAAGGCTACACTTGCAGTCAGGAATGTAATTAAAGTAAAATGTGTTTGCAGACTCTTCTGTAGTATGACTCCCCACAATATATGACTGCTCCATAGAGATTCATTGCTGTGAGAAGGTCAAACATCACTGGTCCTGTTACCAGAAGGACAAATTCCTACAGCAAAGAAGGATGCAATAAACAGCTTCTTCAGGATTACTCAAGGGTTCTGTGGAACAAAGATTATCTGAGAGCTCTTCATCTTAAGAACTACCTTACTGTATCTAAAATCTAGACATTACCATTCAAAGAAATTGAAGAAAAAAAGAAATCAGGTGGCAGTTTTATCTGGACTCTTATAGGTAAAAGCAAGGGTTTAACATTAAATCCACTGCAATATTTGTAAATAATAGAGGTGTTGGTCTTACAGTCAGAAATGATATTTCAATCTCACTGGATTTTCTTTTGCGGCTTTTTTAAGCTGAAGCCATTTTGGAAAACAAGACTCAAGAGCCAAGTCCCCAGTGATCTTGAAAAAATCTGCTCTATACAAGATGAAGAAAGATGGACTTGCAACTAAAAAACCTTTTGATTATCTTTTAAAGGAAAAGAATGGCTTTGCTTAGATGTTGTGCTCACATTAAAAAAAAAGTCCAAAATTCATTATCTAATCTAGCAATATCTCCACTGTGATGGAGCTCCTGATGAGGTGTTACAACAGGAAAAACTCAAAAGTGAGTCCAATAGTACACCAAGTATTTTATAGCAAATCTTAGCAAGGTCATAAGCATCAGATAGGGGTTTGGTTTCTCTGCTACATCCAGGGTGTTCCAGATATTATAAAGGAAAGGTAAGCTTTCTTAGGTTTGTTGATTGTGGTGGGGTTTTGGCTATTTGGGGGTTGGGGAGGGGGGGTGGGTTTCCCCCCATAGTTACTATTTTTCTGGGGGGAAAAGGCTACATAGGAACAATCACGCAGGGCAAGGAACAGCTATTTTCAATAAGGATCTTAGCTCTAGGTTTTCAGATTTAGCAGATATTTTACTTATTCCCTTCATGGTCTAATGATAGCTTATTATGAAAATTATTACTTCTAGCTACTGACTACATAGTTATGCTGTATTATACTCAAACTGACTTATATGAAGAATGGAGAACTTCAGCACCTTTCAGGAAACAAGTCCTGAGTGCCAGGATAACCAGATTATGTAAGGCATCAGAATTTAGAGAAAAAAAATGACTGCTGGGATTGTATACCAGGAAAAGTACTACTCTATGTGATGCTTTTGATACTGTTTCCTCAGGATCCATTTTTGTCTGCCTAACTGAATGGTACCCAACTGTATCAGAACAGCAAGCCTTACTCTCAAGTGATAAAGGTGGTAGAACTAGCAGTAGTACTATCCGAAGTAATACCCCAGACTGCTCACTCTTCCGGAGAAAAATGCATATTGATGCTTCATAAACTAAAATCAGTTTTTACACTAGCATGTTGACTGTTTTTTCAGACTTTGAGTACCAAGAAAGTCTTTTATGTGAGATGCCATTACTGAGACTACCAGTGGACTGATGTTTCTCCTATTGTCTTGTAAGGAACACTGCAGAGCTAACATAACTCCCATTAGTCTGAGAGTCTCCCAAGAAAGTAATTGTAGTTTAC
Organism: Taeniopygia guttata; assembly: GCF_048771995.1. Taxonomy (NCBI): domain Eukaryota; kingdom Metazoa; phylum Chordata; class Aves; order Passeriformes; family Estrildidae; genus Taeniopygia; species Taeniopygia guttata. Next base: position 38,873,049 of record NC_133030.1, read on the forward strand.
ATAAAGAAGGGTATCTAAAATTTCATTGACATTTTAACATGAATTCTCTTTAAATGTGTCTAGCTGGGAGAAAAAAAAAGAAAAAAAAAATAAGATATTTGTCTGACGTGGAAATAAGAATGACAGTGACCATTGTTTCTAATAAAAATTCACCAGAGAAAACTCAAAAAAAAAAGCACAACAAATTAGATAACCTGAAATCCAGAGGCTTGACAAGAATATTCCATTTTTCAGAGCTGGCAGGAGCCATGAAGGGCCACCCACAAGGGTTTGGCTGCTTACCTTGTTAAACATTGCCTGGTTTCACCTGACATGATCTGTAAGCCTGTAAAGCAGTCACACTTCAAGTGCCTTTCATGTGCACTTCAAATCCTTTTTCTTTTGAGATATTCTTCACTAACAGGATTTCCCACTTTGGAAGGCAGAACTCTTTCAAAAGGTTTCAAAATGTCTCAAAACCACAGCAAAAATGAAGAAAATAAATACAGGTAAAAACAAAACCAGTTTGGCACAGCCCTAGAAGGCAATGTTAAGTACAAAGAGCTTTACTTTCAGCTTTATTGAAGAGTTTTATTACCTTACACGATTTTTTCACTTTAGGATTGCTTAAAAGAATGTAATTCCTGTAATATACACTTTCACAACAAATTACACAACAGGGAAAATGTATTTGAAAGTGTTCTTGCATCCTTACAATTTGCATTTTCAACTGTCCATGTGGGTCATACACATATCACAAGACTTGTTGCCAAGGCATTCAGCTACAACACAAAATGTTTTCAAGTTCAAAGCTTGTATATTTTTTCATCTCATTCTTATGTTTTTATCCTCTCTTCTCTTATATGTCTAGATGTTTCCCTTGCATTAATAAAATCCTGAATACTTGCTCACTTTTAAAAAGTGCAAGCCATAAAAGAAAAAAAAAGAAAAAAAAAAAAGGCTGATACATAAAGATAAAAGATGCAAGCTTTGTACAGCTGCTATATTCAGCTGTTTTTTAAACACTTAATGTATTAGTCAGTGTATTAATGGATCCAGAAAGTTCAATTAACCCATCCATGGAGATATTATTGCTCAGGAATTTTGTTTCCCACTCCAGAGCACGTCTGCAGATCCTGGTGCCAGGAGGGCTCCACACAGGCCTGCAGCTTCAACGAGAAATCTCCAGTTGCAAGACCAGAGCTTTTGTACTGGCAGTCAATGGCAGAAAAAATATATATATTTTAAAATATAGGTCAAGTTACCTGAGTATGCTCTACTTGCATATAGTATCAGTGGTCATCTTTCTTTTGTATGTTTCCTGGTATTAAATTATTCCCTTTCTTAGTAAGGGTTTTTAAAAATAAATAAATATATAAATAAAACATGATAGAGCTGCTTTTCCCCTCTCAACAGTCAGGTTTTCTCTCTTGAGTGGTAAGTGGGCAGGGGGAGTACAAATCTTGCTTTGAATTTCTTGATTGCATTTTTGTCTATGTTGCTGAAGTTTTTCTTTTCTTTATACTTGTACAGTCAAACAGAGAGTTGGAATAGATTCTACTTGGAAAATACTTTTTAAATGCCCTAAAAGTGTCTAAAAATAAGGCTTATAATTGAGTGGAATATAAGAGCAGTAGACAAACATCTCTATGGTGTCTTGAATTATTTGGATTTTTGGATCTTCTTTATTTATTCAGCAATATGCACAGGACTTCATTGTGTCATAACCTATGGCAGCTGTGATGATTTACAAAAGTTAAGGATTACATCTGCATACTTGACATTCTCATGTGTTGTACTCCTTTTTCTTTGTGTTTCTACTCATTTATTTTTGAGAAGCAACAACCTCACAGGCACTTGTAGAAACAACAGATTGTTGGACTCATACAGCCTGAAAGATCATGTTAGGATGCCTGTTTCCTACTGAATATATTGTATCTCACTTGAAATGGTGCCATGGTACAAATACAAATCAATAAAAAAAGGTACACAGCAGTCTGTGTTATGCTCTAAGAACAGATTAGTGTGGTGATTTGGGACATGTACTCAGAGGACAAGCACGTCGCTGAATAAAGCATGTTTTGATTGGACTTCAATACTCAATCCCATCCAGATTCTGTCTTGAACTTTAAAAAAATCTGATATATCCTACTAATTTGGGATAAATTACTTGTATTACAGAAAGGAAGACTTCTTGTCTCTCCAAAAAATAGAAATAAATGTTTAACATAAGAATATATTGGAAATAAATAGTTTTTCTTTGGATGAAAATCTACATTTCAGGATGACAGCCTTCAACCACAGGGTGTGTATTGAGTTTGAAATTTTGCTTGCATTTAACTCAGTGTAAACTTCATGTTTATCTAAAAGGCAAATAGGTTCTTCTAGAGCCATTCCAAACACAAGGAAATAGTGCTGAGTATGTGTTGCAATAACCTTGCCCTTTTTATATTTTAGTGAGGTGAAATGCTTTGGAAAATGTTCTGTGAAGCACATGTTAAATTATTTCAGTTTATGTGTAATTTTAATGAATGTGTCAAGTTATGTGGCTCAAGTTAGCATGATGAATCAGAGCCTATGAATGTTGAAAATAGAAGGCTCCCTGAAATTCTGGAACTGACAATTTCAATTACACAGGAAAAGGAAAGGAAAATGCTGACAAATAGGTCAAAACAACTCCAACAGAAACTCTTCAGAAGAGCAGGAAAAGGTAAAGTTGATGAGGAAGAGTGTATCCAAAACCTGTAAAATGCCTGAAAAAGTAGGCTCTTAGCAAAACAGAAATAGTTGGTGGCAGAAGAGAAATACAGAAATTAATGGACCAAAGCTATGCATATTGTGGCTTACAAAAGAAGCTGCAATACTGCACTTCCTTTCCCTCCTCTTCTCCACTTTCTGTCCTTCCTCCGCTCTTCCCCAACCAGTGTTTGCCAATATGTCTTCGGAAACAAATTATTAATATTGTAAATTGAAATAGAGCCATGGTACCAGCTTCAAGACACCACTTGCCTGTCCAGGAGGAAGATGAGTTGAGCATCACCAGAAATTTAGGGCTCAACTCAGTTCCCAAACACAGATGAGCTGCTGCCACTTTTGCTACCCAAGGATATCCCACCTGGACTGTAGTTACCCCTCCTGGAGCCCTGGTTTCCTTCAGGATCTGCCATTCTTCTGTTACTGGCTTACTTACTAAGTACCCCAGGATGACTCGGGGGTCTAAAATGCCAAGATAAGGTGCCGAAACTGTACCTAAATTCACTGATCATGTTTTTATCCAGCATGTTTGTGCTATTGACAACCAGTTTAAATTAATGGTCAAAAGCTGTATGTGATGAATAATCATGCATCAATGCTGAAAGGTCAACAGTGGGAAAATGTACAGCTGAAATGGTAATTTTTTTTACCGTGTCCACATAGTAAAATCTAACAGATCTACCAGTCAACTAACAGACACACCAATCTATTTTGTCTAATTTAAGGCTGCTTCAATGAATATTATACATGGTTCTTATGTCCAATGTCTAAAATTTCAACTCAGAGGAAAAAAATTGCAAGTGGAGAATGTCTCTACTAATTACAAGAAGATACTTAGAGCTGAGGACAATCACTGCAACCTTCAAGGTATCAGGTTGTTTGGATCAATGTAAAATATTAAACTAGGTTGTACAGTCAGAGAGCTGTAATGCAGACACTACCGTGTTACAAAATTTCTGGGAAGTAATAAACTGGCACTGGAAGTGTAAAGGAAAAAAAGCAGTAATGTGGAATGGCCCCTTATTCAGGAAACTTTGAAAATGTGCAGCCATAATAGCCATGGTGAAGTTCCCTTAAATGAGGCCTTGGTATGCTGTGGAATAAAGTCAAAATAGGAGATTGTGGCAATCCAAGTCATACTGAATAAATGCATTCATTGGGCCAAATTGTGATATTACTCATGAGGGAACATTTTTTTCCCCTTTTCAATAAAATAAAAAAAAAATTTAAAAAAAAAAAAAAAGGGAGCTGAGAACACTTTAAGATACAGGACACAAATGTGTAATTATTCTTGGCTAACATGGTAGCTGTTGATCATTTAATGAAACCATAATTACCATATAATGGCAGGGTATTTATATGACAGATTACTACATTATTACAGGGTAAGTGTGTGATTATTTCTGTCCTCAAAATCAGAATAAAAACACATGGAAGTGGAAAAATAAGTTGAAAAAAGAGAGAGAGAAAAAAAATCTGAATTTCCCAATGCCACTCCCATATTGTTACTCTATCCACACCTCAATCACACAGTGATGGCAATGGCCACCAGCATTCATGATGAAGCCAAATCTCCTCAGGAAACCCATGGAACAGCACAACAGATCATAAGGCTCTTTGCCAAATGGCTCCAGCTTTAGGCTTCATTGTACTCACAGTTCAACTGATTCAATAGCAGTTTGGTTGCTGGTCTCTTGTCCTCAGAAGACACTATGCTCCTGCTTGTTTGGAGGCATCGTATGCATGATGGATGTAAAAAATTGCACTGAGAGGTCCTTAACTCCCACTTCCATGCCTCTAGGCAAGAACAGTGAACTAATGTGGGTTTCAAAGTAATACCACTTTTGTCCTGGGTGGGTAAGTTTAAATTGTCAGAGGTGAGCATTATTTGCTGTGGTTTGATTTCAGTCAACACTGCTGGTGTTCACTGGTGAAATTTTGAGCATTTAGTAAGGATTGGTTTAAGTTGTGGGAAAACACTTAAATAATTCTATTCATGGGGAAAAATGTGATGACAAGTTATAAATTTACAAAGTTACAGAGAGAGTTTTATAAGCTGAACACAGTCCATGTCAATTTTTATGAACAGGATGGCAACTTTCAATGTGGGAGGAAAAAATCAAATTGTAAACCCAGCTGATTCAATGATTCCCCAAGCCCTGCCTGGGTGTAAAAGGGCCATGCAATCATGTGTTTCACCTGAAATTTGCCTCTGCACCTTCACAGTGCTACTTCAGCTCTGTGGGAGAAGGTGGCCAGCACTCCCTGCTTCCAAAAAGCATTTGCTGAGCCAGTATTCTAAGATAGCAGTTATTGTAAATTACTTTGGCCCTGAATCATTATTCTGAGTTTGATGGAATTCTTAAATCTGGGTTTCCTAGATTTTTATCCAAGAAGCAGTATTACTGTAGCTATTTTCAGTCTTTGATATTAATTTTCTTTTTTCTTCTTGAAATTCTTTAAATTGAGGTAAAATGGACTTAGGTAAAAGCCACATACTGTTATGTTTGCTCAGAATTTATTCTGTAGGTCTGTAAAAGAAATACAGGTTGAAAGAGAAAAGGATTTGGAGGCAATAAGAATTCAGTCTGTGTTTATTTATTTAGAAGTTAGCTGTAATTGCAGTGCCTTTGTAAATATCTTCCTTAATAAACTGGTTATTACTCGAAATGGTCAAAGATTGTTCATAACTCACTGCTGTTAGGTTACTTCACTCTGCACAGAAAAGAACTCCCACTCTGTTTTTTTTTTTTTTTGTGTGTGTGTGTTTTTATCTTTCTTTTTTTTTTTTTTTTATTCCTTAATAGTTCATGTAAGATGTTGGTGGGCAGTCAGTTATGTCAGAACGTAAACCAGCTCTCCCTGAAGCCAAATGGAGCCCCAGCAAACTCCCAACAAGCACCAGCATTCATTCATAAAAGGTAACAGGTAGGGAGATGATGCATGTGGCCTTGGAGAGTAATGAGGGGCTTCTGTAAATTTCCACACTTATTCAGTGTTGTGCCTTTTGTGAACTGCGCCTCACATTTACTCTAGATGAAAATTAATGAATGAAAGAAGTTTTTTGTACTCTGTGTTTCTAGTATCTTTTTAGTACAGGCTGCTTCTGCTTCCACTACATTTTTAGAACTATAAATAATTAAAATATATTGTTCAAATACCTTTAAAGTAGCACCTATAGATCAAATGGAAAATAAAATTAATATTAATAAGGTCTAAATTCACGAGATTGAAGTGTTAAGATTTTTGCCTATCTGGTGTTCTTCATAAAGTTTATTCTTATAAAGATTAATGTAGCTAGAAACTGAGTTATTTTCATATTTTTCAGATTAATTGTATTTATGAAATATTGTCATCAGGTGCTGGTTCCAGTGGTCTTCAAAAACTAAGACATTCAGCAGCAGAATAGGAATAATCCTATGCTTTTTCTTTTGGGAGTAGTGGCGTTTTCATTATCAACATTTATATTAGGGAAAAACAATAAGATTTTCATCAAATATAATTTTTTTAAAATTCTCAATAACTCAACAGGGCATGAGGAAACATTTGTCCCCTTACTGACCCACCTTATGCCTAATGTTAAGCTTTTAAAAAATCTTCCAGCAATTAAGTCATGTGTTACTGTGGAAATCCTTTATAGCCATTAAAAAGTGGTTAGTAAGGATCCAATCCTTTCTGGTACAATAAAATTTCAGTAACTTCAATCTAAAAGAATACAACTTCAAGCAAGTTTCATGAGGATAGGCTTTAAATTGCAGTTGAAAACAAATTGTAATTACTTTTTATAAATATGTGTGGCAGCTGCTCTCTGGCCACAGAGATCAGCAGGCACAACTTTCCCAGACATTGGCCTGGGGAAGGCTGTGAGAAGATCAGAGAAAAGAATGACAAGCAATTCTTATCTTCACTTGCTGCACCTGTTGTTGTGAACATGTGGAATGTGTTAGGGAGATTTGTTTACCAAAGGGTGATTTTTTAATTGGCCAGTGGTGATGGTGTTTGGATATTCAAGGATCAATCAGGTAAAAAGGTATCCGCCTGTCCTTAAGGGTGATGAGTTTCTTAATAAATATAGTATATATAAAAAAGTGATTGTTCAGCCTTCTGGGATCATGGAGTCAATGCTAATTATTACCCTGTGGGGACCCATGCTACAACAAATATTTTTCAGGTATTGTTATTTGTATACCTTCTCTCTCATCCATTTCTAAGCAAAGGTCATATATCAGTCATTTTATTCTCAGATTCTTCTGGAAAAAAAAAAAATCAGAGGCTCAGGAAATTTTCTCCGAAGCTAAAATAAGTCAACTTCTAAGGTTTCAAATTCTGGCAAGCTAACTTCTCCAAGGTCTCGTAAAAATTCTGGGCTGTTATCTCCATATGCCTGATAGTTTTTTGGTGTGGGTTTTTTTTTTTTTTTTTGATGGTAATTAAAACCGTCTGTCCTTTCTCTGTGACTTCAGGAGAATGGCAATGAATCACAAGAACTCTAAAACAGATAGAAGGATAGAGGCTGAGGTTAACAGCTTAGAATCACTTAATCTGCTGTATTTCATCCATAGAAATATAGATCCAAAGCACTGCCTGCTAATTCAAGCAACTTCAAAACAAGCCACCATGGCAGAAGGCTCTCTCACAGTCTTCACAGGGAGATGGAGTAGTTCTGGGTTTAGATTGAAGCATCAAGAGATGTAAAATAGACGAATTTACTTGATATGGAACATCACTATCTCTTAACATTAGCTTTAACTGTTCTTGCATCATCTGTTAGAATATTCCAGGAATCATTTCAACAATCTCTCAGTAATACATATCTTTTGAATTAAGAGTGTGTGACAAGTGAAATAAATTCATGAAGCACAAAGTGACACTGAAACCAGTACTACAGTCTTATCAAGTCAAGAAATACTTAACCTCCAAAATATAATTTAGAAAATTAATTCACTATGATGTTTTCATATTCTGTAGTATTTGACACTACTCTTTATTTCTCATACCTTGCTATCCATTATACAAATTAAATTTTCCAGTGTTTTTTTGAGAAATTTTTTGTTTTAAGACTTTTTTGTCACTTAGAAGTAGGTTGCTCACTAGGTGGGTCACTTCCCCCTTTCCTAGAGGTATTGTCTCCTTCCCTTTTAAAATGAGAATGAATTTTAGCAACAAATTGATCTGATCTCAGAACTGGAGATCTGGAAGATATAATCTTAATGAAAGTCTTAATAAGCTAATCACATTCCTGAGGATCTTGTATGTTGGTAACCTGTTGCTCAGGGAAGCAAAACTGAATGTTTGACATGGTCCTTCGAAGTTCAGGTCCCCCTGATAAGCCAATTTCTTATGCAAAATGAAACAAACATTCATGTGCTCTGCTCCCATCGTTCTCAGGCTATATATAGTCACCAGCTTTGGCTCCCAAATTCAGGGGAAAAGGCTAAATGTCACGTGAGAATGACAGCATATGTCTGAAGCATCAATATACTGGCTGCCTACTGAGACTTGGTGACCTTGGCACTCGCTGAAGTTCAGAAAATCAAGTATCACTGAAGATCTAAAACTTAGGTAGTATCACTTTTTATTTTTTAAAAGAGTAGGACACATAAAACTATTTAAGAACCTGGATCTAAGCACTCCATGAGGTATAAAGCTTTTTAAGTAGAATTAGGTTTGCTGATCAGAGACTGGTTTTCTATCAAACAGTGTGCAGTGCTGTCCTAATAAAACAAAACATACAACTACCATGAAACAAATACTCTAAAAGGAACAGATGCATTCCTGGTATAATTCTTTTGAAATCAGCAAAAGAGATGAAATTAGAATCAACTTTCTCAAGGAAAAATCTTTTATTTTTATTAAACAATATTTGTACAGCACATAGTAATTTCAAAAGTCTCTTTTATCAAATTTATTTTGATTTCATGAAAACATGTACAGCTATTAATATAAGCAGGTGTATCAGTCCAATTTCCTACTAAATATTCTTTTTGTTAGTTTCTTTATTTTCTTTTTTAGTTGCCTGCTTTATCATTCAGAAGGTTTGCACTGTATTCCTGTACATATTTGGTTTGGTGCCCAGAAATGTATTATTTTAACAGGGCTATTCATTAAAAGTTATTACTTTACAGGGGTTCTACCATGCATACATAATTATATATATGCCCTTCTACAATGAACACTGTGATAAAGTTACCATAAAAGATTTTTCTTTTTAGGGTTTATTGTATCTGCCATTTCAAGTCACATTGATTTGACTAATCCTGGCATCTGACTTTCTAACATCAATTATTTTTTCAAAATATGTCAAAACATATTTTTCATTCTTTTTTTTTTTCAGTAACATTAATCCTTCAGAAGCTATTGGGACTTTGACTAGTCGTCCCTTTATGTTCTCCAAGGAAGAAACAAGCACAGCTGCTAACACAGAGACCTTGCCTTGGCCAGAGCCAGTAAGCCAGTTTTCAGTGACCTGCCAAGGATTGACCATGATGCTTTCCCAAAATAATTTTTGATTACTGCGTATTTCAGTAACTCCATGTCACTCTAGGAAGAGTTTTTTTAGGAATATCTGCAGATATAAAATATAAGTTGTAGGGTTTGATTTTTTTCTAAGATAGAAAAAGTTTTAAATGACCATTTTTATGATGAAAAAAATCTCAGGGAATGTTTAAGAGAAAAAGGTAAAAAGCATGATATTCCCTTGCAATTACCTGTTTCTATGAATCTGCATCACAAGGCCAAGCAAGAGCAGATGAAAATTCTTCACAACCTTTGTGGAGAGCTGGCAGTAAAAGAGAGCTGGCATCAGTGTGAGCAGTGTAGCAGAGTATTGTACCAGTGTAGCTGGTCAGGAGCCAACACTTCCAAGCGGACCTGAAAAGCCTGCTCTGTGCTGGTGTGGCTTGCAAGTTACAGAAATGTCTTCAGTACTGAGATAACTGATTTGCTTCCAGCAGCTAAGGCAGAATGAACAAAATCGGCTATTAAGAATTGAAGGAGACAATATGTAGCATTTTGCTGCTTCATTCTCATCACTCCCACCTGGAGTTTGGGAGGATAAATTTGAGACCTAATCTACAATCTGATTTAGACTTTTAAAGTCCTATATTGCACATACTTTTTAAAACTTTTGTTACCTTATACACATCAAAGTTGACTTATGTCCTTTGTCCCAGTGTTGATGAGACATTAAGTAATACTTTCACTCCAGGGGTTTCACAATTACAGAATTATTCTGAGCTGCAAAGACATTAATGAATATAAAGTCTTAAGCATCCAGTGGAACTTGGAATTGCTGTGCTTATACTAAGAGTTTGTATTATAATATTTAATTGATGGGAAACAGATCTAGACCATAAAGAATATTTTTTATTTATGGAGGAAAAAAACCCTAAAACCTAAAACTGCTTATCAATTATACTATATGTAATAACTTTGAACTATATACTTACCTTCATGTATTTAATTAATGCTTTTTTTATTGTATTTTTCCATTGACACAATTTTCTACTGTAATGTGATTATACAGTGGTGTTTGTGGAATGACAGAATCCATGGAATGGTAATGCAAAGGCTGTCTCTCACTTTGGACTCATACAAAACATAACAGGATCTAGCTGTGCATCTGCTGGTTTTACGTAAGCTCCTCTGAACATCTTGCATGTTGATTGAAGATTCCTTTTCTTGATAAGTAGCTACATTTATTCTTGATTAATCAATTGTTGCAAACCCTCTAAATTTTCACTAAAGTGGAGGTAGTTTTGCTCTTATTTCTTTAGTTTTCAGGGAGAGGGGCAACAAATGTGTCTTTTTAGGGTTGCCACCCCCTAGATGAGACATAAGAGTCCTTTAGCCTGATTCTCATGACTGTCTAGCAAAAGCAAGAATTTGAGGTACTGTTTAAAGGGTATAGGGTGTAGGATATCTTGCCTAACATTTCTGTCTTGAAAGCATGCTGTAGTAGTTTATCTGTGCTATTAAGCAGTATTGTGCAATTACCCTAAAAGCCTAGCTGTACTAGTTACCTCACCATCCTCTGCGACATCCTCTGGGTTTTTTAATATATTGTGTGAAAGTGATACACGAATCCTATACTTAGTAAAGTGGCTTTTTTGCCACAAGATGAGGCTACATTGAATGTAATCGTGCTGTGTGGGGTTAACTTTCTGTAGCCTGTTACCTTTGACTTCAGTGACTTCACATAAAAAAATGAATCTCCACAACTCCAATGAGACTCACTTCTGATAATCTTGGCCCATTGATTCCAATAAAACATTATTAAAAATTACTCTCAATTCACTTTAATAGTAATTTTTAACAGCATCAGGCCACTCATTCTACTATCAGACTTTCAAGACTGAATGTTCAAACACCTTATAAAGACGAAAGCAAACATCAATATAATTCAGTGAAAACTTGTGTCTTGTGATTGTAGTTGACATACTGATAAGCAGTACCAAATACTACCTCATAGGAAAGAAAGAAGCATCTTCTAGAGTTTGTTCTAGTGCTTTCCTATAAACTTTTGTTGGGAGGGCATAGGGAAAAATGAAAAATGCAAAATGACATATTAAAACCAAATGGATTAGCATTCCTCCTTAACCTTAATGAAAGCCATATAAGTATGTATTTTGAGAATGCTGTTTTGGTTTGGGTTTTTTTGATGAGGCTTAGTTTTGTGTGGAGTTCTTTTTTATTTTGCTTTTGTTTCATTTTGCACTTTTGTTTTGGTTTTTTGGTTTTTGATTTTTTTTGGATGGCTGGTTAGTTGCGTTTTTTTGTTCAATTTATTTTTTAGGAAAATGCAGGATATCTTTAATTTCTTCCTTGAAATTAAACTGACAATGGAGATAATTGATGGACGAGGAGTATGTTTGCTTTTGCTTCCTTGCTTGAAATGGACAGCATCTCCATTACTCAAATTCATGACTGAATCAGGCTTATTGAATATCTAACCACTATGCTGTACTAGAATGCTCTTCTTATTCTTGTTTTTTCAGAGGGAAAGTATTACCTGACCATTTTTTCCCATCTATCCATATCTTAGGTTTGTTCTCTGATCAAGACATACACACGCCTTCTGATATTCATGTATTAAAATTTGCTTTGTTTGAGCTCTTGGGAGTTTGTTATTCATTTGGATTTTTTTTTTTTTTTTGTTCTAACCTCTGATTTAACTTGAAATCTATCCCTCTAAATGCAAGACAATTTTGCCATTTTCCTTCAGAAGCCAGACAATTTATAGATGAGCTCAGACCAAATAAATCAGGCAAGATATATTTATAGGTATAATATACCATATATATTAATATATATTTTTAATCAACATCATACTGTCACTCTGCAGAAATAATTAGCTGTTAGGAAGGCACACACTGCTGCTCTCCAAAGCAGACACTGTTGCTGGTATCCAGGCTAGTACACCAGAGCAGCCAGGGATCAGTCAGCCACTGCACACTGCTTGTGTTCATTAGTGATGAAGTGAGTCCTCTTTGTTTCCCTGCATTAATTCACTTGAGTGACTGTGTAACTACAATCATCTTTAGATTGGGCAATTTCTCCACAAGAGAACATTTACAGTTATTCTGAACAAAGAAATAGAGATTCAAATGCACATTAACTTCAGTACTTGGTGCTGGGAAAAGGCATTGACTCATCTTTTGCTCCCCTGTTCCTCTTCTCACAGCATGAAGCCTCAGGAAATCCCCAGTTTTACTCTCCAAACAAGGGCTGTATTACAGATAATGACCTCCATTTGGGGTTGACTAGGCTTCTGAATACTTGTGCATGAAAACCAGTTACCTAACATTCCAAGACAACAGGAGAGTTAAATTCTAGTGCCTATGTATGATAGTGAGGATTCAACCCTGGAATACTTTTGAAAGGTTAGTATTAATTAATCACCTTGCAGATATAACTGGACCTAATAACAAATCACTAGGTGTCTGCTTGCAAAATGATGTGGCCAGTTGGTGGGCTACCTTACCTTTGAAAAAGAAAATTAAAATGAAGGTCTCTAGCAGTGGACTAAGATGTCTTCTAACCAACTGTTTTACAGTTTTGGCAAAATTAAGTCTCCAGGAAAAGAATTTTGAAGTGGGAAATGTAAGGACACTTCTCAGGTGCTGCATGTAACATTGGTAGTTATTTTCAATAGTTATTATAGTATGGATAGCAATGATAGAAAGAGCAGGTAATGTGAATGGAGGTCTATCTTTGAAGAGAATAAAGCTTACTCTTTAAGGTTTGTGATAGACCATATAAAAACACTAGGAAGGTTTAGTTGGTTTTTACCCAAGAGAAATTTGAAATTGAAAAAGTAAGATTTGATAAAAACCTGTAAGTATGCTTGGTGATTGAATTGAGGTAAAAAGGAATGAACAAATTTGGACAATCATCTTCATAGGGTGAACTGAAACTGCTGAATAATAAATAGTTATAAATAAGAAAGGGACTCCGCTAGAGATTCCTATGCCTGCACAAAGATGCATTTTCAAACAGGCTAGCCTACATTCAAGTTTTTGACACATATATACCTCCTTATAAAGTTTAATTATTTTTAGAAAAACAGTAAGACCAAAGATCAAAGTATTTATTTCTGATTTTTATGTGTGCTTGAAGTTTCAGAAACTCTTAGCAGAGCCACAAGATGTACATGGCTGCCCTGTACCTGGGACTGCTACACAGGAACACAGTGCACTGTAATAAAAATAATGCTGTAATAAAACAGAAAAAGCCCCACCACATCAGCTATGGAGAAGCATGTGTTTGAGGACCTAGCACAGCTTCAAACTGCACTGGATGCAATTTGGACTGTAGGAGATAAGACACAGGCATGGGGATATTTTTGTTCAATGTTCACTGCTGCATGACTCAGCAGAGCACTAACAGTTGCCACCAAGGAAGAGAGACTACGCTGGACTGTAGTAGGCTTGTCTGAAAAAACTCTGAGTGAAAGCTCAATGCTTTTTTTGCTGTATGTATCATTGACTTGGATTTGTTAAGAAAATAATTAGGAGAAAGAGAACATATTTGGTTTCCATTCCTTCTTAATAAGAAGAGACTGACCATTTAGTAAGGGAAAGGTCCTCCTCTAAGTGCAGTCAAAAACCTTGAGCTGTCTTTTGATCCTGATCTTCCGGGACACACTAGCAGGTGCAAATTATTTTGTTTGGGAGCGCTGACAAGAGGCTACAAATAAATGTAAACAAACAGATAAAAGAAAAAAAGTGTGTTGACTAGCCCTGTGTTTTTTATAGTTTTTCACTTATGGACGAATAGGACCAAAAATCTGAATGTGGTGAAAACACAGGATAATATGATGGCAGTTCTTAAAAGCCCTGGAGATAAAAAACACCTACTTGATTTGTTTTTCCACTTTTTCCAATAAGGCTTCTTATCAGGCTGTGTGGGATAGATAGGGTTTTTGAGGAGGTGGAAGCAGCAAAATTTAGTTTTGGTCTCCATAGTCCTAATTTGATGTCAGTGAAGTAGCACATTACTTTGGAGGCATAAGACTGATCTTGAGACATGGGAAATTAAAACACAGGTGCTAAAACTGCCTGGAGGAACATCATGGATCTGCAGAAGCAGGTAGACTCTGAAAAAATGAGCTAGCTGCCTCTCAATCTGCCTGAGATGTTAGAAAATTTGTGGGTGATCAACACTGCAGAAAACCTCTGGTGCTAAGAGATAACTCACTCACTAAAATGTAGGGCCAGTGCTAAGTATACAAGCCATAGAAATTGACTTTAACTCTCATACTCCAGCCTTGGAAGATGACCTGTCCATGGTGGGCCAGAGGTGCTCCTTTGCTTTCACACAGAGAATAAAATTAAAAAAGCTGATGATTTGAAGGAAGGCATGATACTCCTTCCTGAGGCAGTTTCAGTGGTGTAAGCACAGCCTAGGCACAGACTTTTGGGGGTGTGAGCGATGTTCAGCCTTTCTGCACTGCGGCCGGTGCTCACAGGGCTCTCAGCTGCCAGTACCAATGAAGGAGATCCCAAGCTCAGCCTCAGACATTCCCCGAGTTCTTCCACCGGCAGTGGGGCACTAATCGCTGAGCCACTGGGATAGCCCTGGAGGGCATTCTTCTAATAGTTTTTCTAGTTCTTCCACTGATGTCCTTATACATCTTTTATGATTTCGATAGTGATGCTATGTTCCCCAGGCACTTTCTTTCTATCTTACTCTCTGCCTGCTTTTTTTTTTTTTTTTTTGTTGGAATACTGAGGGGCGGAGGGGGGTGGGGTGGGAAGGGGTTACCTTAAACTTACCTTTCAGTCCTAGCAAAACCTTTCAGAAAAGACATTTCCCTTATCCATTCTTCCAACCATTAGTTCATGTCAAGGAATGGTGAAGATGGAAAATATTTGAGTATTTTCATTTAATGGTCTTTCTCCTGACTTCAGGTTCTATTTAGAGCTCTTTCTTCTAAACAGATGAACAGTTCTTTCGGATTTAAAATTAAATTTGGAATATTTTCTTTAAACTGCACACATTGCTTTTACAAAGGAATGAAAACAAAATGCAGCACGTGACATCATTTGAAAGAGAAAATTATGTTATCTTATATAGTTCTAGAAATAAACTGTATTTTTTTAACTGTGACTCTTCCCTAATGTGCACTGCTGATAAATAGTAAAAAGAGATTTTTTTCCTAACTATATATTTCTCTCACATTATACATATATAAATTCTTCTGGGAACAACTTGAGCAATATAACTTGAGATAGGAGGTAGCTGATATATGTGAGGTATTAATATGAAAAATATTTTCACTGCTTGTATGTTATAAAGCTCTTGGAATATTACAGACAACAAAAGTATAGGTCAGTTAAAGAATTTCCTCATCTCTGTTCTGCCCATAATTTTTTTTCCTACAGGTCCATTTTCTCTTGTTTTCTTCTCATCTGTTATTTTCATTTTCCTTCTCATCTTTCATTCTCTATTATACAGGGCACCTTTTGAGGAGCTTCTTCTGCTTTCCACTGACAATACATACTGGCAGCAGCAACCGAAGCATCAGTCAGTGAACACTTGTAGAGATGGTGAGTTGTAAAATAATAAATCGAATATTTAATACTTAGACAGAAGATGTGGACTTTATCTACACTTAATGGGTGGGGAGGCTGATTACTCATTCATAGCTACACCACTTGTGAATGATGAGGTCACCCCTATCTCAGGAAGATAAATGCCATATCCTGTTATGACATATTCCTTTTATATAAAATTAGTTCAATTTTCTTACTAGTGAGGAATCAGTATAAGTAAAAAAAAAAATCACTTCAAGATAAAGGCATTTTTCTACTGTAATTCATTATATATCCTATTTTCATTTTATTTCTGTTCTGTTTTGTTCTATCTTATCCTGTTCTATGTATACTATTTTACTCTCCACCTAAATGATATCTGACTAAAGTGAAGCAAAAATTAGATGATACAATGAAGCTTTGTAGCATTCTCTCTCATACCTGTCACAGGCTCTTTCCAACAGCAGATAATGAAAATTCAAAGTCAAACCATTTAACTTTAAGTAAATGGAAATGAATTTCCAGAGAAGAGATATTTTTTTCACCTGTGAAAGGAACAGTAGTATACTGACAATGCGAATAAAGATATAATATATAATTGTGGTAGAGAGGTATATGAAAAGCATAAATATTAAATGATATTGTATTACATATTGTCATGTAGTTTTAATTTTTATTTTTGCTATGTTTTTGCCTGAGAGGAAGGTCTACTGCACATAGTTAGAAACAGCAGTACCCTATTAAAATATTTCTTTGCTTAATCAATACTAAAGCAACTTGCAGCATATCTTGCAATAGTATATGATATTGAGACAAAAACTATGTCAATCAGACACCAGAAGCTGTCAATAATTTGACCAGAATGAGAAATAAAGTAAAAATATTAGGGTTTATTCTCATCTCATTTATGCTACCATACTGCTGCAAATTAAGTTAAATCCATCGTGGTATGTTGTAGCACTGGTGAAATATGTGGCAAATTGGGTCCACACTATTTAATATGGCACCAAGCATAAGCTTGATGATGGATATTTTCATCGGTGTATAAAGTAAGTCTCAGAAATTCCTACTGGATTTTACCATTGGGATTCATCTGGGGGGAACAAAAGATACAAACAATCAAAATGGAATTTTCTTCAAATATGAGATCATGTTTTTTATTTGGTGTCTTTTAAGAGCTATGGCAGAGAAAATGCTTCTGAATTCTAGACATTTACAAAGCTACCTTTGAATCCTGCTTGCCTTCTAACATGCAAAACTATTTGTCAGTACTTCCAGCAACTTAGTGGGTCTACTTGTACAAGCAAAGTTATCAAGACTGAACTTTTAGTTACATTAACACTTAAGATATTAATCAATACTCATAAGAGATCTTATTAAATATCGAGAGATCCTGGCTCTGCCTACATGGATGAAAAGCAGTGACTTTCAATACTAAGATGAAGCAAGCTTGGCTAAAGGCAGACTCTTCGTCCTGGCTGTCTCTTTGAAACGTGAAAGTCTGCTTAGAGTTGCCAATGTAGAGCAAAGAGTGACAATCAATGGATGGGCACTTCGACATGATTACATCCACTCTACTGCCTGGCCATACATTGACAGACAAAACTACTGTAATGGAGTGATCATTTGGAAAATGGCTACTGCCCACATTTAAATTCCTTTCAGTGTTATTCCATAGCCAATTAGAGTGGTAGCCCAGCCTATATTCATGCCAGTCTTGTACTATAATGTAAGAAAAAGGAAAGGAGCAGCTCAGAAGTCTTTAATTATTCCTCCAGCCATTTATTGACCTGCTCTCTAAAGGCCATATAGAGGCCTTCATCTGCATGCAAAATTCCTATTGACATCACTGGGAGGGCCACAGGCAGATGGAGCGTACTTTGTAAACCTTACATTTTAAATATGTTGTAGGAGAATTTGCAGTCCTTTAAAAAAGTGAGCAGCTTTATCTAATATTGGTCTTTAAACATGGAGTTTGAATAACAGTTTTCCTAGCAATAACAACCCCCTCTTCTCTGCAAGCTATCTAACCTACACGTTTCTGTACAGACTTCATATTTAACACTCAAACAATTGATGTCCCTATAGTATAAACAGGATAGATAATGAATATAAGTGGGATAGAAAATTAATCCTACTTGCGAGGAAAGAGAGTCATAATTCACTTAGGCTTCTCAGCTCTTACGTTATGAGGTCTTCAGCTAACTCATGGGATCCATTCCACATCCCACAGATGCTCATTATGAATTCTTTTTATGTGCAACATGTGGGGACTAACCAGTTTCATATCTCCTGGTATTAGCTGCAATCCAAAGCATTTTGTATTAAAACAGAATGCAAACACAGATGCTATTTAATACAAAGGATTTGAATGCAGTCTCTGTTTTAACAAAAAGTTGGTGTGTCTTAATTTGCTTTGAAACAGCAATGGGAAGAAAAATCAAGATAAGATGATATTTTTAGATTAGGAGCCAAGCGTTGACTCCAAAAGGCACACAGTTGCATGGGAAAAGGGGAGACTGGCCCAGGGGGCCACTTTGATTCAGGGAAGCAAAGGTTGCAACGCCTTTGGAGCGAGGGGACAGCCTAGGACCTCTGCCCATTTCTGAGATGCTGCCATAGCCTTTTCAACACTACATATATTCTGGAGTGCTGGTACCTGTGCTCTGTCCCATGCAGCTCCTCTTGGTATGAGCCTCGGTTTCCTCAGAAACGAGTTAGCAGCACGGCTGCTGTTTGTGTAAGGTGCAGTAACGCAGCGTGTTACTTTCTGCTCTAGCAGCTGTCCACTCACTGGGCTGGAGAAGAGTCCAGCTCCCCACAAGCACCGCGCTTTTTAGCTCCAGCAATCAGCAGCTTGGGGCTCCGGGTCCGTGGGTTCAGAGGCGCCCTCAGAAGTGAGGCGATCTGGTGGGACCCTTCTGCAGGAGGGAGCTTTTCTGCCATTCCCCTGCTGCCTCTGACTGGCACAGCCGCTAGGCTCCCTCCGGGACGGGATCCTCTCCCCTCGTCTCCCACTGCAGCTGCGGAAGGAGGGAGCAGCCCGCGTAGCACTCGCCGAGCACCATGGCGAGGAGGGCTCGGGTCTCCGTGTCCCCTCCACCGAGGTCGCCCACCCCAAGGCCGAAGCAAGGCAAGGCAGCCACCTGGGCAAAACCGAGGAGGGTCCGCCGCCGGCCTGCGCTGACGCCCAACTTTCCGCGCTCCCTTCGCGGCGCCCGCCCCGCGCAGCACCGCGGCCAGGCGCGCTCGGTGGCGGCTGGTCCCGAACGGGCAGGGGCGCGGTCCCGGCGGGCTGGTGGAGCCGCGCAGCGCCAAGCACAGGGATAAGCACTTGGCGGAGGTGGATGACGGCAAACCCGCCCGGGCCAGGCGAGGGGCTGCGCGCAGCCCCGGGTGGCACAAAGGCGCCGTCCGTGGAGCTGCGGCCGCGCGTCCCGCGGGGCGGCGGAGGCCGGGCCCCTCCGCGCCGCCGCCGGTGCGGTGCGTGCCGCGCCCGGAGGGCAGCTCTGCCAGGGGCTCTGCGCAGCGCTCGGTCCCATAATTGATATGTTGGAGCAGCAATAGGGCTCAGTGCGTGCATAGACAGCACACACCTTACAAGTTTGACTCGCAGTAACATTGCTGCACACTAGGAGGGGAGGAGAGTCAGCTCCCTAGAATAAGGAACAAACTCTGCCTTTGCACAAAAGCGGCGCATTTCCTCGCTTGTGAAAACCGTCCCTTCACAGAGAGGAAAGAAAAGAGACGAAGGGGGGCTGCGGGGTGCCTCTAGGAGAGCAAAAGCAAGTTACCAAGAGCGAGAACTTGTGCTGCAACAATCCTCCACTCTTCCTCTTCTCCTCAGGACTCTGGGAGCAGGGATATTCCTCCCCTTCCCCCCCCCTCGCCTTCCCACCCCACCCCCGGCCCCCCCGCACAGTTGGCGCTAACCCAGACTGTGGTCAGCCGCCTTTATTATTACTTCATTGAGACAGAGAAATCCTCTAAGACTTGCATTTCGGGTGGAGGGTGGGGGGTGGAGGGACGAGAAGGAGGAGGGAAAAAAGGCAACATTTGCTGCTCATCATTTTCACTGCACCGCTAAAGTAATTGCGCCCCCCTCTCTCCTCCCCGTCCCTCCTTAGCTTGGATTTTTCGCCTATATCTACAGCTCCAGTAGTATTCGACATACCTTTTTTTTTTTTTTTTTTTTTTTTTCCTTGGTAGCTCTGATATTCAACTTCGCTTCCCAAATCTTCACGCGTTGCATGTTTGCAATTCGGTAAATTTCCCCCCCCCCCCTTTACCCCTAGCCCCCCCAAACTCCTCAATCTCAGCCCAGCCGCTCACATCAAAGCGCCCGTCCTCACTCACAGTGGCCGCCACTCACTAATGGGATTGCAGTGTGCCTGGCTCTGCTGCTGCAGCCGCCGGAGGGAGAGTCGCTGCTGCTGCACCTCTTCGCCGACACTCGCCGGGTGCTGAGCCGCGGGGATGATCAGGATCTTCCCGGATTTCAGCGTGCAGGTGACGGCGGCGGCGGCCGGCGGGGCGGCCGGGGGGGTGCCGGCGGCGCCGGGCATGGGGAGAGCCGGCGCCGCGGCCAACGGCAACCCACAAAACGTCCAGGGCATCACCTCCTACCAACAACGGTGAGCACCGACTGGGAGAGGGGTGTGCGGCTCTTCTTGAGGCTCCCTCACTTGCTTTTTCTTTGTGCTTTTGTGTTTCTTTGTTTTCTTTTTTTTTTTTTTTTTTTTTTAAATATCTCTCATTTCTGTTTTGTTCCGGGGGGGAGAGCTTGGTTGGAGGGGAGGGTGTATTTTTCTCTTTTTTTTTTTTTTTTTTACTTTTTTAAAAATACAGCATCTTTTAAAATGCACTGAGAAGTAAACACAATCTCCTAGTTTTGTCCTGGATGAGCTGTAAAGCAACAATAGGAAAAAAAAAAAAAGAAAAGAAAGAAAAAAAAAGTGAGACCCCGGCATCTTAGCTTGGCTGCTGCAAAGTTTGGGATCCCGTCTGCTCATCCTTTCTAAAGAGGAATTTCTCAATGTCAATGCCTTGTGCAAATCCCAGTGTGTGGCAGCCAGGGGGATAATTGATCATGGTATGCTGATTGATAATTTTCTTTCAACCAAGAATGAGTACAATTTTCACTTGGGGTTGCACACTTGGAATTCCACATTGTAGTTTTAACAGTTTTAGCATGTCACCTGTTACTACAGGGAAATATAGCCAAAACCCTAAGTATACTCAGCACTGTTATTTTTTTCATCTTAAATGCATTCTAATGCAAATGCAGGAAATTCACAGAGAGCGCCTTTAGGAAGCAAAGCGTAGAAAGTTGGCAGTAAGTCATCATGAAGTTTAAAGACGTTCCCCATTGCCCTAACAATTCATCGATATATGCTGATACTAACATGAAGCTTAATTAATTACCTGACATTTCTTTATGTTTCTAAGCCTGAAGTCTGAATCTGTTAGTTTGCTTTATCATAAGCTTACACTCGTAGCCGAATCCTCAAAAAAAAGTAGAAGACAACAGATCTACAGAAATCGGAACAAAACATTTACATTTCTCTAAATGCAATAAAAAGGGCACTGTCCCGAGTATCTTGATTTCCACTATTGCATTAAATTAAATACCGAGAAAAATTCTGTATAATCTTAAACGTCCAAACTAAACATCCCTATGGTGTAAAAGAGAAAAAATTAGGAAGCTTCAGAATAATATTTCAAACTTAATTAGTTTAGGAGCCAGATTTAGATAACTAACTATTGCCTGCTCTGTCGTTCAGCAACTTTTGTGTTGCTTCCTATAGTTTTGATGCCTGTGATAGAAAATGTTTGATGGTAACTTTTGTAGGCTTTATCAAATGAGAGTTAATTGGGACCTGATATTCCTGAAATAAGCTCTGATGATAAGGACGTTCTTAGCTAAGAAATATTTGAAACTAAGCAGGAGTCTTGTTTGCTCGAAGAAACACACCAATCCTTCATATACCACCCCCCCCCCCCAAAAAAAAATATATTGAAGGTGAGACTTATAAGAATAGATTAAAGTTTCTTTCTTTTTATTGATTCTGTATAATTTTTGTCACTTATAAAATATTTAAATTACAATGGAAACTGACGGACACTTTAACGAGGAAGTACAGGCAGCAATCACAATAGTTTAGTCTGTGAAGTGGGGAAGTCAAGGGTCAGAAATGTCAGATTGGCTTTTAGACAAATGAAAGAGACCTCTGGAGACTTTAAGTTAAACAGAATTATGTAGACAAGGCAGCATACAATTTTTTTAGAACTTCGCGTTTAATAGTTTGGTTCTATCAGTCTGCAATCAGGAAGAAGTTATAAAAGCAATACTTCTCTGACAAACTACTAACACCTCTAATCCAAACAGTGCTTAATAGATATTCAAGTACTTTTACTACCAGGAATCCAGACCAGTCTGGATGCCTCGCACATTAACCTGCGAGAGGAAACATTTATGCACTTCCAAATTTTCACTCTATGTTACGGATGACACAGCGTGGTTTTCCGTCGAACGATTTTTCTCCGTGCTTTCTCAAAACGCTTAAAATACGGTAGACACGACACCTCCTCACTCTATTGCCACAGCGGAGAAGACACCTGTTAACTTTTCTTTTTTTTTTTTTTTTTCCCCCTTCATTTCGGAGGCGAGCAGACAGGACTGCCGGCCGGGAGCGGCATCTGCTACTTTGTGCAGCGGCCCCCCCGCAGCCCCGGGAGCCGCCTCGCGCCCCGCCGCCGCTCCCGCCGCGGGCTCGCGGCTCCCGGGGCCCGCGGCCGCGCACGTGCCCCGCACCGCGGCCCCGGCCCCGCGCTGCGCCCCCGCCGCCCCAAGTTACGCCGGCCCGGTGCCTCCTGCGGAAGGAAATCCTTCGGCCCCCGGTGCGCGGACGGCTCCCGGCAGCCAAACTTCCAGGTGTTTTGCTAACTTCTTCCCCTTGGCTCTGCCCTGAGGCTCGCACACGCTCTTGGCCCCCAGCCTCATCCCCTCCCCCCCAAAAAAAACTTTTGGAGTAGTCGCGGAAACGTTTCTCGTGAATAAATGCGGCCGACCTTCGGGGATTGCCCCTTTCCCCAAGGATTTTCCCAGGGAGCAGGATCAGGCCCGGGCATTTGTATTTCCAAGGGAGCAGCAGAACAGTCACAAAGTTTCCTTGGAGATGAAAAGCTTTTAGCGAACGAGTGATTTCTCGGGCTCTCCCAGGGTCCTGGAATGAACAATTAAGGTAGCGGTTTCTTTTCCCCGCTCCTTTACTTCATGATTAGTTTCATAATCTCCAGTAAAACCGCGTGAAGTGTTACACCCTTTGCCAACAAAGCGGGTCGTCATTCTAAGTTCACGTTTCCAGCGTTACGCATTTTTATCTCGCTGGTACCCCATGCCCACTCTCAGGACGTGAGGGCGCGTTCTCGGAGGTGGCTGGGGGATGCCCGGGTTTCCCCGGGCCCGGCCCGTCTGGACTGGATCTGGGCACACCCGGGTACAGCCCCGTGGGTCGCAGGGCCCTCGCATACCCCGGGGCCCGCTGCTCCCACCCGAGCCCGTACTCCACCGTGGAAGCCCACGGGTGACACGCTGCCTGTGCCCGGTGTGTTCCCGCCGCGCTTCTGTGCCCGCGGTGTTGTAGTCCCTGCCTCTCTCTGCTCCTCTTCGCTGCTGGAGCCCAGACTCCAGAGGAAGAAAGTGTGCGAAACTGCAACTGAGTGGCGTTGTTGCGCCGGCAGCAGAGGCTGTGTCCCCTGCACGCAGAGCGGGAGCGGAGCTGGGAAAGCAGCTGGAAAATGCCCAGAAATACTTTCACAGCGGTCAAGCCTGGAGATCCCTGACACCCCTCCTTCCCTCCCCCGCCCCCGCCCCGCTAGCCCGATGGCCTGGCACCCCGCGTAGCCCGGCCCGCGGGCGCGGGGGTGTGTGTGCGAGTGTGCGAGGGAGTGCGTGTGCGTGCGTGTGTGTGTGTGTGAGTGTGTGTGTGTGTGTGTGTGCGTGTGCCGCACCTGCCGGGCGATGCCAGCGGCCGGGCTGCCCGCCGGGGCTGCGCCGCGGCTGGCTCTTCCCGCCGCCGCCGCCGCCGGCCGCCGCTGCCTGCGCTGGGCATGTCTCTGGGGCCGGCGGGGCCCCGGCTCCCTCCGCTCCTCGGCTTATGGACGGCGGCAGCGGCAGCAGCAGCGCTAGCAAGCAAGCGAGCAAGCAACCTGCACCAGGACTGCGCGGAGGAGTGGGAGCCCGCGATGCTTTGGCCTCAGTACTTTTCCTTAGCCTGTCTGGCTAACCGGGGCCATTGCTGCCGCCGCTGCTGCTGCTAGACACACAACACACACCAACATCAGGAGGGGGAAAAGTAAGGGAGAGAGGAGAAAAAAAAAAAAAATCCCAGGAAGATGGCGCCCACCAAGCCAAGCTTTCAGCAGGATCCTTCCAGGCGAGAACGGTAACACTTTCTCTTTATTGAACCTGCAGAAGCAGCAGCAGCAGCAGCCGCCGCAGCAGCGCCGGGCCGGGCCAAGCCGCCGGCGCCGGGGGCCGGGGCTGGCTGCCATGCCGGGGTGGGGGGACCTGCTGCCGGCACCCGCTGCTCGCACAGCCGGGCACCGTGAGTTCCTCCTAGTGCGCACCGCCAGCCGCACGCATACACACACACACACACGCACACACACACACACGCAGACACACACACACACTCCGAACAAACCGCGCAGCAGCGGCCCCGCTCCGGTGGCTGCACCGCCGCGGCTGCCGGAGCCGGTGCTTGGCGGGGGGCGTTGTGGAGCGGGCGCGTGTGCCTGTGTGTCTGTGTGTGTCTGTGTGTCTCTGTGTGTGTGTGTGTGTGTGTGTGCGCGGGGCCGGCAGGCCCCCCCGGCGGCCCCCGCCGCTCGGCGGCCCTGGGGCGCCGCGCCAGGCCCGGCGTTCCGGGCGGAGGGGCCGGCCCCGCCGGTGCGGTTCAAGTGCGGCTAGGCCGGAGCGGGGGGGGCGCGCCGCCAGCTGCGCTCGCGGGGCTGCCCGGGCCGGCCCCCGCCCCGCCGCCGCGCCCGCCGCGGGTGCCCGCGGCCCCCGGGTGGGCAGAGCGGAGCCGGTGCGCGGGCGGGCGGGGAGGCGGTGCGCGGGGTCCGGGGAGGGAGGCGGGGGTGATCGCGCTGCCCCCCCGCTTGGTTCCCGGCCCGCCGCCTGCCCCATGTACTTTTGTTGGGAGAGAGTGCTTGTGATTAATGTGCTCTGCTGGTGACACGAATTGCCCGTAGCGGATTTGTTCTAGTAAAGTGAATCTTTCTAGAAGTGACTGGTAGGAGACAAGAGTACAAGTTCATGTGATGTTACTTTGTGATTCTTACAAAAGTATTCAAAGCTCCATTGCTACACTGCGACGAGATATATGCCCAGAAGAGCGCAGCCAGAGGGTTTGGGGTGGGCTCTTTCCCTCCCGCCCCCTTTAGCGTTACAAGTGAACTTGAGTGTGAGGGGTGAGGAAGGTTCCTGGCTAGTTGGAAAAATGGCAATTACCATTTAGATAGCCTTTAAAAGTAGCTGGATCATGTGTTAGTCGGTTTATATTTCACAGCACAAATAAGTCTGAAAAATATTTAAACAAAAGTACTTCAGCCTTAATTTCATACTTGCATATTTTAGAATGATCAGCTTTTCTAGTACAACTTCCAAACCCCACAGATTTTGTCTAAGTAGCTGTGCCATTTTTCCTAAGAAAGCAGACTGTGTGGTATAAAAAACTCATACATCTCGTATTCACCAGTGAAGTGTTAGTGTGCTTGTCTTAGATGCATTAGTGTTAACTGTTGCACTTTGACAAGGCTTTGTTGATATGTAGCAAAATTAGGAGATCACGTAATGGGAAAACAGTGCATCCTCAGATGTCAGTGACTTAACTACAGATTTTCATTTTCAACTATAAACATTTTTTTTTTTAAGCTTCATTCCAGTGACTGCAAAGGTGTTTCTACTGTGTTAATAACACTTAAAGCAGCAGGTTTTTCTCCTGCAGAATTCTTTCTTGGAAAAACAATTCATATGAATACATCCTGTTCTCCCACAACAAACAATTCTGCTGTCTTCTTTCTGAGAATGTTACTGTATTAGTGCTAAGTGTATTTGCCAGGATAGCTTCAGTAATCTCTCCAGCAGAAGCATATTTGTGTGCCATTTTGGGAATTTCTCTGAGATAGGAATCTTGAAGATAGAATTAATTTCTAGGGGAAACTTCATAGCCTGTGCATGAGTGCTTTCTTTATCACCTGTCTCCATTTGGCATTCGGAGAAGGTAAATCAAAGTGCGCGATTTGTTATTCTGCTCCACTTGAGAGCTGAACTAAATAACACTTGGTCTGAAATTCTGATTGAAGTTGTAGGAGGATATATACTGTATTTAATTTAATGCCCTTTAATAGCATCTTCTTGTTCAGCTCTGATGCTGTCATTTTAAAGGTTGGATATGAGTAGTTTTTTCCTGTAGGGAGTGGGAGGTGTAATCATTTCAGGGGAAAAAGGTAGTCTAAATTCCTAGAACACTAATAGCCACAAACTTGGCCTAGTGTCCAGGAAGTTGTTTTTTGCCCTTAGGGTTCACTTTATTATCACTCTTTACAGTGCTCTGGATAGTTTAGGTATAAGTATTGCATGTGGAAGTTGGTGACATTTTTTGTAGCAAAAATAATGTCAGTCTGTTTATTCCTTAAAGTTTTGGAGAAAATGTATCAATGCTTCAATAAACAGATACTTATGTACATTTTATTAAAAGTTGTGTAATGTGCTCTTGAAGTCTTGCATGTATCTATTTTAGCTGTTATTGTACACATCCTTTCATATATATGAAATACAGGAGCATATCACTTACTGAAAGGGTTTCGCAGTCTCGTAGCTACTACTTCAGTAAACTAGTTCTCAGGATTAAGAATCCTCTAAATTAACTTTATGTACATTGTTTTTTTAGTGTTCACTACCTCAAGTATTTAGGCAGATTGTGTTACATTTTTTCAAGCAAAAAATATGCTCGCAAAACAGATGTAAAAAGTAGTAGTCTCTGATGTTAACAGGCACTTGAATGGTTTTGAAACTTTTTTCACCTGTTTAGGTTCTTAAAAGGATATATGAAAAGATACACACTTATATTTGTTTGTTTTTCTTGTAAACTGTGAGTCTTAGCAAATTTTACAGTTATAGTAACAGTTTAGTTTTTTCAACTGTGTGGATATACACCCAAGAAAATAAAATAGACAGAAGTGTCATGCATATGATATGCCAGCATTGATTTGTATAGACTATCATAATATTAGAGTGCTATTGATTTGAAGTGAAAGAGAAAAACCTTTAGTTTGGCACTTTTTCTAGAGCATGAGCTTAAACATAGCAGTGATAAATGATGATATGCATTGTCTAACACTTGCTTTTATATAAATAGCTCCAGAAGATTGCTTAAATGATAATCGAAAATATGAAATAGGGTGGCCTTCATATCGCAAGGCCAAGGGTCTACAAATGGAAAAACTGAAATAATGAAATATTTCCAAGGCAACAGACTGTCAACAAGAACAGTAATGCATGGGCATATCATAGAGCTACCAGAGAGGATATTAGATCTTATAGCTCTAGAGCCAGGAGTTATAATGACCTTTATTAAATAGAGCCCTCCCACATTACAAAAATCTTTCTGATTTCTGATTTATGGATTAGCAGTCATACTACTCTTCATAATTTGAAACATTCTCCCTCCATTTTTGATTTGCTGCATTTTTCTCCACTGGAATCATACATTATTTAGAACTTACATGAGAGTATTGATCAACAAAACTTATATTAGGTATTTTCAGTAACTAATGGGATTCTGAATAACAAGGTTTTGTCTGCAGCACCATTTTTACATTCTTTACAGCACAACTGTTTTTTACTTACAAACTATATCCAGTTAGCTTGTTTTCTAACAATTTGATGGCATTATATTCTAATGCTGTACTATAAGTAAGTTACAAATAATTAGAGAATTTTGTTAACAGATTAGTACAACGCTCAGACCCATAGGTGTTGTTAAGAGAATATGAGAATCTATTGTCAGTACCCATCTCTTTTTATTAGCATCTCACTTGAATTTCAGAGTCTAATATACTGGCAATTTCAAATCACATTTGTTTGAAACTTGGCACACAACTTGCCAGCCCAGATGGGAATTTTACTGCAAGAGTGATGTAAAACAGTTGTTGAAAATTGACATCCTAGGTGTTAGTTTCATCACCATACTTCCTAAAAAGTAGAGTGTTTAAATTTTTTTGTTTCATAAAATGATCTTTATAACAATATCCTCTTTCTTGAAAAATGTATTCTAAGATAAGAATTTTGAATAACTGATACTGATCATGAAAACTAACTGTTACCATTTTATTAACATTTTTGGAATGATTCTTCTCTCATTGAGGTCAATAGAATGAAGCCATTTAACCAACGTGAAAAAATTCATTTGTTAGCAATTAAGTAACTGTTTACTGTTATGAAACCATTTCCTGAAATCTCATCTCATGTGACTAAGCCTTACATTTGGTTATTCTGTCAGATCAATTTTATATTTTTATCAGCAGTAGCTCTTGCCGATATAAAAGCACCTCATCTTGTGTTTTCAGCATAGTCACGTCAGCATAGTCATAGCATATTTTAAAATGAATCAAAAAAACTTGTTCTGCAGGATGTCACCCTGGAAATTTGCTTACATATCCCTAACATAGGATATTTTTAAGGTACATAGCTAAAGACTGCATTTTCACCCCAGTTGTTCGTTTCTTTGGTCTGTTTGCTTATGTTTAATGTTTGGCTTTTTTTTTAATTTTATTTCTCTTTTTTTTTTTTTTAAGAAGCTGCCAAAGATTTAAGGCCATGAAATGAGATGAAATGTATTGAAAATTCATTTCAAAAGAATTAAATTTTTTCAGAATAGGCAATTTCTTTCTATGTAATATTTATAAGGCTACTGTGTGTTATCTTTAACATATAAAATCCCATTAGCGCGAATGAGGTGTACGACTTTTTGTTTAATAGGACTTTGCATAATAAGGATAATTTGTAATAATATTGTATTTTCTGCATAAGAAGATGTGCCATAGTAAGAATATAATAGTTGCTGCCATGTCTTATATGACTAGAGCATTGTTCTGTGACTAGCTGGAGCAGTGGTTTTGCAATACACAAAGTCCTAGTCAAATGAATAGGATCGTTGTGCCATTCATTTGAACAGGACTTTGAGTAGTACAAATATTCGTTAATTTTGTATGCCACAGAAGTATATTACACAGCACAAAGAAGGTACAGTAAGGGTAGGATAGTATTTGTGTCTCTAACTTGGCAGAACTGGACCCTGTCTTTGGGAGAATATTAAGTTCAAGTTGTACCTTAATCTTTAGAAAAGTCCCAAATGAAATTATGTACACAATTAAAGTATCCTACAGAGAATCACAAGCAAGGATAAAAGTATTTTTAATATATAATTTAATAGATGTGATTTTTTCCTCAGAGAGATTGCAATAACAAATATACTTAGTGGGAGGAGAAGTGAACTTTGCCTGTGTTATTGTAAAACGAGAAAGTCTTGAGATTGTCAAGTAAAACCAGAGTGATTCTCAAGGAGAGCCTGATCTCAGCCTGCTGCAGCTAGATAGTGAGAGTTATGCCAGCCCTTACCCAGCACTACATGCAGGCAAGAGCCAGACACATTAAAGAACAAGTGATATGTTACAAAGAATTTGAAACAGATTACTGAAAGAAGAGTTTTGAAGATTTTCTTGCTTAGGCTATTTTCCCAGACTTTCTTGTATGTTGCATTTTGGACTTTCACTCTTCTGTCATGTTCTGTCAATTGTCTGTTCTGGGGAACTTCTCATTGATGTCAGCCAATGTCTGAAGAAGACTTTAATATTAATACTGAATATTTCTGTAGATATGTTTCTTTATTTGGCTTTGCATGCTTCGAAAGGTCTGAAAACGCTGTTCTACATGTTTTACTGATGAGATAGTTACACACAAAAAATTCTTGAGAACTAGCAGAAGTGGCAAAAGATGTCAATGTAAGCATTAGGAATAAAATTCCAGCCCCCATTTTGACTGTGTATTCAAAGATTACACTGCCTTCATTAGAGGGATTTACATTTCTTTTACAGGCAAAACCTCCACTGAAATAAAGTGCTTTCAGAGAATGGCTTGATTGCAATTTAAAATTAGCTGTTAGCTTGATATATAATAGAAGTTCAACACTTATGTTAAATAATTTAAGTGGAAAAGTACTGTTCCATTACCTGCAGGCATGTTAGGTTTACATATGTATATAGTGAACTTAGGGGATATAGTCAGAATAATATATATGTATGTAATCTACTATAATATCCCAGGGGCTTGGATTTTCTGAAGAGCCTGTTGGATTTAGGCATTCAACACATAGTGCATTTTAGTGAAATATAAGCACCTAAATTCTGTAAGCGCCCTTTAAAATACTTGCCTGGGAATTTTGTCTCCAACAGAAATTTAGAACAGGCTTCATTAGATATTACGTTGTTTTAAGCTGAATTTTATTGTGTAATGAATAGTCTTTGAACAGTCATTCTGGATGAAACCCTAAAGGGTTATGGTTTTGCTGAAATTTAGGCACAGAGCTGTATATTTAAATATTAGAACTCTATATTTACATATTAGAATAGGGGGTAGGGGATATTCTTTCCCTCTTGCTTAAATGCCATGTTTGAAAGTCATGTGCAAATTCACATTTACAATCAGTTTACTCACAACCTAGGCGTTGTGAGTTAGGTGCCAAAGCTGTAATTCATTTAGCAGAAGTATAGTATACCAAATTTTAGAAATATGTTTGTTAAAAAGCTGTTTTTTCTTAGACATGATGGGAAGCAGAATTTGTTACTTTGTGGGAAAAAAATGTAAGTGGGCAGTTTTTACAGGTCAGGGTTGAGGTCAATAGAAAGAACTGGCTCTGTACAGGGCTGGCAGCATGATTAAAAAAGGGAAAAAGTATTGAAAAAAAAAAGAGAATAGCTGCCAGTGGTACTTATCCTTCAACCTTCACAGCTGGAAAAAAAAGTAGGTGATTTTATTTGTCTGACTATAGTTAGATGTAGGATTGGCATGTTTGCTTCACCTTTGCATAAATTGCTAACAATATGGACAGGAGGTTCTTGAAAAGCACTGCATTTTAAAAAACAAACCTGTTTTCTCTTGCTAAGTAACAAACAAGATGAACATAAAAAGAGAAACAAATACTTTGGGCTAATTTATCTATTTATTCCTTCCGAGCTGCTGTTCAGTTTTACAACAAAACTTGTATTTCTTGGGAGAAATCAAAAATACAGTAATTTTTCCATTGGCTGAATGAGCTAGATAAATGGTACTCAAGTAGTTGTTTGCAGAATCCAAGCAGTTTACTAAAGTATCTTAATTAATTGGATGTTCACTTTAATAGTGAGGTTTCCTGTTTATAAGAGTGCTCTGTAACAAGAACATATATTTGATACATAAATGATACATATGGTTTCAGAAGGCCCATATTTATTCAAGATCTATTTTTACTAAACAACTGTTTCACATTAACAAACAACAGGAAATAAATGGAGGTGACAGAAAATAGACTTCAGATGAGAAGCTTGATAGAAAAGATACAGCTGATTCCAGATCTGTCAAGCATATATGCTGTTTCTTTTATCAATCACTCTATTTATGCTCAAATTTCCAAGCTAAGAGATGCTGTCTTTCCTTTTATTCCTTTTTTCTAGCCTGATTTTCCTTTTCATTCCTTTTTAATAGGAAGAAATATGATTCTCTACAGAACTACACTTTTGAAACTGATATGCTATGCTTTTTAAAAGTAGTATTTCAAATTTTTTTGTATCACTTCCAAAACCAGAACAGGAGACTGCAGGATGTAGCAAACATTGCAAATCTCCTTTCCTTTCCCCCTAAATTATTTGACATACTAAATGTCTATCTTTAGGACCAGTGAGTATTTAGATTATGGATTTAGAATTCCTTTAGGAGTGATTTTTTTTTTTTTTAATGTTTATTATGGTACTACTGCAAAAAAAAAAAAGATGCTTAAGTTCTATTCATAACTTGTTTCTTGTGGATATTATAATTTATTGCAATATATGTTCAATTCGAATAGAAAAAAAAAGCAAAATGATTAAGGGAAAAAGTGTGTTTTAACTGACAGAAAATGGAAAATACTTACCCTGAAAAGCTCAATTAGAGTTCTTCAATATTTATTCTGCTTCTTACTAATTATGAGGAAAACTTTAAAGGATTTTCCACTGACTTATATATACTGCAAAGTGCAGGCATATGTTGTATATTAGATAGATACAGAATATGTATTTGCTTGAAAGGAAATAATTCTACTTGCTCATCTTCAGCAAGCTACGTCTTACTTTATCTAAAGTTAAATGTAAATACATGTACTGGAATGGAGATTTTCTTTCCCTCTAATGCTGTGAGGAAAAAGTAGGCTCATCTTTTTTTCTTTTTCTTTTTTTTCCCCTCTTTTTTTTCCTCCTCATTTTTATTGTTCTGTGTAAATGTAATTTGTTAATCCTGTGAAATTTGTCATAGATAAATTTGCTTGGATTATCTTGTCACCACCGTATCTGCATTCTTTTGTTCATTGCTTATTCATAATTTAACAGTCTGGCAGTGAGCCTTTTTGGGATGCTCACAAAAGATATATGACCTCTACCAGCTGCTACTATAACCTGCAGAATGCACAGCAAGACATTAGAAACGTGAGGATTCCTCTACTGATTAAAGTGCTCTTCATTTAAACAGTCTGTTCATGAGAATCTCAGGAATCTTTGTGGATAGCAGTCTTGATTTTTCTTTTCTCACAGAATTATTTCTAACATTTTCTTCTGATGGGAACACTAATATTGAATCTTAAGATGGTGATGCTTAGCTCTCAGATGGACTAATGGAAATTAAATCCCTCATTATATATGCCTGTGTATACATAAGTGTGTATGTGTATGTGTACACATTTTCATATACCTGTACCAATCTCTATCTATGCATGTGTATATACATATATTTATTTCCTGCAGTTTTACAATGGGAGAAATTAGTGCCCATGTGTGCTATTTTAAAACTAACTCATCTATTAGGATATTTTTCAGCACATCTTGCTATGCAGTACTAATTTACAGAAGAGTTATCCAGTTTAACCCTGCTTTTGCCCTAGTGTCTTACAGACCCTATTGTGTAAATACTCAGCATTATACAGCACATGAAAGACGTTAAATATAATGTTACTTGAAGTGTAACAACATTTTAGATTTTCATTATTCTCCTGACTCAATTTAGCATATAAATTTTTCCCTTTTTCACTTATATTTTCTTTTTATCTGCAGATCATCTTGTATGTAATGGCTGGTTTTTACCTCCCCTTTGTGCTGGCACATGATTATAGTTCAAAATAATTCATTGCTAATCCATGCAGTATTGGTTCATCTCCATCACTTTGTTTTGTGATTAGAGCCTTAGGCCTGTAAGAACATCCTTCTGCACAGTTTTCTATCCTGATTTTCCTTGACTGCATCCCATTTTTTAAGTAGTTCTATCATTACTGTTCACCTACTAGTCCTATTTAATTTTTAAAAATGTATCAGTTAAAAGAAATTAATACTTTCTGAGGTTATTTCTCCAGGGTTTATGAAAAATATTTGTTTTCCACTGCAGTAAGTCTTCAGGAGTGGTGTGTATAGGTCTTGGTTCATCTCAGCTGATGATGGAAATCTGACTTGAGTTTCTCATTTTTCCTTAGCAGTCTGAATTTCCTCTCTACTTATTTACATTAGGTGCCTCAAGAAGTCCGGAATCTTAAAAAGAAACACTGTTTCTTTCTTGAAACAGACTACAATAGAATAGAAATTACTGTCTTGTCATTTTCAACACAACATTTCAAGCAGAGCTGGTGTAAAATAAAGCTGACAAAGGAACTTTTAAAATATATAGGGCATGATCCTACTATGATCACTCTGGTTGAAGTTACTGTTTATTGGGTCAGATATGAACTGATGGGACACTAGAACTGGGCTTCTGTGATATAATGATATTGTAACTTTATCAGATTTACATTACCCATTTTCAGATTTTGAAGAAAATCCATAATTTTATTTCACATCAAAATATGCTAATTTTATGAGAAGGTCATCTAAAAGATTTTTCAAGACTTTGTTTCAGCATTGAGTAGTCCTGTGTTCCTTTTAATAATTACTTTCATCTCATTGTAGCCGTGTGTTTGAAAGTGTAGGTCAATAAGGATGATCGCATTCAGAATTTCATGATCTGTGTAGTGGAACAAATTGAAAGCAAAGCCTGTATCAATCACTGTGAAGGGAGGGTTAATTGTTACTGCTTCTCAAGCCTCTGGACAGATAAACCAGTAATGAAATACTTATTGCTCTGATATGTGAATGGTTAAGGATGAAACAATGGAAACAGAAGCAGTCTTCAAAGATAACAAAAAACCAAACCAAACAAAAAAAACCCCAAACAACCCAGAAACCAAAACAAAAAAACAAACAAACAAAAAAAGGCAAAGAAAAAGAGTATTTTGGGCTAAAGTAAGATACTGCATATGCTATGTATTAACATTTTGAAAGTAGTTTTCTTTTCATCTAATAGAGCCTTTTAGGAATGGTGTAAGAGAGTAGAATGTATAAGGTTTCTAAAGCAGAAATAAAATAAGAATTTTAATATTTTTATTATGCAAACAATTTAAAAGGTTTTACATTAATCCTGGACCTTAGGTAAAAGTAACATTTCAACATTAAATGTTTTCTTTTCTCTGTTTTAATTTGTGGTACCTTAAAGTGTTTATTTCTTTTATTTCTTTAAAAACACAGCTGTATTTACTAAATCAAGTATGTTTTGTTTTCATGTGATGTTGTTTTAAAGCATTTTGCCTACAGCGAAGAAGGACTCTAAAAGAATGTTTAAAGATAGAACCAGAAAAATAAAAATAAGTGCAAAACCAAATTACAATACTACAGTAAATATTTAACTATTTCTAGATTGTGAACTTAACATTTTAAACATCTGTTAGTTACTTATATGTTGAAATATATGCAAAAATATTTAGCCAAATTGAAGTCTTAGGCCCATGACAATCATCTCAACACAGTGGGTAGTTCTGAAAATTAATGAGAATGATAATACTGTAAAGACTGTTCCAGAGTTTGCCCAAATTCATTATCTAAGACTCTTGTTAAGAACATCTCAAAGAATTTTAACCAGGAAAATATATTAATGGTTCAAAAGCATTTTTCAAAATGGTGATTTATAAAAGTATAATGGAATTATATATGCAAGAGCTGTAGTTAGAAACACAAATAACACAGGAGCAGCACATTATGAAGGAACATTTTCCAATAGCTAGAGCACTTGGCTTTGATTTTTTCCATAGGTGTCAAGGTTTCCTTAACAATTTATATTTTGAGATTAAGGAAATGAAATAGTGTAGGCAACCCTTAAAAAGAAAAAAAATTTTGTCTCCTTGTTAGCTACTTAATGAGGCCTAGAACTGCTTAAAAGCTAAGCAAAGTAATTAATAATTTTAGAACTTGTATAAACATCTTTTAGCACTTCGAAACGTCGAAAAGCACTTTCAGGAGGAAGGGTGATGAGACACATCTTTAGATTTCTCTTCAGAATGTTAAGAATTTCCTGTTGCCTGTTTCCTGATGGGATTGACACAGCTGTGTATCATATGGAATGAAAGAGGAACCAAGTGCCTGACTTTGTTTTATTCAAGTCTTCACTTAAGAAAATGTATGTGTTTATTTTAGCTCTTTCTTCAACACGTCGCTGATATGAATGCTATACACAAAATTGTCCAAATGGGAGTTATTTACAATTAATTTATCTTTTTTCTAAAGGACACAAAACGTTAATAAATAAAGTACATCAGTAAGAATGGTGGTGGGTTTTGGTTTTTTTCCTTTTTCTTTGCTGCATGCAATGAAAAAGAGAGAGCTTGGAAGATTACTGTTATTTCCATTTGTATTTTCAGAAGTGGTTGGTGTATAGAGGTATCTGAGTATTTGCATGTGCACGTGTCATTGTTGGAAAACATGTTAGTTTATAGAGTTTCTTACTAATTTTGGCTGTTGTGCAATCACATAGTCCATCTACAAAACATCTTTCATGGGAGATGTGAATACAAAATAGGGAGGAATAAGAGGATCAAAAAAAAAAAAAATTAAGTAGTAATTTTGTTATAGCCTGTTCCACTTCATGGACCAATTCTTCAAAGACAATTCAGGGTGGGAAACTGTATTTGTTTAATTTTTTAGTAATTTCCTTCTCTGGCAGAAAGCTTAGCAGAAGATTGCAAATGTGGTTAATTGATCTGGGAATGGGTCACAAAAGGTGATGCAGATCCATAGCAGTGGGGCCGCCCTTCCGCTTGCGTCCCGGTTCCTGGCAGAGCTTCGTAAAGCTGTGTGCTACTCACTTCCAGTTGGAATTCAGAATAACTCAGGTCAATATGATCTTCTCAGAGGGCTGTATGAGGCAATTTCAGTTGCTATATAAAAGCCCATGGCATTGCAATACTGTGAGCAAACTAGCTTCTCGGCATCCTGCTACGGCCCTATGCTACTGAAGCAGAAAGAGGCAGAGTGCAGAGCGCATGGCAGCAAAGGGCAGTAGTGCTAAGGGCATGCTGAAAGGCAGAGCAGAGGTACATGTGACTAAGTGCACTGGTCATTTGTGAGACTGTCTCTGCAAGCAAGATACAGACTTCTAAAGATCACTTTAATAATTGTAAATTGCACTTTAAATCTTTAGCTTGGATTCTCTCAGTCTGCCAGCCAGCTGTGCAAACAGTTGACCATGTCCCTGTTCTTTTTGCCCTGTGACTTCTTGGCAAATGTCATTTTTCTGCTGCTTTTGGATACTGTGATCACAGTATCTTCAGCACATCCGTTGGAGGATCTTTCTCATTCATTACCCAGCTTTGTGTGGGAGTTCTGCAGCATGTTGTCTCTCAACCGCCCCCTTTTTCCCCCCTTATTCTGATCTTCATCTTTGCATAATCTTATGCAGAAAGACAATTTGAGTATCATCTCTTTGCAGATGATTCATAGACTTGTGGTGTATCTATCTCAATGAAAATGTAGTCTTACTTCTCTGTCATCTCCTTATGGTCTATCTTAGATTCCCTTAGTCAAAACAGATATCTTAGAGTTCTTTACAAGCCCTCCATCTACTTTTCAAGTTAACACTGCTATATTGCCTGTTAGGAGGTCTATAATTTGGCAGTCTCACTGATACAAACCTCTTCCTCAAAGCATAGTAGTGAAAAAGGCAAATAGATGATTTGGTGTAAGTAGGAAAGAAATAGAAAAACAAACTGAAAACATGAATGCCAATCCATAAATTTAGTGTGTGAAATCCATCTGTGGTGTGTATTTTCGTTTTCATTATTTCAAAAAGATACTGTAGTTTGTGATATGGGCATAAAGGCTGATGAGATAGATGGAAGGAGTTTGTCAGAGGAAGAGTCAAAATAAAATACTTCCTCTTGGAAAAGAGATGACTGAGCAAGGCCTCAAGAAGGTAGTTGGGGAACAAGTATACATTAATTTTATGAGAACAAGGAAACATTCAGTAAAATTCTGAAGAAGCAGTTTTAAAACATTTAACAGAAGTTGCAGTTTTTTGTTTTTGTTTTTTTTGTCTTTGTTTTTTTCCCCTGTTTTCATGGCTTTTCTGTGTGCCTCCCTTCCATCCTACCATGTAGCACGCAATTGAATTGCTCAGTGGAATTCCTTGCCAAAGGGTGTTTTAGAGGTCAAAATACAGACAGGCTCAAAAATGCATCAGGCATTACTCTATTACATCTCTGAGGAGCTGTTAAGTGTGATGGTGATGATGCAACTCAACTTCAGGAAGTTTTTAAACAGCTGACTGCTGGATGCTGACATGTAATATCATGGGAAGGGATGCTCTTTCTCTGCTATATTGTTTTTTTTTACTAACCTAGTAAAAAAAACCAACTTTTTTAGTTGAAGTTTTGAGTAGTGAACTATTCTGAAGTTCTCTGCATTTGGACTGCATCAAAGTCTTGCAGGCTTTTTCTGCCTAACAGTCCTGCTGTATACTTTCCTGCCTATTCTTCAGTAAAATGCTCATCCTTACTACCATTTAGAAATATTTTTTCTCCCATCCTATCTTTCCAGAATTGTCTTATAGAGATAATTTTCAGAGTGACAGACTGTCACACTGACCATGTCTTTTTATGTTCCCCCTAACATCTCTTCTCTGGTGCATGAAATATTAGTATCTTGCCCTAAGTTTCAAGTCTTTCTTCACCCAGCTCCATCATACTATTCCTCTTTATCAAGGTTTTCCTTCAAGCTGTAACACCAGCTCTGTTGCCCATTTACTATTTTGCAAACACGCATTTGTATTATACCTTTTGCTTGGACTAGAATTCCTTTGTAACATCACCTTTTGGTTTCATCTTCTTCCCAAGTTGTTCTTTACTTAAAATGCCTACAAAAGGATCAAGCTATTTTTAAATAGATACCACTTCTGGTGATGCTAGCTGCTGCCATTGTACTCCTAAATATTTTCCTATCTCTTATTTGATACTTGCTCTCTAGGATTTTGGGGGCCCAGGACAGGGGTTTTATCTTATGGTACTTGGTTACGTGATGGATGTCTTAGTACTACTGTTACTGCTGCTAATGTCAGTATTTTATCAGTCCTTGGTTGATCTGGGATGATGAGTTCCTGTGAGAGAAATGATGTCTTTTAAATGTGTTAAGGTGACATTTTTATGAAATTCAGAGGATATGGAACAAATTAATGACAGAGTAATCCACTGAATGTTACTAAATACATATTTATTTGAGGAAAAGCCTGCACTGAAAATGATTGGATGATGACTTTGAGTGCTTATTATATATGCTGTCACTTGTCTTATGTTGTTCCTTGCAGCTGCTTTGAGGATTGTTGGAGATGGGATACAGGAAACACTGGTCTGACCCAGGACTCCCGTTCTTGCACTGTTGTGTAGAATGTTTCTGGAAGCTGTAGCGAGTCTCCTTGGTGATTCTCTCACTTAGAAAATTGTTGAAGAAAATGGTCTCAGTTAAATAGTTTTGGCTGCTATCATTTTCAGTGCATTTCATGAATGGATATCAGATGTGTCACAGCTTAATTACCCTTCCTACCTAATGTGTTTTTATCTCGTGTTGATATGATTAAGGAAAACCTTATTTGGACTGTATGGACAAGGCATCATACCATACAATGCCTTGGAAAAAAAAAGAGTGCCTGCTTTGAAAAGTTCATAGTTTTAATTGCTGTTTATTCTTCCTTTGTTGGAATGGGTTTTCTGTAACATAGTTAATTTTACACTCCTATTTGAAGTTTTATTTTTTTATGATTAAGCAAAATGCATATTAAACAGATTGAATTCAGCAAAATTAAATGCTTGGATATTATTTTTGCTTGGTGAAACCCAAATGGCAAAAAATTAATTGTGGCGCTGACTTGAAAATTGCAGTGAACGTGTGTGAACTTCAGCATGCATTATAGTTTTACACCAAGATGCAGGCTATTTTTTACATTATAAAAGTAAACAAAATCAACTAGTAATAGTATGGGCATTAGTTACAAAATATGCATTGATTACATCTTTTGTCATAGATATGCAATATCAGACTCATATAATTTCTGTATGTCATTTTTTGAAAAAAAAACTTATTTGGAATAACTGCTTTCATAAATATCTAAATTTGCATGTTAGCAGAGATAAGTTCTCATGTATGCAAGTTTAATCAGTTGAATGCTCAAGTATTTGAAGTCATGTATTTCAGTTGTATCAATGTAGACTTAGCACTACTAGAAAGGCTTCAGGTTTATCTAGGTAGCTGCAGGCACACAATTTGCTCTTTCTTGAGTTCTAGCTTGAAATAATTCCTCTTGTGTTGATTTGTTTAAGGAAAGGGAGGTGAAAGACGAATTGTGGAATGCTGTTCATCAGGAGGTTGGTGTCCATAACTAATTGTATAGTAGTGATCTGATAACAGGTCTTTAATCAGGAGGAGAGATTTGGAGAGTTTAAGGAGGGGGAATTGAAAGTTGGGTGAGCACATTTCCTCTTACTTTGAGAGGGAAAAGGGTAGTTGTATTCTAGAAAATCGTAGACTTCTGTGGAAGATAAATACAGCTCAGAAACCTACAGGAATGTGTTGGGAAGAGAGTGAAAGGACGCTGGATTTCTTCCACAGCAAATTTGGAAGTGTAGGAAACAGTTTAATTTCTTTTCAGGTTAGAATCTATCACCAGTCTTGACCAGGGCCTGATTTACTCTATCATGTCATGAGGGGCTTAGGCTATGACTTGCTTCAAATCACAAAAGAGCTGAGGTTGGCAGCAACCTCTGGATATCCCAGTCCAACCCCCTCTGCTGAAGCAGTGTCATCTGGATCAGGTGTCCAGGTCTGTGTTAAATTAAGTTTTGAATATTTCCATGGATGAAGATTCTACAACTTGTAGAATCAGTTGACCAGCTTGTAGTGTTTGACCACCTCATGGCAAAAGAGGTGTTCCTAATATTCAGTTGGAGTTGCCTGTATTAGAGCTTCTGTCTTCATCTCTTGTTGTAAAACTGTACACATCTGCAAAGGGTCTGGCCCATCTTCTTTGTAGCATTCCACTAGAAAGCTGTAGACAGAAATTCTTTATTTCACCTCCAGTGCTTATGGATCAACAAACCCTGTTCTCTCAGCCTCTCATAGTACATTGTGTAGTACAGTCCTCTTCGTGTCTTGGTGGCTGCACACTAATGGGGCCCAGCACAGTCCTGAGATGCGATGTTTTGTGTGGAGTACACCAGCTCTGACATTTTAGTGCTGACTAATATGAAACACTGATTTTTTGCATGTTAGTGCAGTATAGTGAATGCAAACTTTGCAACAATAATGTTAAGGATGGGTCAGTAACGGCAGTAATTTTGAGTGGCTGAACAAACCCTGATTAAAAGATACACCACACAAGACAGTCAGTCTTTAACTGTGATGAAGTTTGTTATATGTGATATTAAATACTGTGTAATTGAGCATATTGAATTTAAGGGATAAAAATTCACCTGCAGTGAACAGTGGGAGTCTAGAAAAGAAAAATTAAATTGGAGTATTTTAAAATGTTGGGGATCATAATGGATATATTATGATTATAATAGATCATAAAATTATGGCTATAGCACAATCCATAGGTAATGAGTATCAGTTATTTTCTAGATGGAAAAATCACAGGAAGATACTAATCAGAAGTCTTTTTTATACCCAGAATTATGCAAAACTGTTTCCAGTTCCAGTGTTTTGTGAAATGTGGAATTTTATTTGTTCCTATACTACTTAACATTGTGGACAGGGTTAATCAGAAATGGAAGCATGCTACAGACATTCTTTAGCATCAGTGGTTCATGCTAAATTCAGTGTCTACGTATTTTTTTAATTGCTTATAAGCTGTGCCTTGGGCATCAAGAGGGCTCCTGCCACTTGGGATTTTTTTATGGTTACAAGTATATTCCTAAGTATTCTGGAAGAAACCAAGGAAGTCAGTCCTATATTGCAGGTGATAGGTAATTTGAAATAAGTGAGAATTTTTCAGAGGTCCAGTGACACTGAATCTTTAAAAACAAGTCCACTGGAAATGGAAATTTAACATGAAGAAAATGGGACAAAAAGTTTGTTTCTACATAAGAAATGGGTGCATGAGGAAATTGCAAATTACTTTTAAAAACTCATAAAAGCTGAAGATAGTGACATTTGGTTAGCTCTATCTGATGTGTCTCTAAGACATATGAGGTGCTTCAGGAATGGAAAAAACAGGATTAAATATTAAATTTTCCCTTAATTGTGCAGAAATGTTTTGCATCAAGTTGGCCATATAGAAATGCACAAAATAAAGTAGATAGATAATTTTTAACAACTTCTCTGGACATTAAAACATAGCTCCTGTGATCATTCAACACTTCAAAGCCTGATTTTTTTAACCACTTTTACATGTCATGTTGATGCCTATTGCTTCCTGGAAATAGAATTATTACAGGAAAGAAGTTCTTGTTTTGTGGTAGCATCAAGCTGCTGCAGAAATTCCTACTGTTGAAATGGGCAGCACACAGATTTTAACATTACTTTTTAAGGGGAGCATTTGTTTTTGAAGTGAATCATAAAAGATTACACTGGGTGCAGAACATGTGAGACCACTACCCACATAATTAGGTGTTGTTTTACTCTGCTGTCAGATGATTCCACTGTTTCTTTCACATGTTAAAAGGCTTGCATGTCTGGTCCTTGCTTCTGTCCTTATATTTGAAACACTGTGCTTGTTTGTGGAAGGGCAGAGGACTGAAAAGAAATGAAGACGTTCTCTGGGAAAGCTGACCTTGGTAAAGAAGGAAATATCTTCATGTTCACTAAGGAACTGGGTTTCATTTGTGAAACAAAAGGTCCCAGTTAGAATGTCTGAGGTGAAAAGTTACCTTCTAAGTAAAAGTACTGTTGAATCTTACCTAGTTGTATAGAGCTGCACAGCTTTTACTAGAAGGACCAGATAAAAGTACTGAAAATTTATCACTGTAACCTGATGGCTGGACTGAGGGTAGAAAGGGTCTTTTGATCTGCAGGAGAAAGAAAGGAATGTTAGTTGGTGGGGGCAGTATTTTTCTGAAAATCTCTTTAGCTTCCATTTGGAATTATTTGGGGCTGTATGTGGTGTGGACACTTTTCTTCATCTCTTGATCCCAAGGACCAAAATGTCCAAGGTATCCCAATGAAGGTGTATCTGGCTGTGAGAGCACACCTGTGTTGCAGGTCCAAGCCCAGAGGCTGTCTGCTCATCATCTTTTCTTAAAGAGCCCAGGACATGGGCAAGGATGATGTCCTATGTCCATTGAATGGTTTGGGGAACTGGATTGCTGTCCAAATACTCTAAGCTCTTTTAGTGAAGGCAGGAGGCAAGATCAGATTTGCAATACTTTGTCACAGTAAGTATTCATGTGTAGAAAAAGTGGAAAGAAGGATGTAAAATGCTGTGTGTTTCTCCCTCAAAGCAGTGGGATGGAAGAAGGTGGGGAAGGCTGACCAGGCATTACTAAATAGCAGGACAGAGTGCAAACAGGAGACCAAGCCTGAACATGCACTGCTGTCCAGCAGCTGGTGCTTTAAGGATCTTGCTTTCACTTTGAAAGGTAAAATATACTATAATCCAAGTCTGAAATAAGTACCTTTAAAAGGAAAAGAAAATTGGTATGCTTTCTTGCTTTTTATGACTGGTTGCTTTTTTGTGTTTTCCAAGACTTTTAAATTAGAGGGTGAAGCCTGAACTCTCTTACAGGTGGACATTACAAGCCCAGCTCCTTGTTGGTAAACAGATGTCATTGTGGTGTGCAACATACAACTACTTTTATTTAATTTGGAGAATTATTTCACTACAGAGTGAGCTAAAATCATCATTCACCTCTATAGATACCTGCTCTGGACAGCTATTTTTAACCGATTCCTTAGCTGAGTACTAGTGATGGCTTGTAAACTGAAGCCCAATAGTATAGGTACTTCAAAAAATGTTGGTATGGATTTGGAGAACTGTGAAGATGCTTTATAAGATTTAAAAGTTGTAGAAGTAATCACAATGCTGAAAACTTTGTGCAAGCAACAATAGATTCATCATTAAAATAGCACTACATAAACTGCTTAATAAAGTGTTAATAGGATATTTAAAAGTGTGTCTTGTAATAATACCCGAGATATACC
Source organism: Taeniopygia guttata (assembly GCF_048771995.1). NCBI lineage: Eukaryota > Metazoa > Chordata > Aves > Passeriformes > Estrildidae > Taeniopygia > Taeniopygia guttata. The sequence continues at coordinate 38,916,638 of NC_133030.1, forward strand.
TCTCTTAAAGAGATTGTTTTATGATCACATATTGACAGATATGTTTTTAGCAATGTTTGTTATTACATCAAACTTGAAAGTTTTTGCCTCTGGAGAGCACATAAATCTTTTTCTAGCAAACTCTTTGTTAGTGTAAAGTAATGGATTCCAACAGATGAAATTTGAGTATTTATTCAAGAGAAAATCTCATTTTTGCATAAGGCCAGCAACATTAAAAACATAGAATTCGGAGGTTTTATTTCTATGGTCAGGTTCACTAAAAAAAGTAATTGTCAATATACATTTCTCTACATCAGATTTTTTAAGATAACGTAATCAGCAGCTTTGCTGACACAGGATTTATTTGAGTTCTTACTGAGCTATGGATTTATTTATTTGTCCATAGATATAGAAAAACAACTAATCAAAATAATATAGAGCTTTCTTTTCATAAAACATTGTGTGAAACTGAGCTAGAAATACAATGACAAAAATAAACCATGATCACTCTTGTTCACAAATAAATTATTAAAAATTATTCACTGGCTGTCTTTTTACAATTAAATGTGATGAAATTTATGAAGCAGACTTAAGTTCTACATTTTCAAAAACATGTAAACAAATCCTGTCAATTGTTTTATGCTTAACATGAAATTTCAATTTCTCAAGTAACTTGCTAGTCAGATATATGTTTGTCACATATTCAGGTTTCCTAGGTGAGGCTAAATAAGGCAGATAAATTAGTATATATATCTTACACATAAAACATATACATATATAAATAAAGGCACTTCTTGTGTAAGAGATCCAGATAATAACAAGGGCAAAGAAAAGTAGTGGTGGTAAGTTCATCACAAATAATTTGCTTCCCAGGAAGCACAAAGCTTCTCTTAGAGCCTGTGATTCTGAGTTGGGAAGTGGTGTGTGGCAGAATGTGCTGTAATGAAGTTGTCAGTGTTTACACTTTTCTTATTGGAAGGGTGTTCATTACTGCTCTAGTGATGAATTTACTACTGCACGGTGTAAAATAATTTGGCAGATGTATTTTATTTAGCTAAATGAATATAAATCAGCCTACACTTTTTTTGAGAACTTAGCTGTGCAGCAGAAATATACTAAAGCTTTTCAAATCTTTCAGTGGAAAATACAGATTAGAAGAAAAAACTTCAGGATGTCTGTTGATGGACAACATTTTGCCTGTGCAAATGTAAAGAGAATTCTACAGTTAGCTGAATAATCTGAACTGATTAAGAGAGTGGAAATAATTAAATAGATTAAACAAACAAACAAAAAAGATGTTACTATTTTAAGAATTATACTAGAAATTGAAATTAACTCCTGGAATAATCGTATTTCTTACCTGTAATAGTACCTAAAAATATCTAATGATAGTTCCTATATGAATGAGGGCAAACATATGGTCAGAGGAGTTTATATATATTCACAAAAACTAATTGGAGCAGGAAGGACAACTTGTCAGATACACTGAGAATTCCTAGAAACTAAGGGGTTTGAATGAAAATCTGGGTGACTCTTAACTAATCTTGCACATAGATCAAAATCCAAGCCTATCCAGAGAGATTTGATTTGATCCACTGATATTAAACTGTTGAACAGAGAGGCAGTATCTAATGTTCTTCCATTTAAAGTGGATTTAGTAGCAACAACAATGTCAAAATGATGGAAATTTGCATTTTCCAGGCTTTAGGATCATACTGGGAATATAAGTGTGGATTAATTGTGAGCTCTCTTTTCTCTAATAGAAAGTATTAGTATCTTACTACTAATAGAAAGCAGTCAGAAATAAAGGTGTAAACTGTGAGTAATTTTTTGCCATTATTTATATCCAAACAATTCCACTGATGTTAATGAAGTTGCAGAGTGTAATTGAAAAGAGAAATTGGCCCTCTGCTGCTAAAATTTAATATATATGCTGAAAATGTTTTTGAGGAAAAATAAATGAGTTCTACAAATAATTCAAGTAAAAGATGGGATTTGCTTAGCTTTAGGTTAAAATCTTGATGGGGTAAACAAAGTTTTGTGATTATTTGATTAATACATTGGTGTTGATTTTCGCTTTATCAGTGAGATGCCCCCAAGAAGAAGTGAAATTGAAAAAAATTGATTAATTGCTGCTTATAATTAAACACATAGAAATTAAAAAAGAATAGTATTGATATTTTATTTTATTTTATTTTAATGCAGGACTCCTTGGAGACAAGATTAATTGAAAGGAGAAAGAGAAGCAAGCCCTTAAGGCTGGATAATGTATTGCTTTCAATTTCACTTGCTAGTATAAACAAAGCAGATACTGAAGTTGCCCAAGAAATTGAAATTTTCAGATTTGTTTAAGTGAACATTTTACATAAGTACTAGTAAATGTTATTAAAATTTCTGCCTTTAGAGAAAGGCTACTTTAAAGCAAAAAATAAACAATGTTCCCTACTGAAGAATTATTTGAAATTGCAGGGTAATATTTTCAAAACAGTCAAAATGGTTCAGAATCTTAAATTTCACTTTCAGATATATTTTATCTACAGAACCATTAGTCTCATTGAAAAGCACAAAAATATGTAGGTGCTTAAGGGCCTGTTTGGCAAAATGTGACTTTGGTTTCCCTATCACTACTATTTTTTAAATTTTTGCCCACTAGCAATAAAATGCTGCGTGGATTGTGATTTTCACAGAAGACCATGCCAGTATCACAGAACCTCCAGCTTTCAGTAGAAGCTGAACTGGGTTCTTTATTTCTGAAAGAAAGTCTTTTAAAAGCAATTGGTAAAGTCTTTGAAGATGTGAAAACCTGGTACCAAGCAGTAGATAGTGAAGGGTGTCAGGATTACACATGTGAACACTTAAAGCCTAATAAAAATCATGAAATATGCAGGCTGAATTTTAAAACCAGTTCTGTATTATCATGTGCTTTTAGATGATATAACTTTCAAAATGGACTGGTGATCTTCTAAGTGTGTGCTAATACAGCAAGAATTGTGATACACATTCTCTTCCTGTTATAACTATTTGGCCCAGCCTTTTGAACCCTTGCATTTTTATATAGATTTCATAGTTAAGTAGAGGGATCTTACCCAATTTAGGAATTTCAGAATCACTCATATATTTAATGAATGAATGCTCATTGCCAACACACAGTATGCCGGAACTAGACAAAATATGAAACAGATACAGTGCTACAAAATACAGGAAAAAAGAGGCCTGGGATATAAATTTGTGTTAGATATTTTTCTGATTTAGGGAATTTGTTTGTCTTGTAATGGTGATCTGTTCTATCCTTACCATTCAGAAGCAAGCAGGCAGGAGGCTTTATTTTAGATTTTTTGTGTCCCCATCTAGCCTTTTCTTTCTATTATTTTAAGTGCATGGCACAAGTTTATTTCTGCTTGTGGCTAGGGAAGTTGCTAAATGGCTCCTCAGAAAGCTGGCTGTCCTCCGAGCCAATTGAGACGTTCTGTTCTGCCAGCTCCTAGGGTCAGGGAATCGCTCTGCTGGCAGGAGCACCTGGCATTTGTCATGGAGGACATTCCCCTATTGTGTTCAGGCTATGCCATGATTGCTTTAAATACTTCAGATTAATGTGTCCCAAAAAAGGGAGAAAGAATCCCTGACAAACAATGTAGTACTAAGTAGGTATAGCTTTGTGAAGCTCTGCCAAAGATTACTGAAGAGGTGGCTTTTATTCTGTTGTGATAGGGGTACATGATTGCATATTTTTATGTTCCTAACTGAATTTTATTTTGTGATGTGCCTTGGAGCATCACTGCTGACCAACTCAGCCCTGTTTCAAAGTTCTCAAAAGTCAATTTATGGAATTCAAACTCTTACTGATTTCAAGTGATTTTGAATCATTTTCTTAGTATAACTTTTATTAAAACTCTGCTTAGTGGCAGTTTTAATGTGTCTAATATTATTAACTAGGCTTACAGAATAATATAATTAATATATTTTACTTTGGTTTTTGTCTGATAAATGATCATAGTAGTCACTGTGCTTACTAGATAGTGCCTGTGAAATAACTCATTACTTCTCAGAAATAGAGAGTTATTCCTGAAGTTTAGGGCAGCAAGATACTTTTTATATTAATAGCATAAGAAAAACTGTAAAAAAAAGTTTAAAAAAAAAAGTGTGAACTATCAGATAGGCTAGAAAGTATCTCTGTGGGAATTTTCAAAACATAATCTGTCCCGGTTGTATGTTGCACTTCATTTTCAGAAGTTGCGACTTTGGTTATATTTTTAAAATTTTTTTAAAAATTATTAACTCATATTCACTAAAAGGTTTTATTTAAAAATACGTTTTTTTCATGAATAAAGAAAGTTGAATTGTTCTAATCCTTAAGGATTCAGCTGATCTCTAGTTATTTATGTTTGGCCCATACTATGATCATTAATTTTTGTGAATTTCTCAATGTGTCCAGCATACTTCAAAGATTTAAATACTTCTTTCAGGGCTGTATCTTGGGCTCACAGTCCTCTGTCAGTAAGTTTTTCCCTGTTTCTGTGAAGTGCAAAGGCACACATTGCCATGGGCACTATGCACACAGCTAGAGAAGATTTTAATTATGAATCTCTTAGCAGTGAGGGTACATGAGGCATTATTGCTCAGCCATTACTCTATCTGTCCCTTCATCATTTCTTTTGATTTGCACAAAAGATACAGGAATTCCCCAAACACCATTATCTTAATTAGGGTCACTTTTATATTTTAATCTTTGTGCTGGGAAAGCTTGTGCTTACTTTTCTCTCAACAGCATTACACAGAGCCAGTTTATTAGTTTGTGTTGAGTACCGTGGCTCCACTGGCTCCAGTGCTATGTTGTCAATTTACACAAGCTGAGTATCCAGCTGAGTATGTGCAGTGCAGCTAGGAAATCCCATCAAAATTCGTTCCAACTTTCCTCTTCTGCTTTTCCTATTCTTTTCTCACTGTATATGTCTTTATGCCTTAGATGCAAAAACATTCACTTACTGTAGGTACTAGAGCCAAAATTTTATATAATATCTTGCTATTGGTCGCCAAAATAAGTCAGTGCCAGTAAGATGTTCAGGTTCTCTTGGAAGCTTGCACTTACATTTAAAACATCCGATTTTTTTAAATCACTTACTGCAGATGAAATCAATACGAGACCCTTCTCTGATTTCAATGACAGCTAGGTTGCACTACCATTTCTGCAGTTCCAAATTTTAAGTAGATACTGGAAGTCTTTTTTATTCATTCACATTTATGAGTATTATAAACAGCATGTTTTTAAGACTCATAAATGTGAATGCATAAATACAAGAGTATTTCTATTCCTGACAATTGATAAATCCTTGATATGTAGTAAGATATACAGCGAATTTTATCAATGCATAGTATGCCTTGAACCTGTTGCTTTCCATTCTTTTTTTGTTATTTTTGTAAACACCTATGGTGCTCTTTGAAGTCTGTTTTCTACTATATGACCTTTAGGTAGGAGCAGAGTTTCCAGAAAATTCTTTTTATCTCAGCACTGACTATTGGCAAAATAGCTACGTATCCTGGGTAAGCATGTATCATTGTTAACATGAGTTATTAAAAACATTATTCTTTGATAGTAGTGTAAAGTTTTGTTGTTCCAAAAGACTTATACCCACCCACACATACACACAAATGCATGCACACTTTTAATTCAACATGATAATCACTATTTTTGGTCTCTTTGCTTTCGAAGAGTAAGTCAGAAAGACTCCTATAAATTGCTCCTGTATTGGAGAATCATTTAAACCATTTACGAGTAGAATCATAAATATAATTTCCTCCGCTCTTAGGAAAAGCACCAACATTCCCTATGAGGACAAGGAGCAGGAAGGGCCAGCCAGAACACACGTATATCATGTCTTCAGCGCTTCAGTGATGTTACCCTCTGCTGACTTTAGTGTTTCTTTCTTTATGCACGTTTGCAAGGCAGTTGGCCAAGGGTAGTTGCAGGTAGGCAGATAAAGAGGTAGCTGAGAAACTGGTGATTGTCTTCTTTATATGAAGAAGTTAAAAAAAATTCCAAAAGCAAGTTGCTTAGAAAATAGCTAGGCTGCAGTTATTCAAAACTAAAAAAGGTTAAAATTAGATATTAAATGAAATTTTTTTTTGTCATAGAACTAGCAAGGCTATCCTCATCATTAAAGGATTTTGAGGAGGAAAAGGGATGTTATTTTAATTTGTTTTGCTTCCTTTGTCTTCACACATTTTAAGTCTCTGACCAGGACTGACCATTATATGCCTCTTTACTGGCAGCACACTAAAGCTAAGAGCTTGGTTAGCTTTTGGTACTCCTGGATTATAAATTAGTGGTAAAACATTAATAAAAAAGGAAGACAGACTTATGAATGACTGGCTGTAAATTGAAGTCTGAATTCAGAATGAGTTGTTAATTTCAAAGTTATGACTGGCTTGGCAGAAATTTTGCTAGGAAGTGGTTTTGGATTTTGGTTTACTTCTATGGGAGTCATAAGGAATTGGAACTGGGCGTTCCTTGAAATGCAAATTTTTTGCCAGGGTTTTTTGAGCATGACCATGGAAACCGAGGAGGCTTAGGTACTCATTGGCATTTCCCACTCTTTTTTTGTGGAACTCTGCAATTAAGGGCCCATCAGTCTGGAGTGGCTGATTGGAGAAACAGAGGGTTCTTTCTTAAGTGGAAATATGCTTTCTCTGACTCAGATCTACCCTCTGGATCTCATTCTGAGTTGTCTGGAGTGTCAAGTTTAGTTAATTGTATATTCCTGTTGAGAAGGAAAACTAAGAAAAAACTGTTGATTTTGGTTTGTTGCTTCGTATTTTTAGAGGCTTGGATTTTTTTTCTTGAAGAAGGGCATTGTAAAATTCGAGTTGGTATCTTGAAAAATGAGTTATTGTTGACTAGCAAGATTAGGTTCAGCATAAACAATGGTCTGAAGGGACCAATGGAAACCATATTTAAGCATTAAAACCCTCCACAAACATTGTATAGATTTGATTGAGATTTACCTCAGTTAAAAAAATAATGAAGAGCTGCATGTTAAATTTTCTATGATTTCATGAATTGTAATATTGTATCCAGTGCCACTAAATTGTATTTTTTGTTTCTTGTCAGTTACAACAATTTCAGCGAAGCACAATCCGTGTGAAAGTATGAATAAAATTCAGGGAGTAGCATCAAGGACTTCTGAGCTCAGGAAACTGAGTTTGGCAGTGCTAATTTGTATTAAAGTTGTTGTTGCATGACAGCAGGAAAAAGATTTAATGCTTGCCACCTGAATCAAGCCATGGAACATTGGTTTCTATAACTGCCATGAATTTGAATCAAGGCCAATATCTCTAAATTTGAAATAAACTGATACTCTGTCTTGAAAGAAGATACAGGGCACTTATGTTGCAGAAGGTATTTAGAAAATGTATTTCAATTTAATTTTCAGTATATATCTTTCAAATTTTTAGGCACTTAAGCACTGGACTTTTTGGCCATTTCTATATTCCATCAAGTATGTAGCCTTCCAGCCACTTATTTGTCAATATCCATTCTTAAACTAATACTGATTCGCACAAGACCAGAGATGCTGGTTTTACTCTCAGTATTATGCAGCTGCTTACCTTAATCTGAGTCATTTTTCTTTTGTGTATAACTGCATTAATGAAGAAAATCAGATTTCAAGCCAAGTAGTCACACTACAAAGCTTTAAAGTCACCAGATAAAAGCTTGTACCATGAGCCTAAGTGTAGCAACATTGTCTTTACAATACCATGTAGTGTGATGATACCTTTCTTTCTAAAGGATTCCTAACTGCTTTACAAAAAGCAGTTCAAATTTGGAATTACTTTGTTTCTCTTCTGAAGGCTGGCAAGAACCAGGTGAAATTTTTTCATGTGTCTGGACTGTCTTCGAATCTCTGTGTAAATACCACACATTTACTCACATAGATTGTTTATCATTGTAACAACAATAATTTGAATGTTTAGCTGGTATGTGGGAGCAGTGAAACAAACCCCTTCATTCCTTAATGTAAATTAAATGTTGAACTTATAACCAGGGCTGAGTGCATAAGATTGTGTGACATTTTAGGACTGGGAGTGAGAGGACTAAGTAGCAAAACTTGAACCCAGCCATGCACTTTTACAAGAAGTTTTTGTTTTTCACTGAGTACAGAATGCACCATTGTAATCTAGCTATCTAGATTGAAATACAGCAGCTATTTTGTAGCATGTAAGAGCAATACACAAAAATCTTGTGATGGAAGGGGAAAAAGGTACTGTATGCATATGGAAGTGCTAGGGAAACTTGTAGAGGTATAAGGCAGCTATTCCACTAAAATTATTTGATGTCTTTGTTGTCATATAACATACTTTCTGGGGTTGTCTTTCATGTCCCTGATGGAGCCCTGAGGATATACTCCATTTCAACCCTGTTTTTAACCTCTCTCTGTGCTCAAAGACACAGCTTCTTGGTGAGGAGGATGAGATTCTCTTCAGAGCTGAACAGTGCTGCTCCTTAATCGGCTGAAGTGGTGCTTGCACGATAACAAGAGGTACTAGTCTCACCCCAGGTTGTGCCAGCTTGGGAAGCTGTAGAGAGGCTGGAAATTTAACCCAGATCTATGACATGGTAATACAGAGCATTATCTTTAGGCAAGCAGGCCTAGCTACAGTCCATAGTTGAAATTTAAAGTAATTTAAAAAATGCATTCAATTTTAAATGCCCCAAGGTTCCTAACATTTGTGAAGCTGCATCTCTTTCGAAGTATTATGAATGACACTGAATTTTCGCTTTTGGTGGATATGTTAGAAATATGAAGAATGATAAACTTTAGGGGTGATTAGTAGTAGAAGAAAATAAAGTACTTGCACTGTCAGGTGTTAGTGCTGTCATTTAGGGGGCTACAGAGTTGGAAGGCTGGGGAGAACTGCTATCATTGAACTTGTGAAACAAAGTTACATAGTAATTTATGCCTTTTTTTAATGGGTGTGAGATGTAAACTTTGTTTTCAGCATTGTCTTTCCACTGATCATGGAGGCTGTTTTGCAGTATTTTCCATAGATACATGTCTTTACATGCTTGTGATCTTTTGTGCATAGTTCTATTCTACTGAGTTTCACCTTAAAATGCTCTCTGGTATATCTTCCAAAAACATATAGGTACACCATATTATTGCTTAACTTTCATGGTGCTGTATAATCCCTTCTAGTATCAAGTGTCTGTATTACACATTAATTTGAATTTTGAGGGGAAATAATAATTTTTAGAAGACTGAATGACTAAAACACAAAACAGTCTATTTTTTTGTTTGGGTTTTTTTTTTTTTTTCCCCACAGCAATGAAAAAGCAATGGTTGAGAAACATGCAGAAACCCTGCCCTGTTTAGCCTTCATCTGTTCAATGATCCTGCTTGTAGCTGAGAATCTTACATTATTTTCACATTTAGAACTCTTGATTTTGTTCTGCTTCTCTGAAGTTTTTACCATGATTTCCTTCAAAAGCAGTCCCACTTTTTTTTTCCTTTTATGCTTTAATGCTCTTTTTAGTAAGCACATGGTACAGTACTTGTAATGAACAACAGGCTAACAGTGTGCATTCAGTGCATGATGTTGTTTTTTAAAGCAAAAACTTCTCTTAAAAAAAAAAGTCAGTAATCATAAAGCAGTGGATTGTCTTTCCTGCAATAATTTCATTTATTTTGTAGAATTAAAGGGGAAAAGGAGTAAGTGAAGAGGTGTTTTTCCTGACTGCCAGCGCCACAAGCTCAACCTGGAATTTAAAAGTCTGCCTATAACCTTTCTGGTGCATGCCACCAGCAATGAAGACTCTGTATCTGGAACTTAGCTATCAGTTCTGATGCATAAGCCATGCACTCTCCTGTAGCTGTGCTGACTCTGTAAAGAAACATTTAAAGTAGAAAAACCTTTTTTCCCATTAAAGCAATTATGAATATTCCCAGCAATTGTATAACATGATACCATGTCTAAAGATATTTAAAAATATTTTTTCTTTTGAATGGTAGTAACAGTCACATCTCTTCCTGTCATTAGTGCATTGGAGGAGTGTATTAAAATATTAGGTTTTGTTATCCTGGGGTGCATTGGGAAGAGTGTGGCCAGAGGGTCGAGAGATGTGATCCTCTTCCTCTTGGCCTTATTGAGGCACATCTGCACTGCTGTGTCTGGTTCTGGACTCCTCAGTACAAGAAAGACAGGGAGCTACTGGAAAGTGTCCAGTGGAGGCAGCAGAGATGATTTGGGATCTGGAGCATCTCTCTCATGAGGAGAGGCTGTGGGAGCTGGACCTCTTTAGTCTGGTGAAGAAAAGGTTGAGAGGGAATCTCATTAACACACATAAATATATCTCAGAGGCAGGTGCCAAGAGGGTGGTGCCAGACTCTTCAGTGGTGCCCAGTGACAGGATGAGGAGCAATGGCCATGAACTAAAACAACAGAGCTTCCCCTCAACATGAGGAAGAGCTCCTTTACATAGAAGGTGGCAGAGCACTGGGACAGGCTGCCCAGAGAAGTTGTGAAGTCTCCCTGTCTGGAGACTTTCAAACCCCACCTGGATGTATTTCTGTGTAACAAGCCCTAGGTGACTCTGCCTTGGCAGGAGGTTGGACTAACAGATCTCCAGAGGTCCCTACCAACCCTAAAGATTCTTTGATTTAGCTTGATATAGTATTATAGATCTGCTTGGAGCATGTTTCCCTTCTTTCCACAGGAAAAGACTGGGATCCCAGCTCCAAATTACACATGAAAAGACAAGGTTCTCCCAAGCCCTACCTCTGGCAGAATGTGTTCCAGAGATACCTCTTAAGAAAAGATAATAGAAACCAGGCTTCTCCTGTTTTAACATTGCAGGTTTTTGACATGTGGTGTTTGCCAACTTGAAACATGGTCTGTTTTTGGCAGAATATGTTGCAGCTGGTGTACTACTTGGTAGGTATTCAGGAAAATAACAGGCATGTGTTTATTATGGGTGGTAACATCTTTTTCTTCTGTGTATTCTTTTACTTTACATATATATATATTTATATATATATATATTTATATATATAACTTATATCTAAGTTCAGTAATAATAACATTGAATACCATGGGCAACCTAAAGTGTCTTTATTTCTAAGAAACACACAGAAGTTTGTTTACATCGTGTCTTATTACTTGTGATTGCAACAATAGTTGGAATTCCTCTGTTCAAACAGGCTATGTACATGTATCTCTGCATTTGTAGTGTGTTACTCTATACTGATAATGTGCCATTTTCCCTGGTGTAATTATGTCTTTTTTAATGCTGGGTTTAGCATCCTAATCAGATATTAGGAAAAGTTCTTCATCCCGAAGGTAGTAGAGCATTGGAACAGACTCCCCAGGGAAGCAGTCACAGCCCCAAGTTTGACAGAGTTCAGGAAGTGTTTAGACACCACTCTCAGGCACGTGGTGTGATCCTTGGGATGGTCTAGTGCAAAGCCAGGAGATGACTTCAATGATCCTTGTGGGTCCCTTCCAACTCAGCATAGTCTGTGATTCTGAGTACGTAACTATCTTTCAAATGACAGCATTTTTATAAGTACTTGCAAAATGCTTTCTTTTCCTTTTCTAAATATACCTTGGTGGAATGCTCCAGTAGACTAGTATATGATGATATCAAAGTTTTCTTAATTATAATTTCATCATTTATCTTGGGATCGCCCAAAATTTCCTTCCTGTAAGAGAAGTTCTTTTTCCTGAATCATGCTGATGATAGTTTTCAGCAATTTTACCTTATTATGCCTTCCCTTTATATTTATGCCCGTAAAACAGCCTAGGAAGTAGAGTAACATCCAGCACAAAGTACAGTTTCATGCAGTGAGAATTCAGACTATTTGCAGAAAGAAAAGTTATTGCCAGTGCATATATTTATCCTTTTTTAAAGTTTCCTCTCTTCTGTAGTTGATTTTTTCCTTTCATGTACTTAATTGGGGGTGATGAGACATAATAAACACATTAAAATAGACAACATGCCAGGCTGAATGTGAAAATGCATGTCTTTGGGGTAGATAATATTTTATTTTTGTAAGGTGTAGAACTGAGGGAGGAGTGTATTTATGTTTTACACCTTGGCCAAATAGTGGACTTTTCTGTGATGTAACCTATTTAGTTGCAGAAACTTCTCTGTGTAGCTGCCCTGCGGTGCTGAAAGCAAATTATGAATGCTGTACTGTTTAAGAGCAGAAAGGTTTGCCTGGAAGAGAGCGGTATGCCTGGGCCCCCTGCTATTGAGGAGATGCCAGTCAGAAATGAAAACGTCTTTCATGAAACTATAGCGAACTTCCCTGTGATACAGTACAATAATGCAAGGAATTTTTAGTCAAAACCTGTAAAAGTGAGTATAATACCTTGAATGTGGCAAAGAAGTGTTGGCTTATAAGGGACTATTTTAAGATGTCACTGCCAAAAATATGTGTGGTTCTAATACAGTTTTAGAAGTGACAGGATTGAGGAGTTTTAAGCCTTTCTCCCCCATTAACCCCCCCCCCCCCCACCTCCCCCACCTTTTGAGATCTCCAGTTTCTTTTGCCTTTTGGTTACAACTACAAAAGATGTCTTCTGAGAAAAATGCTTTCTGCATGACATCAGAATAAAGGAATGTTCCACACTATTCAGCATGCTTAAAAGTATTGGTTGACTGAAATAACATTACATTTGAAATTAATGCTAAACAGAAAGCCAGTTAAGGGAAAAAACAGAGCAAATAATGTTTCTGCAAACTTTTATTTTAAGAAACATTGATTTATTGGAGTTTATAGAAGTGTTTTCTTTAAAATAATAAAATTATGCCCTGTGTAACAGCACAGTAAAATAAAGAAATCTGCTGTTTTGTTTTGTGCTGAAATGCATGCAGCCACAGGTAAAGATTGAAAAATTTGTAATAGGAATATAAAAAGTACATAGATATAGAAAAGTTAATACATTACTCTAGATAGGAGGAAGTTTTAAGAAAGATATCTGCTCAGTGAAAAAAATTCTAAGGTTTTTTCATTGTCAATTATTAATATTTGTTTTGTCTGACCTCAATTTATTTTGTCATGTAGTATTAATAAAGAAAGCTAATTATTATCACAACTTATGCATTTATGAAAGTGTTTATTTTTCATGAGCAATAACAAATACATTATTGCTTGGACAGTAGCTGTTACATTATTCTTTAGCATGGTGCAATTTTCACTGACACTTGGGATGCTCAAAGAAAGAATTAAAAATAGCAAAAGCAAAAGGTGGCACTTAAGGAAGTATCTTCTGAACTAACAATGTACACATAATAAACTGTAAAATAAAAATAGTGAAATTATAACTGCTTTGAATTAAGAATTGTACCAGTTATAAATGTAAGGCTATCACTGTTCAGAATCATGGAACTTCAAATATAATTACTTCTTGTATTGTTAGTGAATAATTATTCCTTGCAGATAACTAGATTTCTTGTCAAAAAAGGAGAAGGCTTAAGATGCACTTCAGCTCATAGGTGAGAAGGAAAGCTTAAGTTCACATGATCAGGTATGAATGCTTTAATATCAAACCATTGGTGCATTGCTGTGAAAACCTACATGGATTTGTAGGACAGAATAAAGGTCCAGACACTGTCCTTGAGAGTGTGTGGTGGCAGTATTTTCACAGTGCAGCTGTCAGTCATATCCTTCACTGAAAGTATGGAGGACTGGAGATGGGAGAGCTGCCAGTCCCAGCCCTCCAGCTGTACTGTGTGGGTATGGGCCATAAGCTGCAGGTGTCATGTAGGTTTTGGTGTTGATTATGAGTTCCCTTAAATTTCTTCTTAATAAATTAAACCAGCATAAGAGTCTGAGATCTAAGCAGAAAAACGAGAACACATCCCCGAGGCGGCAGCCAGCATTAGCTGAAAGGAGAGCAAGAGTGGCTGTTTAAAGGCTGTGGGGGGGCACTTGCATCCCCTCCTGGAAGTGTGCTGCCTGCTCTGGACTCTTCTTACCCAGCAATCTTTGTGTAGGAGCCCAGTGAGCTGGGGGAGAGATGAACCAAGGTGTCCAAGAAGCTGAGTATCAGCAGAACTGCAGCACCGAAAGAAACCAGAGAATTACAGAATTTTTTTTTTTTCAAAAATGCAAGTTTCTGTGTAAGTTTCCCCATTCTGTAAACATTTGTGTGAATAGTGTGTGTTGTCTTATAAAGCTTGTGGAAGAAGAAGGGAGAAGAAGGAGGGAGAGTATTGCATGATAGGAAAGAATTGCTATAATGTTGGTAATTCTCATCTAATTATGAGTAAATGAGACTCAGTGTTTTACTTGAAATGCCCTAGTATCCTGTGCTTATGTTTTTTTCTTTCAGCAAAAAACTTTATTGAGACTATGAAAACCTTATAGACTCAAAATTAGGAAATCCTATACCTTGAAAATTATTATTATTATTATTATTATTATTATTATTATTATTATTATTATTATTATTATTATTATTATTATATTATTCTTGGCATGCTTCTCATGAGATTTTTATTGCTGCAGTTGTCAGCCCTTCTACACTGGGTACCTATTCAATGAATCCATGCAATGTCTCACACCAAATGAGAAACCACCAATTTTCACATCTGGCAGCTTGAGAAGCACCACAATGCATGGAAAGCAAAACAGAGGAAGGGGTACATAATGTTTTTTGTATGGACTCTCTGCAGCAAGTCATATCTGCACAATATTTCAGAAACAAGGATTTTGTTGTGTGTTTTATTTTTACAATTATCTGAAAAAACAACAAAGTTGCATTTGATACATAGAGTTATTTGGAGAGATACCTAGAATATATTGAGATAAAAAAATACAAAAAAATAAAGTTACTATCTTTGGCTTTGCATATTGAAAATAAATACTAAGGTAGTGAAGATAGAACCATCAGGCAGACAGCAGGTGGGCCAACCAGCAGGAGGGAAATGATACTTGCTGCACCTGTTCGGTACACTTAAAAAAAAAAAAAAAGTTAAAAAAATTGGAAATTCCTGCGTGACACCTACTTTTATTCTGTTATTTCCTTACTGTATTTTCCTATTTTTTCTTCAAATTTTTAGGAGTGACATCTGGAGGTTTCAAACCACTTTATGCTATGTAGGTTTCTATGTTTACTTGTATTCTTATATATATACCACTATGCTACCTGAACTGTAGTGTGGTGCTACAGATGGTAATAAACCCTTTTTTATTGTCCTGATGGAGATAGTCCACTGCTATTATTCCCATTTTACAGGTGGACAAAAGGAAAGTACAGGAAGAGGTCAGCATCAATTCATGGCTTAACTGTTAACATAATTTAAAGGTTATATCACAGTTGTGTGGAGGATGGAGTCAGTGCATAGAAATGGCTTTGGTATCCTTTTGCAGCTCTGTTGGTTCAGTAACCCTGTAGTTCACTGAAGAATTTGCTGTCTGGTTTAATTTTAGTCAGATTTGAAACAGCTGCAGGGATCAGAAAGTACATCATCTATCAGTGTGGCAAAGGAAGTGGCTAAGCCTGTGTCTATTTCTCTTGGGCAAGAAGCAGCAGAGATGACAACAGCACACAAGTGCTAGGATAGCCACCTGGGACAGTAGGATCAGCTGTTACTGGTCAGAGCAGGATTACCCAACTGAGTCATTATGAGCGCCATTGTAGGTGGAGCACCTGTTAAAAGCAGATGGATTCAACAAGTGGGTTTGGCTCTAAACTGCTGGCTCCCAGAGCTGGCTGTGATCTATTTAGGGGTTCTTTCAAGAGAGGAGGTTGATTTTGCAGAAATAGTGTGTTTGGTGTTCCTGGCTTCTGCTCTTCAGTATGCTATGATATGTTCCAAGTAAGTATAGAACTTTGTTGGGTTTTTTTTTGTTGTTTTTTTTTTTTTTTTTTTTTTTTTTCTCTCTGCTTCCTCGTTGGTGGATTTTTACCTTATTGCTTAACATTGATGCTGCAAGCATTAGTGGTAGTATTGTAAGTTTGACTATCTGAATTAACAAAAAACAGTGGTGGGCTTTGTCTTGTGCTGTGATTGCTTCCTCAAAAGTCCTCTGCTACCAAGTATAGCACATGCAGAATTTTAAAATCTGATATTAGAGTCAAAGTGTATGGAGTAGAGTGCTGAATTAAATTAGGAGTGAGAATTTACTCTCTGCTTTGTTTTCTGGTGATTGTGATTCTTGAGAAAACTGTGTTTCTGCCTTCAGAAGCTGGATCATATTCAAAAATCCAATAACACCTCTTGGAAAGTTAAGTATTTGTGATACTTGATAAAAATTCTGTTTAAGAGGGGGAATTTTGTGTTTTGAAGGGCCAGTTTTGCAAGTAAATACTCCAAGATGCAGTCTGTACTTATGGTATGAGGAGCTCAATTACTGATGAACATTTTGTTAAAGGAAGCCCTGTGACTAATGACAAGAATAGTAGGACTATAGTAGGGTTATATACAGTAGGAATTATTTTACTTATATAGTGACTAATATGCTTTTCATTGGCTGCCAATAAGTGAAGATTTCAAGATGATAAAACAACATTTACTTTTATTCAAAATCCTGTTTGTCAAGGCTTGAACTGGATCAGATCTTTATAAGTATTATGGGTGATATTTCTCTGATTCATGCTTGCCTCATTCTGAAAGAAGTGAATTGCTGAAGAACTGATTGTGACTAAATATAGCAAACAGACTGTTGTTTGAAAACTGTGGTAGTCTCAAACAGAAAAACCAACTACTTCTTTTTAGGGCAGTACAGAAACCTTCAGTTTAGCAGTAAACTACAACTGGCTTGAAATGAGAATTATTAATAGCTCAAATGAGTAGATGAGCTAGTTACTGTACCTCTTTAAATGAGGGCTGAGCTCCCACAGTTTATCTTCCAAATGTGTGAAGTACATTTTACATAGATGTCCAATCAGTGCATGTATTTTGGTGGGAGACGCCATTCTTCCTGAAAAAGGTGGCTCATATCCACCTTAGGAGAATTCTTTTTGAAATGGACTGCATAAATAATGAAGTTTTTTTGAGGAAGATCCTTTTAATCTCCCAAGTGTACTATATGTTTAACTAAGATATCACTGTCATTCAGATTAGTTGATATGCCAATCCTGGTATTTGGAACACAAGCTGAACGCTGTGTCCATAGAAAAAAAAGAATTAAATAATATTTTTATGCAAATAACATTTTATACATGTTTCTGAGGAAAGTTTCATATCAGGTTGCAAAGCTGTTATCAATACATTCATTATTTTAGGCAGAATAAAGGCAATCCTTTAGTGTTAAATTAGGATAAGTAAGTAGTTACAAGAAGTTTGTAGTTACAAGAAGCTTTTAGGTTTGTTTATCAGTAATTTATAGCTGTATTACGAGTTTGCATCTTGAAAATACAGCAAAAATACAGCAAGTTGGTGTAGCTGCCCCAAATTTAGCTATTCGTTGCAAGTTCTAATAGCTGAGTCAGTTGAAGATGAGGTAATTCTTCACAGGTCAGGTGCAGTATGGCAAAAGCTTCTGTAACCTGGTCTGCTTACTAGGACACCTGACTTGGGAGTTAGAAAAAGCAGGGAAAACGGACCCCAAAATGGAAGTGCAGTATTTTGGGGTGTGGTTGTTGCTTTGTTTTGCTGATGAGGTTTTAGTGTAGTTTGGTTTGTCTGTTTGGATTTTTTCATTTGTTGTTTGCAAAGTTCTTTTCTGAGATAGGCCTGATTCTGGCCTGTACTTATGCAATTTTGTTTATTGCCCCAGGTGTTATAACTGCCTCTGAAAGTAAGATTAAGATATACTTGTTGCACCTAAATACCAATTTGCATGTCCTGGCCCTTAGGATCTGTGTCCTAAATGCTGAATGGCCTCTGATATAGACATATATATATATGTGTATATATATATGTCTGTATTTTCTCTTAGCTTGATTAAGTCTTTAACACTTAAGTGTACTTTATCCTCTTTTTGAAAATGTGCATTTCTGTTGACATTATTTTATCTGTTAAAAAAACTCAATTTACATACTGCAAAATAAACTTGATTTTTAAAACATATTAAAAAAAAAAGGCTATGGGGACACTTTGGATTTTTTTGAAGACAGTGATTCCCATTTCTGAAATTGTAAGTCTTCAGCTTGGACAAGTCAGGGACAGTCACATAGTGATTGTAAGCCTGTAACTGTTAAGAATATCACACAAACTGCAGATCAGCAATCCCTGCAGAACTATAAAGCTAAGGTACTCATTTAGGTGGTTCTGTCATTGGTATTGCAATGCATCAACTTTGTAAATTAATCTCATCATTGGCAATCCTTGTGCAGTTTAGGTGCAAGGATTGATAATAAGGCTTTTTGTATTTTATAACAAAGGCATCTGAGGAAAGATGGAGAAAGCAATTGCTTCTTTTTGGGTTGTCATCAAAATACATGACTCTATAGCTGAAAGAGAAGTCTGGTGCGCTATCTGTGCTACACACTGAGGGCTAAATGCTTTCTGTCTCATACAATAGTAATGACAAGTAATTGAGGAGCTCTGCAGGCTACAGAGAGTTCTAATTTGTGTGTTCTGCTCATCATACCTTCCTTTGGTTTAATTCTGTGACCATGCCTAGTTTTTCTTGCCAGCACCACAGGCTTTGTACTTGCTGTAGGTCCATGGTTACCTTTCTGGAAAGGAGGCTCCTCATGCTTCTTATTTCTTCAGCGTATCTTTCCTGCTGCTTTTCTGCTTCATTTGTCTTCTGCCAATGCTAACAAAAGCCCTTGCAGATACTGGGTTGAACTAGTTTGCTTCATGATGTATATAACATAGGCTAGTAATTTTTATACCCATAAGCACTAGTTGGATGTGAGGGAAGTTACTTTTACTCAGTAATACCATAAGTATCACTGACATGTTACAACATTGTTAAAGTAATCTAATAGTTACATGTGGGTCATATAGCCTTCAACCAAAGAAAATATTCAGGCATGCTTTAATCCAGAGAATAATTTTATTGATACCAATGCACTGCTCACTTACTAAAAAGTAAGAATGTTTAAGTGCTTTTCCTGACTGAAGTCTTTATCAGCAACCTGCATATTATATATGTGTATTATTCAGATACATGGGATACTCATGTGGTGAATTATTTCTTTATATTTGATAGGATTAAATAGAATTTTTGTCTGTCTGTTCTATTCATTTTTTGCATCTTAATGACATTCATTTTGTCTATCTGTGGCATTTTTAATGTGCCCATCACCAGAGTATCTGCCTGTCTTTTCTGCAAAATAAATGCCTCTCAAGAAGAGATAGGAGCAGTAATGCATGTGTAATTACTATTTTTTAAAAAGTTATTACTGAAACATAGTAGCCTCTCTTCCCCCATGCCAATACTTATTTTTCCTAGTGACAAAATCTGCAAGCACTGAGCAACAAGTTTATCAATTTGAACAGGCCAACTGCACAAGTAAATGTATGTGAAACTTAACAAATCCCTTGGGGAAGCTGACTGTAAGAATTTCCTAGTCTGTGTCGAGTTACTGAGGTGCGACATGGTGGATTGAACTTAATGCCTTAGGCTAGCACAGTCAAATAGAGAGAGTTTAAGATTTTGCTGTGTCTGTGAAGGGATCTGCTGGTAGTTGTCTAAATTAAGCTTTCAGAAAAGAATATAACACTATCATGAGCTCTTTCCCTTGAATATTTTGGCAGGTTATTCTGGTTTAAAAGATATCCAAGTAGGATTTCCTCTGTTTAAGCCTCATAGCAGTTACAGAAAGATTGAAAGGTTATTCCCTTTTACCAGGAATAGCAAAATACTAAAGCAGAAATTTTTCATTTCCAGTGTGCTGTTTCTTTTAAAGGCATAGTGTCTTAGCAAAAACAGGGATCCCCACCTGCATGGGAATTGACTCCTACTACCAGTAGATGCTGCTGAAACAAAGACTGTGGGGATCCACACCTGCCCTGGGTTTCTCACCACTTCTTTTCTTGTGTGCCTCTCGTCCCATCTTTGAAGGGAAAATTGATCCTAGTGACTGATCTGGCTTTAGTGACCTTTCTGACCCTGTGGCAGCTAGCCTGAAGAAGTGAGTAGCAGCAGTAGCTTGTGAAATAGTCCGTAGACATGCTGCAGAGTTTAAATGAGGTCTGCAAATGACAGCAGTGCCTTCAGCTTACAGTGACAAAAAATTATGTACTAAGAGTTGGAGAGCCACCAGAAGAGAGAAGCATGGGTACTCAAGTGCGTGCACAAATCCGGAGCTGGAGTTGCTGTTACAGATGAGTAATTTGTTTTTCAGATGCTAATAACATTGCAGTAGTTTGTAGATCTTGATGAAGAGCAGGAGTGATGCAAGTTTTCCGTGTGACTGAGGGCAATGCGTGTGTATTAACACTGGTCCTTATTTCACTGGTAGCAAAAACAGTTATTGGTCTATTACCTATGTGTGACTGAAAATGATGAGCCTTTTATTTGCTTATGTATTTCAGCAATCAACAGTGTGTAGTAGGACCCTATAAGTCATGAGGTTGTGAGAAGATCCCTGTTAGATCAGAGTATGTGCCTGTTGCAGTGGCTCCTATATATGCAGATTTTGAGGAGGGTTTACTGTCGGTTCTTCCTATTTGTGGATTTCAAGTTCATAGAATCATCCAATGGCTTGGGTTAGAAGGAAACTTAAAGATCCAAGTTTAGTCATCTTATTTTATGTTTGAACTGAAACATTGCTTGGTTCATCTGTATGTGGACAAATAAAACCCACTATATAAACAAAATTTTTTAATATCTTGTTCAAGTGAATATGAATTGCAGGCAAAAATCAGTTCTTCACAGCATTTTTGCCTGAGGACATAACTCTTCAAATTATTATTTTTTAATTTTACATTTGTTCTGCTTCTTATTAATTGTATTCTTATTAGTTACAAAACTAATAAATATTTTAGAATAAGGAGTATGTTTCTGAAAAAAAGCTGGAAGTGGTCTTTTTCCTTCCAGAGTGCTACTCTTGGGCAAGAGGCAAACAGTATTGAGGGACTTGATTTTAAACACTGAGCTTGAAATGGAATAACTTAATATGAGGAATGAGTTCTTTTCTTGATTTACATTAAAAAGGATCAATAACCCTTGAAGTATAGGAGTGTAATTTTGACCTTGTATAATATTACTGAAGTAATTTTGTGAAGCTGGCTCAAGATATGCAGGTGTAGTAGGTGAGAAATTACAAGCAACAGAGTTATTTTTTCACAAGGTATATTAGTGAATGCACAAATTTCTGGTGATTTTGATGACAGTATGCATGCTTTTTTTCGTGTTGATCAAACTGAGTAATAAGTAATTTATATCTTATCTAATATGATGGAGGTTATTGAATATCTTAGCTAGGGATTTGGTGCTCTGAATGGATTTGGGGATGAACAGTCAAATACTTCTGATTTTTCTGGTTGCCACTTTTTAATTTTTGTTAAAGCTGACTTTCACCAATGTTTTTTTTTTTGATGTGTGCAGTATGAAGACAGGAAAGGAAGACTCACTGTAAAGTTTTATTGCCATATACAAGTGTTATTGCATCTTTCATACCTCAAAACAAGTTTCATCAGTATTGATAGACTTAAGAGTTTGACATTAGGGCTGGACTGCATTTCCTTGGGGTCCGGTGTATGTGGTGTTTTGCCTTGAGCTCTTGTTATTTACTGCTGCAAGGACTATTGGCTGTCAGATAATTCTGTAGTGTGAGTTACTGTGTTTCAATAAAGCTGTGGCCTTGGCCTTTAATCCGGTTACCAGAAATCTGTTCTTTTCTCTTTGTAGGCCGGAGTGGCATTTGCAATGTAACAAACATTTTAAAGATTTACTTCCTTCTGGCGTGTAAAGATGTTGCACCAACCTAGTGTTTCTTCCCTTAAAGAAGCCTGCATCTTCAAATACTCAATTTCTAGTATGAACAAGCAGCCTGACGAGCTTTATGCACCTTACCAGTATCCGAGCCTTGAGCACAGGATGTTCCACTTTACAAAAAAGACCTGCTCTTTCTTTCTATAATGACTTTTGCACAAAGGAAACTAGCCAAAGTTATTGGAAAAGCAAACATCTTGCTAAATTGGGAAATACTAATGCTTTGAATTTTCAGGATATTAATATTTAATTACAACTGAAATACTATTAAAGATAACATATATGCTGAATTTATTTCTTATACTGAAAAATATTTTAAATTACTTAAGTGCAGCACAATAATTATGTGGGACTCTGCTCGTGAAGCCTCTGGCACAGGGAAGGGAGGTGCCAGATGCAGAACTTGCTCTAAGTTGAAACTAAATTAAAAAACAGAGATAGAGGGGCCTGGCAAGTGGTAGGGGATAGCTCTGCCTTCCATCCACTTGTAAGCAGATCTGGCTGGCTTCCCACTGATAAACATGATGCAAAAATCTGTTGCATCCTGGACTACTGGTACAACCACAGCTGTGGGAGGCATTTAGTTTGTTATTTGCAATATATCCTATGAGGCTTTGCTATATTTCTCTGCCTGTCTTATTCATATTATGCTATGCAAACTAACTGGTCTTATAATTTGTTTAACATTTAGAGCATTAGTAAATGAATACTTTTGCCCAACTTTTATTTTAGGCATTTCAAAAGTTTGCACAGTGATGTGCTCATTTAATATAGTGTGCAATTGACATAGAATGCAATGTATTATTATGAACAAGCTAATTTATTTGCAGCTAATGGGCAATAAATAAAAAAGATGAATTCACAACAGATTTTCTCATAACCAATTATTTGTAAACATTTTCCCAAACATATTACCTACTCAAAGGTTTAAATCAAAATGTGAGTAAAGTTAGTTCTTTCTGATTTAGGGGTGCTATTTAGGAGACTAGTTGGGATGGGAAATATATGCTCTTTCAAATCGGTTCATGATCCATTCTATTCTCTGATTGAATAGACACAACTTTTAAAATTGGGTATTCCAAATGCTAGTGATTACAAACTCTGCAGTAGGCAAAGCAATTTCCTGTTCTTACATAGTTCTGTCAGGAAATAAGTTTTCCAGAGCACTGGTAAAGAAAAAACATTAAAAAATCTAGATGTCATAGAAGTGAAGATGATAAACCACAAAAGTGAATATTTGTCAATATTTTTGTAACTTGAGACCAGATATATAAGAAAATGAAATTACTGCAAGGTTAAGAAGCACACTGAATAAAGATAAGCTATTCTGAGCACTTTCCCAAATACGTTATCTTCCCAAGGATTCTGCAATATTTGTTCCTCTTCTGTCTCCTCTCCAAGTAAATGTTTGTAAACTGCCTAAGTCCCTTCTCAACAAGGGCATATAACTTTCACTTACACTAATGGCATGAACTTATGCTTAATTACAAGGAAATATGACCTTTCTTAGGGTCAAATTAACTTAATTTTCATGAGGTAACATAATTGACAGGTCCAAAAATCCACTACTGTAATCCAGGACCAAAGTGCTGGGGCTGTATGTGATGCATAGCCTTTCAGAGAATTATAAAAAGCCCTAAGTTGAAAGAGACCCATCAGCTCCTGGTCCTGCACAGCACCATTCCCAAGAGTCACCACTGTGCCTCAGAGCATTGGCTAAACACTTCTTGAGCTCTGTCAGGCTTGGTGCTGTGACCACTGCTCTGGGGAGCCTGTTCTAGTGCCCAGACACCCTCTGGGTGAAGAAGCTTTTCGTAATACCCAACCTAACTCTCCCCTGGCACAGATTCAGGCCATTCCCTTGGGTCCTGTCCCTGTCACCACAGAGAAGAGATCAATGCCTGCCCCTCCTCTTTCCCTTACAAGGAAGCTGTAACAGCCCTGAGGTGTCCCCTCAGTCTGCTTCTCCAGGCTGAACAGACCAAGTGAGCTCAGCCACTCTTCCTATGGCTTTCCCTCTAGGCCCTTTACTATGTTTGTAGCTTTCATTTGGAGGATTTCTAATACCTTTGTATCTTTTTCATATTGTCACTATTTCTTGAGTGACTTTCAAGTCATTCTTCTTAAAGGTTTTGTTCAACCTTGACAGTTCTAGGATTCTATACTAGCAGTTGCTTGGCCTTATTTGCTAGTCTGTAGAATTTCCATGGCTACCATTTGGCTGGTTTTCAGTTATTTTGATTAATTTTCCTGTTGCCTCTCTGGCTGTCAGATAGTTTGACAGTTTTTGCAGTGTGCAGATGTAATGTATCCTATGCTTAAAGATGGTAGGGTTCAAGGAAGTGCACTTCATTAAACTTGGAAAATTGGTAGGTAGCTTTCTGTAGGAAGCAGGTGGCTTGATAGGAAGGCAGTGGACAGTTCTTTAGTGAAACATTCAGAATAGCTGAACTCTAGCTTTACTAGTGCAAAGAAATAAAGTTTAACATAAGACTGGTTTAACTAAACATGAGCTGTTTACTGACCTAAAACTTGAAGAATGTTGTCAGAAGCTGAAACTGGGTCAAATTATTATGGATTGTCATAAAAAAAATGATAGGAAAAAATGGAAATGAAATTTGGAGAGGCTTGGGCACAAACAGGAATTCATTTATAAGAGACAAAGCACTGAGAATGGAAGAATGAGTAAAGGGCCTGCACATTGTTCAGTGAGTAGGTAAGAGACCAATAGATGCCTTGGCATTCATAGCATAATTTTTTAACTTCTTGCTACTTCATTTTCACTAGAAGTATTAATGGCATGAGATTTCGTGCTAATTACACTTATGTCAAATTTGAGAAACTAAGGTGTTTGTATAAAAAAATAAAGGAATGAAAAATACCTAGCTAAGTAGGGTTGCAGTGTGGCAAATTTTTTTTGTTTAAGTAATGAATTATATTTATCCAGGAGTAATTGAGAATTGACCAGATAACTTACACAGCTGAAAATATCATCTGTGAAACTCCTGGAGCACTGGTAAGATTCCCAACATACTAGGAGGTATAGAGCTTAGCTCACTTCAGCACAAGTCTGATGCCTAAGTTAGGACTCCAGGCCTCAAATTGTGGCTCCTGGTGGAGGCAGGGGGCTCGTCTGGAAGTGTCTTTCCCTATTAGATATTCTCATTTAGGCATTTAATTTGACTTCCTGAAGAAGGTGGCAATGAATAGTATTTTCTCTTCTCTTCTCTTCTCTTTAAACCTTGTTGACCTAAGCAACAACAGACCAGTCAGCAAACTTCATTTGCTGGAAAAATACACATTGCTCATAAACATTTGGAAAAAGTCAGCATGACTTCTTCAACAAGCATGGTGTTTACAATGTCTACCTACAGTAATAGAATGAACATGCCTTATAGGTACTAGAGAAATAAAATGTGACATAGATTATAGTAAAATTCTAGGTTTTAGTAAATATCTTAGTTTTGACATTTTGTTCAGCTGTTCTATGATGAAGATGAAATTACTGTAAAGGGGGTTGGGATGATGATTGAGAAAAAAGTAATATTCAGATGGAAAGCCTAGAATTCTAGCAGAGGTTCTAGACTGATGTCCTAAACTAAGCAGTAGTTTCAGTGCAGAGGGAGTTCATGGTGTGCCTTCAGTGCCTGGTAACATTTGCCTTCACTGATGTCTTGGATGAAGAAATAGGGAATTCTTGTTTGGTTTGTAATTTTTCACCTAGAGCTACTTGGAGAAGGGAAGGTGTGTGTGCATTTTAAAGCACGGGGATAGAATTCAAAATTATATTGATAAACTGAAGAAATATACAGTTCACTAAAAGAAAGAGCTAAATGATGCTAAGATTTTAAATACTTGGTGAGAAGATGATCTAGGATAAAAAGTAACTTGGGGTCCTGGCAGATGGTAACAAGCTGACCTTGAGGCTAAGTATGGTATGTTAATACAAAAACCATGATTGGGATCATAATTGTGAGTTGTGAAATGGGAATTTTGAATAATGCCTTCTGAAAGTATTTGAGGGTTTTTTAATCAAGGAAATCCTAATGGTAGGGACATAACCGTTATATAACCATGTGTAAAAATCTTTAAATGTGACAGCCTGGAGCTAGAACAAGGAAATGGAAAAAAACCACATCTCTTCTTCTCAGTCTCATAAAAGTGTGTTCGAACACTGTGAAAGGTCAAACAAAATCACTTTTGGGTACAAGTAATGGCAACAGCTTCTTGAACTGCTTTAGAAATGCTTTCCAGTCATGTAATAACTACCATCTCAAACTGGTTCATTTTATTGATTGAAAACATTCATTTCATAAAAAGAAAATAAACTGGTGTGCATATCTGTGCTTTTCAACAGATAATAAAGTAAGAATGAAGTTATGTACTAACATGTAACATACTAGCATAGGGTTAGTAATGCTAATTCTGTTCCTAATTCACAAGTATGCAATCTTCACTTTATTATTATAATGCTGATACAGTAATCACACTTTATATATGTACTGTGGCCTCTGTGTAACATCTAAGTGTGAACTTGGTGTGTATTAGAAGGGTGTGTTTTCCTATGGGTTTGGGATTTCACATGTGTGGCAGGGTGTTTTTTTGGTTTATTTAGTAGTTGTCTTTTGGCTTTTTTTGGGCTTGGGGTTTTAATTTTTTTAATTTTTTTAATTTTTTTTTTTTTCCACAAAACAGAAGTCTGTATCACTTCCCTTCAAATTATGGCATAACATGTCTTGGTATATGATGTTAGAGGATCCTTATATTTTTTCCCTTATCTTCTGTGGTTGGGATAAAGCCCAGAAGGCTGCTCTTGCATCTGAGGGTTTTCTACTCCTTTCTGGTTTGTTAGATACATGTCTCCTAGTATGTTCTTACTTGTATGTGATTCTTATGAAATGTTGTGCTCAGATTATTTAGAGCAGATACAAACAGAATGGTTTTGATTTGTGAGAAAGTGAACATTCATAAAGGTCTTTGGGACTGAATTAAAACTGTTTTGTTTTATATGAAATGGTTCTCTAGTTTACTACTGTGTGAGGCTTTGGAAAAGATTACATAAAGCTCAGGGTAATGAATCATGGAATTCAAACAATCAATTGGGTTATCCAATATTTCTGCTGATATACAGTGAATCTCCAAAGTGTATTTTCTAGTCTGCTTTTTTCTGTTCTAATCATGAAAAGCTAGTGGGTTTCTGCCACCTACCAGTCAGGCGTCTCTATGGCTTAATGTGCTCAGGTTTTAGAAAGACTTTTCCAATGATGCATGTGTTCATACTGGCGTTTCTCATTGTTCTTTCTTGTTTCCAGTTAAATCGATACTAGTTTTCCACACATGAATGACTATCTTATGTGGTCCATGTGTATTTGGTTAAACTTTAGTTATTTGTATGCCTGCATATGCCAAAGCTCGATGGAGGTCACAGATGGTAAAGGTAGTAAGTTTCTAAAAGTGTCAGTAGATGTCTTTGTAAGTTCAGTTTTAAACCACTGAGGCTTAAAGCTGTTGGTGTATAAAGTCAAGTCCTCTCCTGTTTAAATAAGAAAGATGTGTTTTTTAATAAGTGAAATGTTCAATATTAAAAATCAACTTTTATATTTGCCGAGCCACACAAGTATTACAGGCAGTAAGAGAACTTTTTGATGACAGCTGAGTAATAGTGATCAAATGAAAGCTGCAGCAGTGCTGTCTAGAAAGATGGGTCACCGCCTTCAATCTGTATTTCTTCAGTGGTTGGGAAATGGATACCCTATGGAAGATATTTGAATGTGTTAAATGGATAAAAGAATTTGAGCTGTAAGCTTAGGGAAGGTTTTAAGAATACAACCAAGTTTTATAATTCTGTTGAATGCTTTTTAAGTAAAAGCCCTTAGACTTCATGCCTCTAGATTGTAGTCTCAGACTTGGATGCCATGTCCAACTCCTTCTGGAAAGGCTGAAAAACATAAGCAGGAATTCAGAGAATGATGTATGGCTTCTTGGAAGATTAGGGCCTGAGCTGTTTTATCCATCATTCTGAAGTACTTCTACCTATAGTTGTCATCAGAATTTGCCCTATTTCTAAAATTTTCATGATCCTTTTACTATAGCAGTGCCTTGTGCACTAGCTATATCACTAAAGGCTCTACAGAAATCTATAAACAAAACTTATTTTTAAACTTTTGGTAGAAAAAACAATATTTGGATAGTTTTCTGTATAGCAGATTGTGATGTTGTGCTTTTATAGCTTTAATTATGTAGCGTACCCACTGATAGAGGCACTGAGAGCAGAGCCATTGCCTTGGGTCACTGGTGGGTTTTAGTCGCTCTAGGCTGGATCCTGGCTCTTATATCAGCTGTAGTTTCCTGACACTAGTCTTGCAGCACAATTGTGTAAAAGAAGGGCTGTAGTTGTATTTATTTGAACACAAAAGAATGAAGTGAAGCATGCCATCGGTTGCAATTGGTAATAATAGTCCTAGGGTGTGGGAGACAGTCTGACACATTCACTTCTGCATGTGTAGTCCTGACACTCTGCAAGATGTAGCATGTCCTCTGGCTTCTCTGTACAGCAGCAGTAGGGAAGCAGAGATCTCTGCACACTTGTGCCTTCCAAAAACTGAACATGGACTGGCTCTTCCTCTGTGGGATGATTTATTATATAAATAGCAGCTGCATATTGACCAAAAAAAAAAAAAAACATTTCGGTTTCTGATGCATTCAAGCAAAAGGGAAGGAAAAAATGCCAAAAGCAAGTATTTTTCTACAGTTTGAATTTTTACAGAAACATGGATTATTTTAAGTTGGTTTTCTACAGACAAATGAGAGAAAAACACTAAAAATATTTTAAGTGTGAGAGATGCTGTTTTTACAGGTAGAGATGGGAACTGGATTTTCTTACAATTAAGGTGGATAAATGAGGCAATAAGGGAAGACTTGTGATGTGGTCAAGGTTTTTCTTTAAATACTGTTCTTGTGAGGAAGCTGAACTGATTGTGTATGTGTATATAGAAAAAGAGGCAACTGGCGGGAAAGAAGCTAGGAAAAGGGGGAGGAGAATATTTGCAGCTATAGAATTAAAATAATTATTTCTATCCTTGTGGCATTGTGCTCATGTAAGAAACTATTAATTTGAGGTTTCTGTAATAGTAACTTCAAATTAGGTGTAATATGTGAATATCCACATAAAACTATAACAGAAATATGCTCATAAAATTTATTTTACTGTGTATTTTAAGAAACACAGCCAAAATACACCAAACTTTATGTGATTATTTGAAATGTGATCAGGGTTAGTCCATTAAACAACTCATTATTATTTGTCCTGTTAAGAAATAAACCTGTTAAACTGAAAGCAAATTTGTTCTTATTTATTTATGTGATGGAGGTGTTTGAAATTAGTAGCCAATGGCCTTTTAAAGGAATGAATTTACTTCTTAAAAATGATGTGTTTGTTTTTTTCTATGCCATGTTAACTTTATGGATTAAATTGATTCTTAAAACATCAGCAAGCCATATTTAGAAGAAAGTGGGGTTTTTCCCCCTTATTCCAGAAAATGCTAAATGCTGCACTGCTACTTGGGTAGCTCATGAAATTAAGCTCATAATAATAGAATCAGCTGTTACATTAGTTTGGTTTTAACTAAAAATTATTTACTGTCTCTTGAAAAATAATTCTATCTTTTTTTTGTAAATGACAAGTAGAGTGTTACTGATTTTTCTCATGTCCCCCAATGTGAACAGTGGCATTTTGCAGACTTCATTTTTTTTACTGTCATTTAAAATGATTACATGGAATACAAAACTGTAGATAAATGGGTCTTATTTTACTTAATTTATTTAGCAATAAATCAAGTATGTAAGGGAAATATAAGTGTGTGGGTTCTCTTGACTATATCTGTGAAACCCCACTAAATGGCATTGGGGCGCTATGAGTGCAATTGCAGAGGTGCAATTTGAGTATACTTCAGAAGTTGAATAGATGAAGCCAATAATGTCCCAGTGGTCCTTTGAATTTGGCCCCATGAAATTAATTTCCACCTCAGCTTGTACACAGAATAAATTAATTCATACAGACTCAGTATTGCTCTTCTACAATCTGTGTAATTGCTTGTTTATACCAGCACCCGGTAGGTCTCTTTATCTCTGAACTTTTGTGCTCTGCAATATTAGCTTGTCTAAGGCTGTAAAATTAAAAGTTACTTAAGGATTTTATTGAGCTGAAGGGATTGTGTTTTTCAGCCATAGAGGGTTTGTTTACTTAGTAGTGATTCAACCCCACCCAGTTGTAAGGCCAGCCCAAGCTGTTATCACACAATGGGACTTGGTGTTTGACCATAACTGCACGTCTCACTCAACAGGCAATCAGCATTTTAATTAGTGATTAAAGGAAAGTCATTGTACTCTAGCTGCTTTATCACAATAGCCTAATAATTTTGTGTTGAATAAATAGATAATGCAAAAGGGAAACCTCCCCTCATAATGTTGTTGTCATTAAGGGCTCTTTTACTCATTTGTGTATGTATTAAAACATACATGACATGAATAGAGGTAATTATAATCACTGCAGGTTTTTTGGCAGATTAGCTGATATTTTTTTCATTGTAAACCTTTTCATTTATAATGCCACTCCAAAATGAATGCAGTATTTAAAAGTTCAGATAAAGGTAAGCAGTGGTGGCTCTGGTTCACCAAGCTGTGTGGATGTGAATGATTGATTTGCTGTGTGCATCACTGGAATGAGGTAACTTGCATCATGACTGTGATGTACTGTGTAATTGATGCAAGCCCTTTCATAGCATTCTGTGATTGAAATCAATATTTATTTGGAGTGCAACAAATGTAATAAGCTGCATTTCTTGTGTAAGCATTGGTCTGGCTCCATTTCTAGTTCAGTTTTGTAGGAGATTGTTCAGAAGCAACTGATACATGTTTTGGTAAGTTTAAAGAATTAGTTAAGAGGATAAAACCAAGATATGGAAAACAGTCTGGTCTGAAGCTATGAGTGCACAGTTAATGTGTTCTTTTTATTACGAATGGACTGACAGTTTCTTCGTAATTTTATTTATTTACTACTACATATATTCTTTATCTGCATATCCTAGATGGCAACTCTGCATGGCTAAGCTTCACTGTACTTTTATCTATAACAATGAATGTTAGATCCTAAAACATAATATTGGTGACAAAAAAATCACCCCTTCTGTGTATAAAATTGGGAAAATTTTCTCTAAGTAAATAGATTATTGCAAAATTATAATGCTGTAAATACAGAACTTATTTATAACAAGGATACATCTTCAAGGGACAGGATGACTTGGCATGAAAGTTTTCTTTCTCTACTTTTAAATTTTTTTAAATTTTGTGCTGACAAGCCCTCTAACATGTAATGAACTCAACCAGTTGTAACGTGGAAATAAAATGGCATGGTAGATAAAGGGACATTGTCAAATAGATTGCTTCGGGTTGTTTGCAAAGGATTTTTTTTGATTACTTAGTTTGATTACTTAGATTACCAGTTTTGATTACTTAGATTTGAGTGTAACACCTATGGCTGTCTGTGTTTGCTTTGCTAAACTGTGAAGTTCAGGTGTAGAAGTTCGGAGAGCTGTGAGGGCAGGGACTTTTTGCAGTCCCATTGCTTCATGATGTGCCTTTGAAGTGTTAACAGTTCTTGTTCTGAAGTGTCAACACCCACTCCATACTCTCTTGATACTCATAGTAATCCTCACTGCTGATAACTTTGGCATGTTGAAACAACAAACTCGCCCACACCTGACTCGATAAAAGGAGCTCTGAAATAAATGGAGTGATAATTTACTGCTAGATTCTTTTATAAGTGATGTTACACCATTTTGCATGTTATATGATTGAAGGTATCCAAAATGTTTGCTATGTGAAGCATGCAGAGGACAGCCTTCATGAAGAGGTGTGCATATTTGGTTTGTCTGACCTCTCTTACCACCCCTGCTCTACACATACTTCCTGCCTCACCTGACAGGAGAAGTCCACAGAGGCATTTTGACTGTTTTTTATTGTTGAAGTAGGAATTAACTATATTAATTTTTTTTCCCCATGGGTGATTATTAGTGTGATTGAGGCAAGAATTACTAACACATGTTGCTTTATATAGTTTCTGAAGTACCCATGCAAGCATCTTACATGCTTAGAGCAGAGAGAAAATTAAATATTTACTGTAAAGATTGGATGGCCAGCATGAGCAATATAAAAGTGATGGAGCGAGATGACAAAAGACTGGAGATAGAAAAGGGGATAGTTAACTCCACCTGTATAGGTGTAGATATGATGTCTCATACTTACACTTTATTTCAGTAACTGGAAGTTTTTAAAGACTTCAGTAGAGAAAATGCCTAGACTGCCTTCCTAGTTTGTTCCATGGCAACATAATACTTCTATTTGTGTACACACAATAAAAAGGCCGAGTTGCACTTTATTATTCAGGGGGAAAAAAAAGTTCAACAAATCTGAGATCTTGAAAACTTTTTTTATCCTAAATAACATTAGTCATAGAATGGAGTCATAAAGTGTTAAGGATTGGAATGAACATTAAAGATCAACTTCCCCTGCCATGTGCAGGGACATGTCCCACTAGACCAGGTTTAAGACCAAGGCCTTATCCAATCTGGCTTTGAGCAATGCCAGTATTGAGTCATTTACAGCCTCTGAAAATCTGTTCCAATGTCTCACCACCCTTACAGTAAAGACTTTCTTCCTAATATCTAACCTAAATTTTTCCTGTTTTTCTCTTGAAGCCATTACTCCTTGTCCTATCACTACAGTTCTTGATGCAAAGACCCTCTCAGCTTTGTTTTAGGTCCCTTTCAGATACTAGAAGGTTGCTATAAAGTGTCCACGCAACCTCTCTTCTCCAGTCTTGACAGCCCCAACTTCCTCAGCCTATCTCCGTGGGACAGGTGCTCCAGTCCTCTTACCAGCTTCAGGGCTCTCCTCTGGACTTGCTTCAGCAGTACTGTGTCCTTTGGGTGGTAGCACCAGAACTGGGCCCAGTGCTTCAGGTGGGGTCTGAGTAGAGCAGAGGGGCAGTATCCCCTCCCTCTCCCTGCTGGCCACACTGCTTTGGATGCAGGTCAGGATGGGCTTGACTTTCTGGGTTGCAAGTCCACATTGCCAGCTCATTTTGAATTTTTTGTCAACCACCATCTCCAGTCCTTCACAAGGCTGCTCTCAATCACTTCTCCGGTCAGCCTTTAGGTGTTCCTGGGGTTGCTGTGACCCAGCTATAGGACTTTGCTTTACTGGACTTGATGAGATTTGTATTGGCCCTACTCTCAAGCCTGTCAAAGACTCTCTGAATGGCATCCCTTCCAAATTTCAAGTATATATGTAATATATAGCTTAATAGGAAAGACGTATAATAAGCATGTATAATATACGAGGTACCAGTGCTAGAAGTTGCCAAGTGAGTCATAATCCCCCTTCCTCTGTCCCACAATATTCATGAGGTAAGCCATATAGCAGTATATCGAGCGATTGGTAGCTTACATAGCAATACCTTATACCTGTCAGATATAGAAAATTTTGGGTACAAATTTGAGTCTTGGTAGTCAATTTTAACAAGAGGCAGCTTAATTAAGAATTATTATCTTTTCAGCTACAGACATCAAGTCATGGAACTATGCCCATTCTAACACTAACTCCTTTTTCTGCATTTCCTTCTATCTGTTCTGTGTCAGGTTTGACCAGGAGTCCATAGGACTGACAGTGCCAGAGACCTCTGAGATGCTGGGCTGCCAGCCTCCAGTGTGGCCTCCAGACCTGCTCTGGTCAGGACACCATCAAAGCTATGGACCATCATTGGCAGGAAGCAGTCTGGAGGTTTTGGAACATGATCTGCTTGTGGTGTTCACTTCAGATGTAAATGTCAGGGCATCAAAATAAGTTTTGGGTAGCTGAGTCACAATATTAGCGTGACTATTTAATTCAAAGATGGCCTCTGACATAATGGAACTGAATTTTTCTTTCTTTGAATATGAAGTTCTAGGTGATCTCTTCACCCACCCACCCCTTCCATACAGTATTTTAGCTGATTAGCTAAAATAGTTAGCTGTATGTTTTCAGATTGCTAGTGAACATGTTTTTCTGCCTTCTGTTGCTGGGGAGGTTAGTGTTACCAGCTATTTTCAATCATATCCTCTTTCCTAATATATTAGAATGATGCTCTGTGAGACCTGATCAGTTATATGCATTTGGAGTGATGGGTAAGTTAAGGCATTTTTAGTGAGACGTTTCATACACAGAATGATATTGGACCATTTTGGTGTCATGGCCAATATCTCTCTCTTGCTGTAAAAAGAACTGGAAAAATAGAAAAAAAAAAAGACTTGAAGCCATTCAATTTTTACTTGCTATGCAACTTTTTTTTTGTTTCTCTTATAAACTATAGAAAACTATCCCAAGAAAAAAAGAAGCCAAGTTTTCCTGTGAATGATACCCATAAATGGAAGTGCAGTTGTATGCACTTTTGTTGAAGTGCACTTTTACATGGTCCTTGTTATTAAATCAGTGATGGGTGGAGACTTCCAGGTGTAATCACAGGAGTGAGGTACAGTAGTCACTACTACTTTCATAAAAGCTTAATTTTAAGGTACATTGTTCTAAAAATCCCCAAACTGTGTGGTGCTATTAGGATTCCTGATACCAATTTGTGATAGCAAGTGGGTGCTCCATCAGCTGTGCTGTGTCTGTCTTCCCAGTCTCACCTTTAGCTGAAGCAATGCCCTGTGAGTTGATTGAATCAGGAGGAAAGTAGCTAAGGGAAGAGCACTGCAGGGAAAGGTAAGCCTTTATTCCAAACTGGGAGGACAGAATTGTTCTGGAAGCAGGTAGTATTGAGAAGATAGATGCTGAGTGATTATGAGTCAGTGACAAGGATGTTGAGGGAGGAAATGGAGGCCATGTCTCTGTGCTGTGCATCTCCATGATGAAGACCCCAGGCACAGATCCTATAAAGCTGACAAGTAGGTCAACATTCCAGAACAATCAGGTTGTAAACGAGAAAGTCAAAGGTTGAAACATCCCTGGTAGTCAGGTAGTCAGTCCCCTGACTCTCCACTGACTTTTTTTTCCTGGTAAATTATATGACAGTTACTCTGTTCAGTTAGTAGTTCATATTCATATTGTTTAAAGGATAAGAAATATCTCTGTGCTGCAGAGAGCAATTGCACATCTGGAAGAGGTTTTAGTGTTGGTGTATTTACTTGCACTCTGAGGCTCAGCTATCTCCCTCGTGAAGTGTGACAAGCTCATTTTATTAAAGAAAAAATAAAATTGGCATGAAACTTGATATGGTATTTATAATGACCGTTAGCTAAACTGTTGCAGAATTGCGGATATTTCTCTGTTCTTCTGGCTTGAGGTTTTGATGTAATAAGCACCTTCTCCTGCAATATTATGTAAATAAAGCAGTCCTCTCTACTGTCATTATTCTATATAATACTATGCTAGCTATATTATATAATGTTATATGTGCTCAGCCAATACCTGTGAGAGCAAGATGGGTGTTACATCATCAATCTTTTCTAACAATGGAATTGCAAAGCTGGTTGTAACATAGGCTTTCCAATAACTGTTTTGTATGCTTAGTACTGTAATCACTTCTGGCAGATGGCAATAAATATGTGAGACTCATACTCTTTATAATACCTCTAAAATTAGTTTAATAGTATCTTCATACTTATATCAAATACTATTATGACAGTTTTTGTCATCATGAGTCAAATATTACTCTTCATGCCTGTCTGCTGGAACGTGAATGCGTGTTTGTGGAGGGAAGGTGCATTGTCTTTTTTTTTTTCTTTAGAGTCACTCTCATGTGATTTGGGTATCTTTTAAAAGAGTACCTCCTTCCTCCTTCCAAATATCACAGAAGAGCAGGGTTGTAGACTCCTATTGTCCCTCCTTCCTGTTCTGGTCTTTTGTAGTGTCCCTGCTGTTGCGCATTCCTGCTGAGATTAAACATTGTGGCAACATGCCAGTCTGTTTTGGGGAACCTGCCAGTTTGGGAGTGGGATGTTAATTAGGATGTATTCCATGCCTTCCTGCTTAAATAATAAATGGATAAATGCTAACTAGTTGACTTAGCCAGTTTATACTGAGTTTCAGCTCTTCCATTGTTTAGTTGGACCATCCTGGCTGATAAGTGGCTTTGCTTGAGGTGATGCAAGATCAGTTTTCTTCAGCCTCTGAGTCAGTTTTTGATATCTTCCTTCTAGTGTACAGTTGTATTGACAGAAAACCCTTGTTAATTTTGATACTATAAGAGTTTTATTAAAAACAGAATAAGATCTTGAGAACATGTAGACCATGGAAATAGCATACTGATTATGTTTTTAATAGGCAGCATTATTGATGTCAAGTTACAAGGAAATGTATATTTTCATACACTGGATTTTGTAGCAATCTGTACATATTAGCGGTTCGAAATAATTTTGCAAACATGTGGATTCCCAGTCCTTTCCTACTGTAGTTATTAATGCAGCTGCTACTCATCACCAGTGCTATTATCCAGAATTATTAACAGTTAACCAACATGTTATCCTCCTAAACTAAATTTTATAACACATTTTAATAATAAAAACCCAGACGTCTAAAAGCTGTAAAATTTATAAGTTGTTTCTAGATCTTCTAGGAACATGTAATACAATAGTACATTGGGTTTTTCTAAACTAACAGAAATGTTCTAGATACTCGTCATAAAAATTTTATTAACTAGCTTTAGGTTAATACTATCCTCAAAAAATGTTAGAGGATCTACTTGGAAATTGGATCCTCTCTACTTAAATCTAAGTCACAAATGCAAATACAGTCATATTCATGTAGAGTTGCTATGTCATGTTAGATCTCCTCTTCCTTCACCTAAGGCATAAATAAATTTGTTTTAAAATGAAATGTTTACAATATACAAAACAAATGTGGTTGGATATAAGTGTACATCTGAACAAGTTCCTGTATTTATATTTTTATTTTAATGAGTTTGAAATTATTTTCTTAGATTCTGTCTACTTTGCTGGGGTTGAACCAAAGCCTGATGTGGGGTGATTCCTTTTATTAAATTGTTAGTATGACATCACTGTATCTTCTCTGAAAACATGTTTGTCCCTTAAATGCAGGAGTCACTGTCAATGTTCCTTCATATACAGTTTGCATTTTTTGACACGCTGCCAAAACCAGTAAAGTCTTATGTATTCTACACAAACACCTTCAGCATTTTCACATCTGAATTTTCACTCTTTGATAAAATATATTGTACCTGTGCTTGCAGAACCCTCTCTAATCCTCTAGCTTCTCAATTTACATAGAGAGAGGTGTCACGAACATCCTGGCTAGAATAACACTTTCAAAATTTCTTAATTATTATTATACTGTAAGGTGTCAAATAACCTTATTTTTGGCAGGCAGTAATGCAATTATCTTTCTAATTAAGTTTTATAACTTTATAAACTTAGAGTTCAATTATCTGAAAACTAGAACTGAAAGAGCATACCCCTTTGTTATTCAGTTATTTTGGTGGAAAACTGAATGTCAACAGTCTTAGCTAGTGTAGTTTTAGTGGGATTTTTTTTGGTTGTTGGGTTTTTTTGGTGGTTTTTTTTTTTTTTGTTGTTGTTGTTGTTTGGTATCTCTGCTTGAGTAGAGCTACAGAAGAAGCTCTTCCAAGAACTTCTAATTCATGGTGTATTTCTAATGGCAAGTGCACCGTTTCGATTTTGAGCCACTGTGGATATTTGTGGCATAGACAGTGGATCTAGTTATTTGAGCTAGTTTTATACATAATATGTTTCGATGCAGCAAAATTTCATATTTCACAGATCAAAACAGACTGACCACATCAAATTGGCACGCTGCACAGAGCTGGGGAGAAAACAGTGCAGCAAGGAGAAATTAAAAAGATATCTATACATAGAGTAGTCATTATGTGTGCATGTGGGCATTGCCCACTTGTCTCACTAGACATCTTTCATATAGAACATGTAACTTCTAACAACCCATTTTTGTGTTTTTTTAATGTGCTGTATTACAAGTACAGCATTGCTCAGGCTCTCTGAAAGCTGTGCCAAATTCGTGCCAACAGTGCCTTCTCTTCAAGTGGTCTTAACTGTCTCTGAGTTATATAGCCTTCCAAGTGTGCTTGATAAATGAAAGGCTGAAATAATGTTTGTACTGAAACTTAAAAATATGCATATGGTAAAGCTATTCAGAACTAAGGAGTTGAACCAGCACATTGGTTTTCCGTCATTCAACCAAAGACACAAAGATGATTGAATTCAGTCTCAAATATTATAGAACTAAATTTAATGGTGGGCGCAATCGCACTCTGTGGTGATTGTTTTCAGTGCTGCTTTATTAAGTTATGTAATGGCAGGGGTTCAATCTGCAGAGATTGTTGAAATGGTAGATTTAGAGACTATGTTAGAATGCTTGTCAGTATATGGGCTTTCAAAGTGCAGAATTTTTTACCTAGATATTGCTGCAGCTTGTGATTTTTATTTAAATTGTTTGGTGGTTTTAGACTTAATACCCTGTTTTTAAAAAATGTTTTAAAATCTTGTTTTATTCCCCAAAGATTTGTTTTCTGCTGTTGCGATTGCATGATGACAGCTAGCTGGCTTTTAAAATTGATCAGGAAGTATTTTGGCAGTCATTCAGTGTTGTAATAGCACTTTAATGGATATGAGCTATTCACCCAGATCAGACTCAATGTCAAAACAGGCGAAAATACAGCTGTCACTCTGGACAAGAAGTTTCATATATGCAAGCAGCTGCTAATAATACTGGAAGGGAAGCCTTAGAATAATGCTTTAAAGGTGCCTGTGTGTATGTGCATACGTACTGCTTCTACATGTGTAGATATCTCATAATAAATATGCCAGAGACCTTAGTTTCTGGTCATGGGTGTGCTTAGAAAAAGAAAGAAAAATGAAATATATACTCTGACCTTTGAAGAAGTTGTGATAAGTTCATTGTGTGCTGGTGGGCTCTCAGTTTTTTTGAAGAACCTCTGAGTGATGTGTTACTAGCAATGTGGTGTAAATTTTTTGTTTTAACAAAATGATAACTGTTGTGGGTCATTATTTAATGCATATGTGTTTTGATGTTGATTTCAGTGGGACTTTGACCACACATAGAGAAGAGGAATATAGCTATAGAAATGCAGTGGCCTTTTAAAGGCAATTTTCTGTTAGAAATTTAATATCAGAGCCTTAATACTTATATATATGTTAGAATCTCCCTTGTTTTCAGTGGTTTTGTCTCCTTTGTGTGTGTCCTAAGGTTTGAATTGGTTGCGTATATAATTTATTTTAAGACCCTTTGATGTTAGAGAGGTAATTGGATAATCTTCATGTGGACAAAAGCATTCATACCTTCCCATTGCAAGAAGACTATAAAGTTATACATAGAGCTGATGTTTGATGTAAATGAAAACTGATTTCTAGGCATGATATGCATTCTATTCATAATTTTATGATGGAGATAAGTAAATGTAGAGTACAGAAATGCTTTTCTATTTGACTAAATAATACTCAAGAAAGTTAAGAAATAGCAAGATTAAGCATGTCTTCTGCCCTCCTTTAACGTACAGCAGTAGCACACATCCTGTTTAATACAGACTATTGCAGAAGCTAATTGGATAGCATGCTGCTAATTATGGTGGTTTTGCTTGGTTTTTCTACTTTTGCTTGTCTTAGTGACTGTGGTGGATTAATTTCCTCTTTAAAAGTGATTTTTTTCCCCCCAGAATTTTAACTTGAATTTCCCAGTGTTAGAAATATGAGAGAATTGGGATATGCAAATGTACAAGAAATGCAGGATGTCCTTAGAGGATATTAAATTTGCTCATATAGCTCCCTAAGCTAAAGGGACAAATTCAGATGTTACAGGAAAGTATTTTGAGGAGGCCATAAAATATGAAGTCATTTATATTGTGCTTGAATATAAATATAGAGATTCTGTAATGAAGTTTGAGAGTTAAAAATAATAATGTATAAGCATACAATTCTGTTCCTGGTCTTGTTCTTTTTCAGACACATTAAATCTGTAAACACAAAACCATTCCAGCTGTGGGGAAGATAAAACTGGTGAAAAACTTGAGGATTAACTCTCCTTTAGTATGACTTAGAGGCATAGAAAGGACTCTGAACAGGCCAGTAAAGCAGTCCATGATAAGAAGGGAAGTCTCTGCCCTGGCTGAGGTATCCAAGACAGGGCTGTCCTTGGGGATAGCAAGTAGAGGAACATCTGTCCACTTGAATTGTAAAAGCTGAGAGAGAAGGAGGAGTAGGATAGTCCATATGCCATTCTTGTTGGGTAAAATGCTTTTGGTTTTGTGTGATTTCAAATCTACAGTGAAAATCAAACATTAGGTAGTGCAACATGTGTGCATAAGAGGAGTATGTACTTAATAGATTGATTTATGTTCCTGTTTAGACATGTAGGTCTGTATTAGACTTGAAATTCTGCCCATATAAATGGAATAAGGTCATAATCTGTAGGAGCAAATCTGTTATTGTGTATTGCTTGTTATAACTGAAAGCTAGACCTCTTTGCATCATAACCTTCTCCAGGAAAAAGGAGTTATTTACAAACCAAGTATTCTTCCTGGATGGCTGGGTTTTCCAAAAATGCTGAATTTAAATCTTTACAAAGTGCAGATCAAAAATTATATTGTTTTGGCTATTTAAAATAAAGTCTCTGACTTTGAAATTATGGGTAGTTACTCGCAGATGATTTGGAATTCCTTACTGTTTAGTTTTTATTTTCAAGTCAAACTGAATCAGGAGAAAAATTCTCATTAAAACACTAACCAGAAAGAATATTTTCCTACCTGCAAACAACTGCTTTTTTTTTTTTTTTTTTTTCCCTCCACAATCATGTCTCCCTCTCCAAAACTGAAAATTTACTTTTCTGGAAAATAATGTGCGCAGTTCATCTCTGCAATGCACCCTTCCTGCTGCCTTGCTGTTCTCTGCGAGATTTACAGCGCCTATATCTGCTTAGCATGTAGAGAAGAAAACACACACCCCTGAGCTCCTTTGACTTACTGGCTTTTGGGGCTGGTTCCCACCCTGGTAACCACACATGGCTGTGGAGTTGGGATCATGGCTGACTTGCAGCACAGACATCTAATGACTTGCTGTGCTTGGTATAAATTGCTCAAACAGCATCTTTCCAGGTTTTCCTCTCAGGGGAGAAAATGCTTTAAAGAATGACCTTCGTCTGCCCCAGCACGTCAACCTGGAAAGTTTCTATTTGCTATTGAATTCTTGACAAGTAATAGGCAGTACTTAATCCTACTTAGGACATAAAATGTGAAAGACTGCTTTTTTTCTTTTAAACAGCATTGTTTTCTTTAATATTACATAAAAAGTACATTGCTTGCCTTTCAGATTTTATTTTGCTTTTTTCCCCTTCTGCCAAGGGATCACAAAACCAGTTTTGTTTTGAAATGTCTTCTAAACTAGGAGACCTAAAATATCTATTCAAAACCATTGCTCTCAACCTTTTCATCCTTGAATTACACATTATTAAAGTGTTTATTCCCTCAGAATTGGAAGGACTAATAGCACCTTCTATGCTTACAATAAATGAAAATAGTAAAAATATTTATTATAATGCAGTCCTTTTTCTGAAACAAAGTCCATGAGTGTTTTGCTCTGACAGAATACCAGTTCTAACTAATGTTAGTCATCATTAAAGTTAGCAATCATTCCTGATTGCTAACTAATGTAAGTCATCATTTAAGCAAGCAGAGGGCAGTTGCAGCATTGTGATCTGATACTGGTTCTAAACAAAGTCTTGCTGCTTGTACTTGGTGGAAATCTCAGAAGTTTATTCATTATTGTGTTTTTTAGTGCAAGTAAATTATTGTTAAAATACTGGGGACAAAATATTATCAGAGACCAGAAAGAACCCTTATTGGTGGTTTTCCTTCTTTAAACTGAGGAAGATAATGTGCAATTATGGTAAATTACATGTAGTCCTTAAGTAATCCTCCACAGAAAGTTCAAAAGTCAGGCTGCAGTTATTTTCAGGACTTGAGTTTCTTATATGTGGTGGGGGGTGTTTTCGGTGGAAGTTTCTGTGGGGTTCTTTGTGGGTCTTAGTATATTAGTTCAGTTCTGACTTTTCAACAATCTTTTTATGGCTAGGTAGTGGGGAAAAAACCAGACCCCAGTAATCTGAAAAAGTTAATCAAATAAATGAAACAAAACTGATTTTTGCCATTCTTTTTAATGAGTAGCACTTGTGGGGTTCCACAGTGTTATCTTGTGAGATTTTTCTTACTTGGGCAAATGGTTAGTACAAAAAAAAACCATTTGTGGACATTTCCAAAAAATTGTGGCTTGTGGCATTGAGGGGAATTCTCTCATTCCCAAATGAACTGGGTGACATAACTGAGATATGTTGGGTATTGGTATCCTTGTTTTAAAAAAACAAAACACAAGCAAAAATTATGTGGATTAATATACAGTGTTGTAAAGGATGCTTCTAGCACATTTACTTCTTGGCTAGAGATTAAGTCGACTGTGCAGAAGCTCACTGTGTTTTAGGTCAATCTGTGAAAATGCCTAGTGTAGAATTGAAAGTTTCTATTCACACCATTTACTCCAAATATTGTAGTTCGGATGAGATTGTTGCTGAAGTGGCTGAAGTTTTTGGTAAAAGCATTGAACAAGTGGAAGATGCAATATAATGCTTTGCACTTGATTGACTATCATTTTTTCAGGTTGTTGTTTCCATATAGGAAGTAAATGGTGGTGCGGTTTACTTGGAACACACCCACCTGCCAGGCTCACTTTGCTTAAAAGCATGTATATGTAAAGGCTTTAGGTTTTTTTGTTGTGAGGTTTGTATGGATTTTTTTGCATTGCCTTTTTTTCCTCCCATTATCCAGA
Source organism: Taeniopygia guttata (assembly GCF_048771995.1). Lineage (NCBI taxonomy): Eukaryota > Metazoa > Chordata > Aves > Passeriformes > Estrildidae > Taeniopygia > Taeniopygia guttata. Next base: position 38,959,371 of record NC_133030.1, read on the forward strand.
GAGGGGTTAGTATTAATTAATACATATGCAATATGACCATTTATCATGTTCATTGCAAGTGTCTAAGGCTGATCTTTTTAAACTCAGTAAATATTAAAAAAAAATATTTATATGAGAGGTTAGAAAGACTCTTGAAGTTTAATTTGTCTATTTACCACTGTTATTCCCTGAGGCCTGTATTTTATGCACACACCTTTCCTGAGTATGCTTTACTGCTAATTGAACTTAACCCAAGCCCCTTTGCTTTTCTCTCTTCTTTCTCATTCCAATTCTTCACACTCTTGAAGAGGAAAAAAGAAAATACTCAGATTTCACATTTCTTTGAATTTTTAGTGAACTTTTTTTTTGACAGCACAGGTCACTTCAGTTAATGAGGTAATGGAGCACTTTGTAGGAATAAGAGAATATTGTGCCAGTACTGAAAAATTCAGGATCTAGAAATTTGGAAGAATGCAACAGCTTCCCCAGCTGACAGCCACAATAACCATTCCAGCTGATGGTACAATTGGTGCTCCTGCCACATGCTTCCCCAGCCATGGAGCATGTGGGTGTACCTGGTACAGCTTTGGTGCTGAGTTCTGAGAAACCCCCATTGCAGTGCTATATCACCTGATGTATTCTTTCCTGAACAAGGGATAGCAGCAGCAATGTATGGCACAAACCTTTCAGTGGCATGTGGAAGCCTTGGGCTTAACTTGAACTGCAATGAAATCAAGTGCCACAGCTGTACACTTTTCCCTGTGTATCAGCTGATGTGTCCCAGATAAGCAAAACTGCCATGCTGATGTTGAGGGGGAATGTGAGGGTGTATAAAACAGGGGGGACGTATGTCACTGATGGCACTGAATTTCAGATTAGGCTTGGAGTTGAAATTTTGCAATCACTGTAGACTATGTTGAATTACAGTGTTTTGGGTAACTACTTGGGATTTATGTTCTGTTCCATATGGGTGATTTGCAAGCTGTTTTCAAATTGCTTATTAGAATAGCTTAGTCTACACTGGTTTTAATGGTTTATTCTCTTGCTAAAATCCTTATCCATTAAAAATAGCAGTTGTCTGTCCAACTGTAAATGGAAAAATTACTATTTTGGCTGCTGGTACTATTTGTATGTCCAGTAAAAAATGTGAGATAGAAGATTTTAATTGCTAGCATTGTTCCTTCTTAATGGGAAGAGGTAGTTCTAGATATCAGCATTATGAAGAGAGATGTCTGTCCCCTTGGCCTTTGCCCATGAAACTGTGTCTGCAGATACTCTGCTCTTCGTGGTCTTTAGGAAACAATTGTCAGCACCACAATGGTTTTGGATATTCCTGAGAGGAGCCATCACAGGCAGTTTAACTATATACCACATATCAGAGGTAGGAGAATCTCATGGTGCCTGGTGTCAGCAGGAGTCTGTAGATCAAATAGCATTAGTGGATTTTGACTTTGTCTGTAGCCAGCAGGTGCTAATCCACTGAAGCCTCACTCAAGCCTGTGGAACATTTCTATACATTTATATACCACAGCATTGATACTACTATTCATTTCTACAGTACAGCATCATCAAAGTTGTTGAATGATGTAGAAGTGGTAACTCTTATGGAATTTCACAGTGCAAGTTAATGATATTTCCTTGTTGATCATGGAGTGCTTGATTGCTCCTGTCACTTCTGTTTGTTAACAATTTCCACTGTTTGAGTTTTTCTCTGTTCATGCAGCGCAGGCTCAGCTGTTTTGTGGCAGGCCAGTAGCACACACACACTCACTCTCTCTGCACAGCCACCTTTGCCCTCCTCAGTCTTAGTGAGGGGCCCGTCGGGCCAGCTCCAGCATGTAGCAGAGAGGAACATCTGGCCCTTTGTGATTGGAAACTTGCTGGGTAACTGATTCCTTATGCAGAATTAAGGATGCTGAAATAGACCCTGATGACAGCAAAGCTTTCATGAGAGGGTTCAAGAAGTTGACATTGATGCCTTAGAACAGTTGAAAAGAAATAATGACGTGGAAGTGAACTAATATAAATAATTTAATAGGAAATCTCTGTGCAGTCTCAAATGTAGTTCTTTTTTGTTCTGAAATATGTCAGTGTCTGGCTATTTTCCTGGTGTTATGGAGCCACTATAAAGATCTAGAAAAGTTGTAAAATTGTCACAAGCAGAAGAGTGGAGTCAGCGTTTAAAAAGAGGAGCAGTTTTTCAGAGAATAAATTATGCAAAGTAAGATCAGGGGAGGGAGGGAGCACTTTATCCATAAAAGCCTTAGCATTTGACCATTACCCTGTATGTGAACTGAACAGTTTAGATGTTGACAATTTTACAGCATACTGGGCAAAAGTACTGGAAATTAAGTTTCTCAGTGTTGGAAAAAAAATGAACAAGGCTAGCCTGTTATCCAAGTAACTTGAGAAATATCCCTCTAGTTGCATTTAATGCTTTCCTCATTAGAACCAATGTTTTTATTTTCTGCTTATTTTTTTTTATTAAAAAAAAAAGTTGGAGCAGAAGTTGGCCATTATTACTAGGCAATGAAGTATGAATAATCATCAAGGCTCTTCTATAAAACAGTTAGAGATAGTTGCTAACATCCTTTGCTGGAGTAATCAGGGTCATTTGGAATATCAATTTGTATTACCATATAAAATGAAAATAAAATACAATTAACCACATATTTTTAGTGTGTTTATTATGCTGATGCATTTACAATATTTTTTCAGGGATTTTCTTCTCTTTGCAGCAGGTGTGCCTTTGTGTGTGCATAGCTGGGAGGTTTGTGTGAACAGACTTTCTGTCTTTTTAGTTTTTGAAGCCTTTTGGCTTAGGCTTATGTGACTTAACGATGTTTTAATAAAATATTAGAATATTACATAAAGTTGTCTTCAGCAGCATGAATGTTGAAACAGTACAGTTTCTTTAGTGGACTTAATCTGTAACAGTTTTCTGGGTTTGAGACAAGATTTGTATATACTAATCTGGGAGGCAGTAGACCTAATTTTATATAGGTTTTGGTGGTAGGTTTTCTTTGGGACTGTTTTGGTTTGGTTTTGTTGCTTTGTTTTGGTTGTTTTGTTGGTTGTGTTTTTTTTTTTTTTTCCCAGGAGTCCTCTTCTGCTATCTGATTGCAGTCTAATTTCCATTGTATTCAGTCTTCTATAGAAATACTTAATGTCAGGAAGGAGATATTTACTGGAATACACAAGTCCAGAATTCATCACGATTCAGTGTGAAATCCGCTCACCCTTTGCTCCCCACCCCCTCTTGAATTGGAATGAAATGTGCCTTAAACTGAAGTGAAATACATCACATGCAGCAACAGTGGGCCCTCGCTTCGCCTCTATTCCTGGTGTGAAATCGATACGCTATCTTTCCTCCTGACCTGTTCTGTGACCTCCATTGCAGCTTTCATGCTGAACAGCAATTGCTTTGAACAGTCTGGGTCTGCCACAGCTCACAAATGATTCTCAGCTTCTGTCTAAAACTGGTGCTGATAACAAAGGCTTGATTTTAAATAATACAGTTGTAGTCATCTTCTAATTATGAATTGCATGAAAGTGCATGGTCTTCTATTATTAAACACTTTCAATAGCATGTGCAGCATGTTTGCAGCCAGAATAACTCCTCGCTGAGAAGATAGAGGAGTTCTGTTCCTAAATGTATCTGATAAAGTTTGTGTTGTTACTGAAGAGGAGAAATGTGTCAAATAGTTAAGTATTTTTAAATGGCAGCACATTTTCCGTTGACTTTATTGTTGACTAATATAGGACTTTTTTTACTAGTATTTTTATTTTCAAAGACTTATTAGCCAATAGCTACATTTAATGTAAGGAGACTGTTCTTGAAACAAGATATTTTAAAGCTGTTGCAAAACTGAACAAGCACCAATGCTTTGCTTAAAAATAAAAAAATCAAAACAGAAGCAAAATGCGTTCTCCATTCCTGATTGCTAACTAATAGTTATTCATGAAATACCAGGATTTTGATGGCTTATTTATTTTTGAGTGTGATTTACTGGAGGATTACTGAAAGGAAAGACAAATTGAAGATATAATGGGCATTTATGCTTGCACCAAGAAGTCTATTGTGCTATTAGCTAGATTGCTTTAATAGCCTTTACTGTCTTTGAAATCAAGAAACTGTATGAACTACTGGACAAACATTATTTTTTTCCAAAATTTTGTGGTAATAAATAGGATATCTATAGATTTCTATTATAAAATGTATGTCTCTTAATGGAGCATTCCTCTGCCATTCTTCTCCCCTGCCCCCCCCCCCCCAAAAAAAAAAAAAAAAGTGATTGTAGTAAGTTTGCCATTATGATTGAAGTAAAAAACAACTTGCAACATAATGTGGTTTATGAAGCAATGCTAAACTCTGTAATGATAAATGGACTTTCTGGAATTCACTAATTTATGAAACTGTTTGCAATTAAATAAGAAAAGAGAATACTGCTATCTCTATATATATTAACAATACTTAGCCATAGCCATATAAATAATCTGATCCTTTTATTGCTTCTTCATGTATTCATTCTAGCTGTTACCAGCTTAGATTTCTTACATTGTCAGAATCTGGGGAACAAGAGGTGCATAGTAATGGAGTCTGTATAACAGAACCATAAGGGTGGTGTAAAACTTACCACATTTCCAAAACATAATCACATCATTGTAAAGTCAAGGTTCAAGACATACTTATTGATGCAGTATCACTGTCCAGTAGTAGTATTAAAACAAAGAAACAAAAACAACAAAAAACCAACCAAACAAAAAAGCAACCAACTAAAAAGAAAAAAAAAACTGCTTTAAGAATTCTCTTAAAACATGCCGAAATGGCCTCATAAGAATCACATAAGTGGAAATCAAAAGTAAAATACACAGGTGGTGCTGCTGAGAAGCTTTTTTTATTCTTTTCCCTTTCTAAGCAAGTTGAAACAATTTTTAAAAAATAAAAAGCTCTTGTGTGGCCTTCTTCTGAGGTTTTCAGTGCCACTAGCAGTTTTCTCCCAATTAATACATTTAGATTGCCTTATGTTTTTACTCCTTTGTTCATGAAGAGTGTATCTCAAGAAAGATGTCCTTCAGGATTGGTCCAAGCCATCAACAGGGAGTGAGTAGTTGATATATTTGAGTACTAGTTCCTGAGCCCATTTTTTGACTTCAGCATCATTCCTTTTGACTGCTTTATGACATCTGCAGTTTCCTGTATAACTTCAGGCTTATTATCATTAATTTTAGACTGATCTGTTTTTGTTTTTAAAAAGAATTTTCAACTTGTGTTGTACTTGAAATGTGAATGAAGTGACGTAATGCAATACATAGGGCTCAGCCCAATATTGGAAAAGAAGTGTGTGTGCAGTAGTGTAGTTTCAAGGAATAATACCCATGTTGTTTTATCTGCAAACAAACAAGCTGATATGGTTGCTTACAGTGTTGCATAAAAATAAGGTTTACATACTCATGATGAAAATTGCATTTACAAGAGGAAGAATATTTGTAACTTGAGTCAATTCCTGTTCAGATGTGTGTATGTGAATTGTGTGTGCACATTTCTGCACATGTAGTGCTACAAGCATAAGTTCAACATCTGCGAAGGCTTAGTCTCCAAGTATGCAAAGGGAAAATAAGCAGTTTGTATTTCCTTGCTGCTGTTATTTCTTCATAAAAACAGTTTTAGCTGTATGTTATCCTTTCTGCAAGAGTGTATTTTATAAGCAATTGCTGCACAGTGGTTCAATAACTCTTTTTGTCACTCAAAAGTTCAAGATCAATAATGGGGTCCCCTGTTCATAGGAATAATCAGCTTGAACGGTGAAAGACATTTAAGACTGTACAGTGCTCAAAATGTTTTTGAAGCCACAAAATATTATAACATAAAAACAAAGGGGAAAGTGTATATCACTTTTCCTTCAATGGAATACTCCCTAACAGCATTTTCAAAACATTGTATTAAAGTGGAATTCCCTTAGCCAGAGGTTTGTTTTGTTTTTTAATTATTATTTTGAATATGAGCAAGTAATACAGGGTATGTTTCCTCCAATGAATTGCTGTGGAACAAGACTTGATGCTAATTCTACTTTTCCCAAAATCTGATATCAAGCAATTTATCTTCTAAATAATACTCCTGAGTACTAAACCTGAATAGTTTTGGCTCCAGCCCAAGTCAAACTTCAGGAAGCTTATTCTCAGGAGCACATTCCCTATCTCTGTAAATTTAATTGTTATAATGAATAGAATACACGTATCAAGATATTACTTATGAGTTTTACCTATTTACTTTTTGTTCCTGAAACAGAAACATCAAATGACAGCATGAAGATCATATAAAGGGTTTAGAGACAAATTATTAATTTCTTCTTTTTTAAAAAGAAAAAAAAATTCTGAGAGAAACCTGCTAAACTGGACTATCTCCTCATTTGAGGGGTTTGAAAACCTTTAGTACTGATGTACAGCTGGAAATTTGTTTGCCCCTGTGTTTTGCAAAGCTATGTATATGTATATGCATCAACCCAGTAGTTTCTGCCAGCAGAAATGGATAGGTATTAACTACATTAATCCACCAGCAGAGATACTGCATATATTGGGCCATTGAGGACGGGTACTTTAAGCCTGTGGAAGAAGGTGTATTGCATAAGCAGTTTGTTTTTTTTCTTCTTGTACACATGTCAGGGAATGAAACCTACAGCCTTATTCAGAACACTTAGACTATGGACTGAAGATTGCATTTAGCTCTGTGGCTCTAGTTCTGCTACTGAGTCTCTTTTCAACTCAATGGCAAAATGGGTGTTCAAATATTTTTAAAAAGTACTTCCCAGTAACAATATGAGTAAAACAAACCAAGGAGCATTTTACAATAAAACATCCACGATGCATTTGAAAACAAAAAAAAAATTACAAAAACCTTAAATCTATTGAAAAGACAAGAATGACTTCTATGCTTAGAGTACTTTTCTAATATTTTAGAAAATTTTTAAAAAATATTAATCAGGATGGGGAAAAATGGTGTTATATTTTCTGACTGTTAAAAGTTTCTGAATATGTCCCCCATTAATTTTTTTTTTCTGAGGAAAATTTAAGACAGTTATGAGTATTTTAAAAAGTAATATATGCAAGATGCTCATTTCAGCTTAGTTTTGTAGAGATTAGAAGAAACTGTGAGGGACTTCTGAGGCACCTCACTGAGCTAACAGGCAGCATAATGGCAAATGATTCATTGCTGACAGATGAAACGTAGTGCACATTGGAAAAAAACAATTTGAACTACTCATACACATTGCTGGGTTCTAAATTAACTATAACCTAGAGGAAATATGGCTGGATGTCACTGTGGACAGCTCAGTGAAAAATCTGTGCTTTAGTGTGCAACACTAAACATAAAAGCAAACAAAATGTTAAGCAATGCTGAGGGATAGGGTAGAAAATCACACTGAAAATGCATCTAATGATACTGTAGTGTGAGCATTATAACAAATATATTGTGGTCTATAGATCAATGGTACAACATCACTTGAATAATGTATTTAGTTCTGATCACTGAGAAAGATATAGCAAAAATAGTCAGTCTGAAGTTAAAAAAATTACTTGTGTTTAATGCAAAGAGCCTGGGTAAGTATCAAGAAAAATAAAATGAGAAATACATGACAAAAAATAGTGCTATGCACTGAATCCTGTTTATTATGCTGATAATGGGAGATGCAAGTACCTATAAAGTGAAAGTTTACAATTTAAGGATACAAAAATAGTCTCAACCTCCCTTCCTACACTCTATGATCAATTACTGAATTTTAATGCATTCTACATTTTTTTTAATATCAAAAATACAGAAATATTCAGAATGGATTTGACATTGCTGAAGTATTGTGAACATTCACCATTTCAGCAGGGAATGGTCCAAGGGTTGAAAATTCAAGACCTCACTTCCTTTCTGTATGCTACTGACCTGCTCTTTGACCTTGGACTTCACCTCATAGTCTTTCTCAACTGCAGATGTTTTTAGTTGCAAAGGATCCAGGACAAGACTTACAAAACTATTAAACTGCTTAACTTGAAAGCAGTTGCTAAGCTTACTTTTTAATCGATATGAAGTCAGGTTCCTATGTAAGAATAACTATCTGGTTTTAATAGTTTGTCCCTAGACAGAAGTCCCTGATGATCTCTATGTAAAGAGTATTAAATTTCAGAAAAGTTAAAAAAAAAAAGATAGAACCATGTATGTTAAAGTAGATGTGAACCAACTACTATCTGAATGGACTTCTGAAATAATTTTAACCTTAGGGCAGGTATTTTTTCACAACTGTTCATACTTTGTGCTTATAAAATGCAGCAGAACATCAGACCCAAGCAGCATAATCAATATGGATGATTGCTGCAGTTGGTGCTTCTTTATAATATTCGTGCATTGGAGGGGAAAAAAAAAGAAAAAGACTGTGGATATACAGGTTAGTTTATCGAATATTCCAATGCCCCAGAAATGCTTTACGTCCTTCTAGATGAATGAGACTGCTGTCAGTTTTACTATAAGAAGCCTCCCCATTGACTTTTTTATACTGGGGAAAAGCCTTTAAGATCATCAAGTGCAACTGCTGGCCTAATGCTGACAAGTCTACCACTGACCCACATCACTAAGTGCCACATTTATGCACTTAAATATCACTTCAACCTCCATGGCTGATGATTCCACTACTTCCCCTGGACAGCCTCTTTCAGTACTTGGATCATCTTCTTGGAGAGGAAGTCTTTCCTGATCTTCAATCTAAATTTCCCCTAATTTTCCTTTCCTAATTTTCAGTCTAAACTTTCTCCAAGTTGAGGCAGTTTTCTCTTGTTTTTTTGCTTGTTACTAGAGAGAAGAGTCAGATCTGTTTCCCTTCTCTGGATATTCACCACCATCTCAATTTGCAGTGAGAGGCCCAGAACTGAACACAGGACTTGAGACGTGACCTCACCAGTGCCCAGTACAGGCGGACAATCACTTCTGTCGCCCTGCTGACCACGCTATTGCTGATAAAGGCCAGGATGCCATTGGCCTTCTTGGCCATCTGGTCACACATTCATATTCAGCTGCTGTCAAGCACCATCCCCAGGTCCTTTTCCAATGGGCAGCTTTCCAGCCACGCTTTTCCTAGCCTGTAGCACTGCCTGGTGTAGTTGTGACCCAATAGTAGGACCTGGCCCTTCACCTTGTTGAACCTCCTACAGTTGGCCGTGGTTCATTGACCCAGCCTGTCCAGATCTGTCTGAAAATCCTTCCTGTACTCCAGCAGATTGATACTCCTGCCTAAATTTCTGTCATCTGCAAACTGATTAAAGGTATTAAACAGGAATGGGCCTAATACTGAGCTTTGGGGAGCACCATTTGTGACTAGTCACCAGCTGGATTTAATTCCATTCTTGCCCATCCAACCAAAGTTTTACCTGGTGAAACTGAATGAACAGCTATTTTATCCAGGGGCATGCTGTGGGAAATGGTACCAAAGGTTTTACTGGAGTCCAGGTGGACTGCATCCACAGCCCTGTCCCCTAAGTGGGCTCACTCTAACTTAGATGGAGGTTAGTTTAGCTCAGCAGGACATGCCTTTCACAAACCCATCCCGGCTGGGCCTGAGCCCCTGGTTGTCCTTTATGCACCATGTAATGGCACTTGAGAGGATCTGCTCTATGGCAGACCTTCCCTGATGCTGAGGTTAGGTTGATAGGCCTGTGGTTCTTTGGATGCTCTTTCCAGCCCTTCTTATAGGCGGGCATCACTTTTGCCAGCCTTCAGTCACCTGCCCCCCCCCCCCCCCCCCCCCCGCCCACAGTTAGCCAGGACTGCTGGTAAATGCTGAAAATTGTCTCAGTAAACATTTCTGCAACATCCCTCAGTACCCTGGGTTGGATCCCATCTGCCCCCACAGACTTGTGTATATCTCAATAATCTGTCAGGTCACTGACCATTTCCCTATGAATTATGGGGGCTTTATTCTTCTCCTGGTCCCTGTCTTCCAGCTCAAGAAACTGGGTACCCAGAGAGAAATTGGTCTTACTAATAGAGATGAGGCAAAGAAGCCATTGAGTATCTCAGCTGCCTCTCCTTCCCTGCTTATCCTTTCTGAAGAGTGTATGGACATCCATTGCAGCACTCTGCTTATTTGAGTCATCCCGCCATGTTTCCATGATGGAAAGTCTCAGAAAACTGATGGCACTTTTCCTGCTGCATGGCTGTTTTCAGCTCCTCCTGTGCAGTGTGTATTGGTGTAGAGGCACTTCAGTTGGACTATTCTTCCCAACACCTTCCTGGGGAGGAGAAGCCTTAAGTCCTAGATCACCATTCTCATGCACTTCTGTGGTTTCTAACGCATCAATAACCCTTGTGTCTTTGCTGCCACACAGCTCTCCATTCCCTGCCTTCACTGACATGGCAGACCAAAGGACTGTGTTAGCCCATCCCTCAAACCTCAGGTGTGCTGGCTCCTGGCTTATCTCTTGTGAGCTGAGTTTTAGCTCTTTTTACTTTCAAGTTTAGCTTAAAGCTCAATCAGTGAACCCTGTTGACACCTGGACAAAGATCCTTTTTCCTCTTGGAGACAGGTGTACCCTCTATTTCTAGTAGGTCAGTTGTTTTTAAACCAACCAATTATTAAAAGAATCCTGAAATTCTGCTGGTAAGACCAAGCTT